>NW_007360990.1:1417185-1760791 GCF_000409485.1 Glarea lozoyensis ATCC 20868 | reverse complement strand
AGTTAAAGATTTGCGGTTAGTGACTGCCACTTATTTTGTCCTCCGCGAGGCTGCTCAATTTGAGAACTCCCAAACCGTAACATGAACTTTATCTCTTGCTCTTATTTGCAGCGGGGGCATGAATAATTAGCTGATTTACTTCAGGGTTATAGAAAATGTCATCGAAAAGCTCATCGAGTGGGCAGCAGCAGCACTGGAAATGTCCTCTAATCAACCGGTACTTCCACATGCGGTTATCGCTCTGAATGCATCTGAACTCAACATCGACCAAGAGCAATGGGATACCAAAATATCCACTTCGTGGTTGATGAATTCAGTTCAGAGTAGCCTAACTAGTAATGTCTTATTCAAGAAGCACACTCAAATATGGCGAAATCGTGGTAGACAGATCAACACCGTCGAAGACCTTCTACTATCTTATTATTCTACTGTCACCGTTGTGCGAATCCCTGCCAATGGACGACCTAAGTTGATGAAGGACCAAGTAGAAAAGCTGTACGGTCAAATTATGAAGTCCACGGAAGCAGCCAGAAAGTCGAAGCGTGACCTTCGTATGCTCCTTGATGGAGGCGAGCTCCAAACCTATCTTCAATTTGCATTCGACCACTTTTCGAGCAATCTAGACCAGGCTTTTGATTTCGTTCAAGCTTCGTTCATCTACAATCCTATACCGTCTGATTTTGCAGGCAATATACTCAAGCTTGCTGTTGGCATGATGGAGAGATGGGAACACGAGCTCGATGGAAAAGCAATTTTCACTGAACTAAGTCATATGGTTGCTTCTTGTATTATGCTGGACTCTGCCAGGAACAAAACTCGAGGATCAGCCGAGCTTATATTTCCCGAATATGTCGACTCCTGCGACAATGCGCTCGAAGACTTTTGTGATCGATATTGGCCTTGCGAATACGTCATGAAAGTTAAAACCAAACGTGGCAAAGAGGTTGGGGGAAGATGCGTGAATGTTCGCAGTGGACACGGATCGAAAGGACATCAATTTAAGAACGGGAAGGTCATTGCCGTCGGTAACTACGAGTCTAGCTTCTCCGCAGAATCGTTCCAAGAAGTGTTCCGATATCTCGTGTTTACTTTTTTGAAAGAACTTCTCGGGGAGCTAAGAAAAACTAAATTTACTTCCCAGCCTGAAGATAAAGTTGCTGCACAGATACACAAGACTCAGGTTATGCGGCCCTTCTATACGCATGTCAATCGAGGGATGCCTCCAATTCTTGGAAGCCACTCAGCATGCTTCTGCTGCCTCATGGCATCGCCCGAACACGCTTTACCGTGTGGACATGTACTATGTACCGCGTGTTTAATTGAGTATGGTCAACGAGAAGAGAGGGACGCGATTGAAATTACATCCTGCCCCTTGCATTCTGGGAGAACTTTTAGGTGGATGGTGTTTTTGAAGCCTGAAGCTGCAGGAGTGAGAGTTCTTACACTGGATGGGGGTGGTATTAGAGGCATTGTGGAACTGGAAATTCTTCGCCTTATCGAAAACGTATGGGGTGGTGGGCTGAGGATACAAGACTTCTTTGATCTGATCGTTGGCACAAGTACTGGAGGCTTGATTGCGCTGGGGCTGGCTGCTAAAGATTGGACCGTCGAAAATTGCATTTACCATTTCACAGACCTTTGTGAAAAAGCCTTCACACGTCGTGTCGGTATGAATATCCCAGGAATGAGTATGCTCGTCGAAAGCCTGCATCACAGCAAGTATGAGACAGCACCACTCCAACAGGCATTGCAGCAAGCATTCTCACCAGATGACTATTTATTCGGAGGGCCTCGTGAAACAAATCATCGTACCAAGGTCGCGGTGACAGCAACGAATTCCGGGTCTGTTTCTGTGCTTGCAAACTACAACAGAAACTGTGCTCAGAAAGTGCCATATTCTTTCCAGAGACCTGAGAAACTTACTTCAGAGCTTAAAATATGGGAGGCAGCACGAGCGACATCGGCTGCGCCTAGGATTTTCAAGCCATTCTCACACGAGCCGTCGAAACAGGTTTATGTTGATGGCGCGGTCTACCATAACAACCCAATTCACATTGCCGATTTGGAGCGCAGGCTTTTGTGGCCTAGTGACGGGCACAGTGTCCCGGACTTTGTTCTGTCCATCGGAACTGCTTACAATCCGAATTCGCGAAAGAAGTTGATTGAGAAGTCTTCCATGGTGAACGTTGGTATCTTCGGACATGCTAAATCTTTGGCAAGTCTAGCAATGGATCATATTAGGTCTAGCTTGGACTCAGAAAAGACGTATCAAGACTTCATACTGCAGATCGGCCTTCCCAAAGAATACAGTGATCGATACCAGCGGATCAATCCTCTCATTCTCGAAGATCCACCCGCATTGGACGATGTTCATCGAATGAAGGACTTACAGAGTACCGTGCGAAAGCAGATGACGAACGACACATCAATTATCAGTGCTGCGTATCGACTTCTTGCAACAAGCTTCTACTTTGAAAAGATAAGTCCTATCATCCCACAAGCAAACGGTTCGCTACTTTGTACTGGGATGATAAGGTGTAGACTCCCGAGAGCCACCTTTGCGGATCTTGGTCGATTTCTAGGGACCTCTCATGAACGATCCGAGGGACCATACTTTGTTATCCGTGAAAGAAATCGTCCTCAAGATGCACAACAAGTCTTCATTACGCCAGAAACTTTAACAAATTTGATATTCAAACGCAAATGGCATATGAACTCTATTCAGATACATGTGTCGAACCCTATAGCTTTGACGGAGATTGTTCTTTGCATCAAGAAGAATGAGGAATTCCCTATTAGTGGCTTCCCTCGTACGCTACAAGAGGAAGATCTCCGATCAAGTAAGTGTAAACCCACCTTTGATATATGGAAACGGCTAATCATCTTTTATAGTTGGCATGCGAAACCGACCGTCCACAGCTAATCAACGCTGGCGAAACCGCACGTTAAGTCAGCAGAATCGACGCAAGAAATGGATCGAACCAACCACTCCAACAGCCCTACTAAAGTCGAACGCCAACATAAACACGCTATCCAGCTACGCGATGCCGAATTATGTTGTCGGTAACTCAACGCCACAAGCTCTTGCTGATACACGAGAACGTCTAGGACACGACCTTGCGCCTCCACCTGTAGAATTATCAGCAGTTGAGGGCTTGATATATGAAATGGCTGATACCTCTCAGCCCGTCGAGATGGAGGGGTCGATACCTGTGGTCAACCACCAGCCTATTCAGACAGTCCAGCAGGATGAATCAGAACCGAGCCCATATGCTCTTCCTCGGCGACCGCCTAGAGTATATCCACATATAGAACCAGAACGTGAACCGCGTCTTGAAGATTGGCCGATACCACAATTTGATTCTGGTGCAAATCCACAACCACAAGGTCCAGCCATACTCACAATTTCTAGTCCACGCCAAACACTAGACCGAAATATAGAAGGGAACGAGTTCTTCGTCCAACACAGCCTCCACAATCCTCGCACCATAGCCGAACCACGACTGGCGCCTCCAGATCGAACCTCGAATTCTTTTTTCGTCGGCCAGCGACTATCGCCGGGAGTCTCTCCGCTCTCTCCACCAGGTCCATCCAGTCCACCCAGTCAAAACCGACAATCGCCTCCTAATCGTACCTCAGACCCTTCCTTCGTCAACCACCGACTATCGCAGGGAGTCTCTCCACCCAGTCCACCCAGTCCACCCAGTCCGCCAACTCAACTACGACAGCCGCCATCAAATCACACACTTGCATCGCACGCATCAACGGAGTCGACGGGCTCACGCTACACAGCGGATTCGCGGCTCGATAGAAGCGAGGGGACGGCTTCTTCTTCAACGCCTACTTTTGGGTCGATACTGGGGGAGACGGGGAGTGCGGACGCGAGCGCGAGTAAAGGGAAGGAGAAAGGTAAGGAGAAGAGGGGGAAGTTTAGACAGATGTTTTCATGATTACCTCGGCTTGCCGCGGTCTAGGTGTTGGTGGGGGATAGAATACATGATGTATTAGTGTTGAGACATGGGGGCTTCGAATGAGTGATGGTTAAATCGCAATGGAGCATGGTTATTGGATTTATGAAAAGGTAACTAATGGTGACCAAACGTTTATTATAATCAGCGGAGCAATTCCTGACATGCATGATGCTAGGTATAAACTATTCATCACTTCATTCACAACCAGCTGTCATTTAAATGTTATAACCATCTGCAAGGGAAAAATCAGACTCACTCCCGCGGTGGACAAAATAAGCGGCGGTCGAAAGGCGATATTTCTTCGATTAGGTTAACGAAATATCGTAATTTAGTGTATCAATTTGGAACAATATAATATATTCCGTTAATTGTTATAAGTAAAGGCTTTTTAAACTCCGTTAGATATCGACTTATTTCGTCTAATATTAGTAGGTTAGTAATTGGCATCTATTTTGTCCTCCGCGAGCCGAACTAGCTCATTAAAGTTTTCGCTATTTGGAAATTTTTGAAGCTAAGCTACTAGTCGAACGTTAACCCCCTTAAACCCCCTAAATACTTCGTATCAACACTACCTTACCTACCTTACCCTCTCACCCAAAGAACCGCTTCAATTAACTCTTACCACAAACGCGTATTCCCATTAACCTCAAGCAATCCTCGTCCTCTATACTCCGTATCCCACACCACAACATCGCATGACGTCAATGCGTCTCGACTTCCAATTCTCTCACACCTAGGCATCCACCATCTAATTTAAGAACCTCCCCTCCCCCCTTCATCTTGGCAAAAACAATTCGGAGTCGGTATCTTACTTATCTCCTCTCCCCCTTTCCTCACCAATAATCAAACAAGCGGCTTCTACGGATATAAGGTTTTTACATATCTCCAGATTGATATTTATTTTCGTCCTATAAAACTGCACGCTCGTTTTCTCCGGCATCTTGGCTCGTCCGCCGTACCGAACCCCTTCTCATTCGTCGTGTGCGAGTGTCGCGTGTCCATGGCGCATGCGACATGTTACCTGATATAAAGACTTGATCCCTTACCACAAGCTCGAAGTGATAATCTGTAATAAATATATAATAGGATGCTTCGTACATCGCAGAGCAGAGTAGCAAGTAGTTTCAAAACAGATCGTTCAAACATTATTGAGGCGAGTATTTCATGCGGCGCACGCAGGCGTGCGCGTTCGTGGCTTTTTATATTGCCGAGCGCTCGCGCCCGGCAATCCGGCAGAGCTGGGGGTAGGTACGAGGTACGAGATAAAGGAGGAGATAAGTGATTCTATTGTCACGCGATACTAGTTGGACGATGGTATTGTGTGAGAAAAGTGAGGGTTTTTGGTGTTACGATATCAGAATGAGGGTTAAAGAAAGGAATTCTGGTTGATATGGTTGCTGGAGATAAAAGTAGTGCCAATAAATGTACCGCTTGAGATATATGCGAAAAGCGTTGGCATACATCATCACTTTTCTGGGCGAGGAATGCGGCACGAGATGAATTGCAAAGGAGGAATTAAAAGATGTGAGCAAGACGATAGAAAGGATATGAAAACATGAAAGCTGCGTGAGATAGTTTAGAAATCTTGACCCTAAAGACTATTTATCTTCTAGACCTCGTCCTCCGCAATACTAACTATCCATATTTACAATATCCGATGCTTTTCCACTTCCTTGTCGTTGTCGTAAGCAATCGCTTGGTTCCATCCGGCCAATCACACCAGCCACAGACGTGGAGTTTCGTACGATCTGATTGCCATGGCGCCTCCAAGATGTGCGGCCCCATACAAACCATTTCAGATTGAGCATGAACGCATCTTGGCATTTGCCCAAACCCACGCCAAAACGATGGTTCAGAGCCGCTGATCTCCAGCAATCCTGGCCTTGGTGTCCTGTGATAATTTGGCTTAAACCCTTTTCAGGAAGATGCGGTCTCCGCAGCGGAGTCTTTCGAGAGAACGAAAGTCCTGCGCCCAAGCCCATCCTCGCGGCCAGGCTTCCTGCACTGAGCACCACAAGTTCATTTGCTATTAAAACTTGACAAGCCCACTTCTTTCGAGCCTATTTCATCGTTTGTTCCAGCCTGACTCCTCATCTTGCTGATATACTTTGGAATGGGAGAGTTGTTGTATTTACGGCCATCCCTTTGTTAACGACCCGACGGCTCGCCTCCCTTATGACGACACTCTTTCAGATTCTTCAACACGAATATTTCCCGCCAAATTCTTTTTTATCGCAATTCTCGATACCGTACTGTTAAATCTCGTTCAAATAGAACCTACGACGCATATTCCGCACTTTTCCGCAAAGCTTAGTCCGGGTTACAGAGAGACAAAGTAGCAGCACGAGTCTGCATAATCGACTAGGCGAGGTCGCGCGACCAAGATAACTGCGAATATGGCTTCAACAACGAATATGACTGTGCCATGGGAGGAGCCGGATTGGAGTAGTGCTCCTGCGTGGAAACTTCCTGGATGGGCAGAACCAGTGGTATGAGAATTTGATTGCTAATATATGAAGCACTGCTGATTTGTGAAAGATGGTTGCAAGTATTCTTATTGGGTCCATGGTACTTACCAGGAGACGAGGCTATCGAATTTTCGCACGAAGAGACTACAATATTCTGGCAGATGATTTCGATTCAGCACGATCATCAGATGATCTTCTGGCCCGGGACTTCATGATGGGCCGCGACGACGATAGTATTGACTCCATGTCAACGATGAAGAACCCGCCAAAGAAGAGGCGATGCTGTGGAACAGCCGTATACACGCCCAATACCTCGCGATTCGCCGATTACTACCACAGCAGAATTCTTCAAAGATTTCCCTTTTTGATCGAGATGTTCTATTGGATCATCACCTATGCGTTTTATCGCAGTACGGCTCTGCTCTCCAATGCAATCTTCTCGAAAACTAAAATCTGGGATATTGCTCAAGACCATGCGCTATCGATCCTGGAATTTGAGCAATACTCCTGGTTGAGCTTTCTTTGGCCTGTTCGTGAGAGGGAGGTACAGCAATGGTTCATGCATGGGCATCAAACTTTCTTGACAGTCCTGAACCGCTCTTATGCGCTGATCCATATTCCAGGAACTGTTGGGTATGAATCCTCGCCTAGTTCCCAAAGTCCAGACACTGACACTAGACAGTTTCATTGCATGGTACTACTATGCAGCTCCATCATTTAACACCTTCGCGAGAGTCCGACGAACGATGACCCTCACAAACTTATTCGCTTTCATAATTTTCATCTTCTATCCATGCATGCCCCCACGATTTCTACCACAAGAATATGGCTTCCTCGACAGTGTAGGGCATAACAACGCTCAAAGTGTATGGATGAGTGGAAAATACGTCAACTCTTTAGCAGCTATGCCATCGATGCATTTCGGATATTCATTTTGCATTGGTTGCACGCTTGTCTACCACTCCGGTATCTTCCGCAGGACACTTGAACCTGGAGAGCAACGCAAATCAAAGCCATGGGCTATCTTTTACATCCTCCTCGGAATCGCATATCCATGCTGGATCCTCGTCACGATCGTCGCCACCGCGAACCACTATTTCCTTGACGCGTGCGTAGCTACACTTGTCGCTACTGCCGCTTTCTTTTGCAACAAAGTTTTCTTCGTATTGATTCCGCTGGAGGATTTGTTGCTCTGGTGCTTGAGGCTAGAGAAGCCGATCCCAACAACGGGGTATGCTCTTCGTAGATGAAGTTCTGCTTCAAACGGATTGAGCTCTTCGTCGTCATTATTTGGAATGGCGTTCACTTTTAGATCGCTATTGTCCATTTTCGAGTTTGAACCGTTTTATTGATACCACTGCATCTATCCATTGGATTGTACTTGGATATGGCGTTTTGTGTTGGAGGGAACAGGCACGACCATATACTGAGTCAGTGAACAAAAATCGTTGTAAACCAACGTGTGTGTAGAGTAATAAAGGGATGTACGCTCGCTGTACATGTTGAAGTGCTCTCCATAGAATATAATTGGGTTTAACCATAATCTGGTCATCTTCGGAACCAAGCTATCATCTGTTGTGTGAGGCAGAGATACTGGTGCATCTTGCCTATAAGTTGGATTATGTTCAGGTGGGTCGAAGAAAGATCCTCCATGACGTTGGGGTTGTTTTCAAAGCGATCCTGCTCTTTTCGAGGAAATAGTATTGACTGCGGCCCACCAACATCTTTCCTCAGCTTTGACACCCCGGAGACCAGACTATTTACATCACGTGCCAGGTACCATTGGTACCTGAACGAAGACCAGGATCTTTGCTGCTGGTGAACTCTCCCAGCCGCCTCTTCATTTACAAAGCTTCCCCCACCACCCTCATATGTCTCATCCTGTCGCAAAGCTCAGCAGAAGTTGGGCCATCATTAACAATCATTTCACTTCATTTGTAATGCCTATCAAGCTGCGGATAAACTTCAATTCCTCCTCGCGATCGTATCTTCAGTCTATTACACCCCGTCTTCAGCTACGATAATCATAAAACATGGCCGACGAAGCAGGAGACGCTGGCGAGATTGTCATTGGAGAGGAGGTCGTCATTGAGATTGATGCGCCTGCCGCGGAAACTGCTGGCGATGACGTTCCATTAGAAGAGGAAACAATGGATCTCGACCCAGTCCCAGCTCGAAGAACCTACATCGACTACCTCAAGAGTCCCATCATCACTCTGTTTGTTGGTCAGGGCGACGAACAGGCGCTTCTAACTGCGCACGAAGCTCTGCTTACCACAAGTCCATGGTTCAAGGACGCATGCGAGAAGTTCACCGAAGAGGTTTCTGTAAGCTCACTCTCCTTTCGCATCTAGGACGACATTGACATTTTGCATAGGAGCGTCGCATTGATTTGATTGACGAGGACCTCGACGCTGTAGGATGTTTCCTCGAGTACCTCTACACCAACGATTACTTCCCTCGCAAGGTCCCTGGTAGTCGCGATCTCGAGCACGATCCCGCAACCCCAGACGTAGACGAGACTGGAGACCAACTCTTGAAGCACGCGCGTGTCTATACTCTCGCAGAAAACCTTCAATTGCCCAAACTAAAAGCCCTCGCATCAAGCAAGATCCACTGCGTCAACTCCACCGCCAAAGGAGAAATCGCATACGCGAGATACGTCTATGCGCATACCGCAAAGGACGACACTGCCATCCGCGCGCCAGTTGCCAACTTCTGGGCCACCAGATCGCACACTCTCCGTTCCGAAGCCGAGGACGAGTTCCGTTCTATGTGTTTGGAATTCCCACAATTCGGATACGACGTTCTTAGTAAGTCCAGATTGCTGTCAGATGCGCCGACATCCAAAACTAACACATCGCAGCGCGTGTTCTGGACGAGAAGCTCAAGCGAGAGAAGAACGACAAGATGCACCCCTCATCATCCCACACCCCAGGAAGCTCTCGCAAGCGCCCACGCGCCAATGCTTAAGTGCTCTTACCCTACCGAAACTCACATGGCTGGGGCAGCTTCGGGGCATGACCTTTCTCTACCATTGCGCGCCGACATGGTTTACGCATTGTACACAGTATACAAGAGCCTAATTTTCTCTCTCTGTACTACACAAATGTACCGGCCAATTTTTGCAGTAGAAATCTCGTTACCAAAACTCTTTCGGAACACTAATACCAGAAAAAATGGATCCAGATGTAGGAGCTGGGACGGAGTGTGGAACTATTTTGTATTTGCTAAGACCAGCAATTTTGTTTGTATGATATCACTATCTTCTTCTTGGAGTTAGTCTTTTTCATATATGTATTTTGTAACATTAGGAGAAATGGTGTTGTCCAATGGAAAAGGAAAATTGTCACCGTAGCCATTACCTGAAACACAGTTGTGGAATGTACTCAGTACCACATGGGAACACTCTTCCACGCAGATATATAAGGTCAGGTGTCCAGTACCACGTTTCTCCAAATTTAACATCATTTCATTTCATTTCATTTCGTTAAGAATAGGTGAGGTATTAGTCCGCTAAGAAAAGACGATGGGATAGGAAATCCTTCACCCTTTGCTTCCTTTCCTTTCCTTTGTATTATCACTTCCCCTGTGCCCTTTACCTTTTTCGCCTTTCCCTTGGTTTTACTATTCCCAAGGGCCGACACCGTCGAATTCGTTAGCTCCCGCCCTTTCACCTTTCCTAGCGAAATATCCCATATCCATATCCATACCCAGAAACCCTCCAAAAACCGAAAAGGAATCGCAAACGCCAGAAATCCGTGCCCTATAAGAGCCTCCCGACGACCAAAACTCCAAGAGGAGGGGTTATACGTCGCTCGCTCTTTCACCCCGACCTCTGATCCGGAGCGGGGAACCCCTCATACATCCTCTGCTGCTGCTGCGCATGCAGCTGCTCACTCGCCAACCTCTGATCATTCGCGTAATCCTCCCTCTCCCTCCCATTACTCTGCTGGCTCTGCACGCTCTCCCTCCGCGCCCACCCTCCGTTCCCACCTCCATTCGCGGGATGATACAACAACGCGCCGATGTTATGCACGAACAGCGGATACAGCTTCTCGGTGATCCGCTCACGGTTCGCGAACTCGAGCGCTTTTTCAAACGGGATCCAGACGCCTTTTAGGTGCATCGGACCGATCTTCACGACGTGTTTCTGGCGTTCGGCTTTGAGGATGCCGTCGCGTCGGCCGCGGGTCATGCCGGCGACGTTGAGGAGTTTGGTGCCGTTTATCATGTGGTTGTCTGGGATGTGTTAGTGGGAGGGGAAAAGGGATGATAGAGGGGGGAGAAATACCTTCACGACGTGCAACACAAGTCCCATTGACATCGACCTGAAAACACAACGTCCCCTCATCCTCCCACAAAGTAGCCGTCACACTTGGTCTCCTCGCTCCAGGCGGTGCAATCTGGCCCGTCGTATCTGGCGGAGGCATTTCCTGTTGCGGTGGAGGCGGATAGGCCTGACTCAATGGGCGTAGACCCTGGGACATGGAGGGGAGAGGAAGGCCGGATGGACCTGGTGGTGGGGGATAGTGATGTTGTGGATTTTGAGGATGGGCTTGTTGCTCGCCTTGCGGATACCGCAATTGAATGTCGTAGGAATACTGGGGGTATTGATTCGATGTCTGAGGCGATTGAGGTATTTCGCCTTGAGGTGGTGGATAGCGATGCATGTTATCTGCTTGGCTGGGTTGCTGCACTTGCGGTGGTGATTGAGGGGCAGACATTTGAGAGGGGTGGTGATACATGTTCTCAACGGGTGGAGCCGATTGAATAGATGGTTGCTCTTGTTGATCTGAGTTGTTCGGGGAAGGTAATAAGGTTATAAAAGGTGGTTCCTTCTCAACCATTGCTCTCGCGTCTGTCCTGCAATCGAAATAAACGTCCGATATGGCAGCAGATGGTGGGGTGGCAGAGGCACAGTATGTTTCAGCGGCTTACTCTGGCTGAATGAAACGAACGAGTTGGACTGCCCTTTAGCCTGACGTGCAGAACGTCAGCAATTGTTGGACAGCAATCAACGCCGTTCTTCAGAAACTCAAAACAAATCGACACACCGCTGGAAGAGAAAGAGGAGAAGGAGGGAACAGAAGCCAGCCTTGTCCAGATAAACGCCCGCAACGTCGTATTCTGGAAGAGCCGGACAAGGGGTCACGCTTTAGCGAAGGGCAATAGGCATCAGATCGACCACGGATATGCACGTCCAGCAGGCCCACGGTGGAACATCTGGAGCAAATTGGCGGCAACCCGGGGCTTTTCTGTTTGCTTCATGTTGAGCAGGCCCGCGCTTGCGGGGGTTGGGGCGCGCTTCAAGACCCAAGGAGGTTTTCTGTTGCGTGGAAGAACGGGAACGCGCGTGGACGGGTAGAGACAGGGGGTAGATACCAGAAGATTGTAACGCTTGAGGGAGAGGTTGCGTGGGAGGGGGCGGGAGTTGATTGAATTTCTAATTGACCAGTTGAAAGGTTCAGATGCACGAGAGTGAGACAAATGCAGAACCGCTTACCGGGTTTGAGAGCGGAGATGCGGCCATATTTATATAAACGAAACTTTGTTTGTTGATGTTTTGATAACCCACTTGGTAGATCGATAGGACGTTAGTAATTTAAGTGACAAGAGTCCAGCATAGTATTAGCGGAAATTTGACGTTAACTCATGATTTCGGTGACTGCTTTTAACGTAAACTTCCCTCCCCCAGCTTAAGCGAGTTCAGTGGAGAACATTGACTCGCGGAGGACAAAATAAGTGGCAGTCGCCTACCTAAAAATCTTAAACTAAATAATAAGTCTACTTCGAATGGAGCCTAAAAAGTCTTATTTACTTACAATAGTAGACAAAATAGTTATAATGTCCTAATTTAATCCACTAAATGACGATATTTCGTTAACTTAGTCGAAGAACTATTCTAGTTCGACTGCCACTTATTTTGTCCTCCGCGAGATTGATAACGAATTTCAAATCATCGTCAATCTGTTACCTCCACTCGAGTTTCCTAAGTGATAGTTTATAGGCTGTCTTGACTCTTTGAGCTCTGGCACTCAAATGAGTCGAATTTACTCTAGGGCAACCAAACAACAGTCTTTGCTCATCGAGTAAGTTGTTCATTGACGTGGTTGAGCAAGCTCACGGCGGATAAGACAATCGTCATATGAACCACTACGTCTGATCAATGGAATTTGGAAGTGTTATCAATGTTGTCATTTACTTTATTAAGCATTCGGTTGGTACCTAATCACCCATATGTTTCTCTGCCTCTAGAGACTCAGGGGTTTCCACCATTTCGGTCGGCTCACTTTCAGCCTCTTCTGTCGTAGACATAGCAGCCTTAGTATGTTTCCCTATCTTCGTAGGCTTGGTAGGTTCTTCTGCCGTCTCGGTTGGCTCTGACTCTTCAGTTGTAGTAACTGACTCTTCAGAGCCCGCAGCTTCCTCCGTCGTTTGAGCTTCAGAGTCGGGATCGACTGTGCTGGTGGGCGCTTCGGGTTCTGTCTCGGTAGGTTCGGGGTCTTCAGTGGACTCAGAATCTTCTGTAGGCTCGGAATCTTCAGTCGGCTCTGAATTTTCAGTAGACTCAGAATCATCAGTAGGTTCATCTTCAGTCGGTTCAGAATCTTCAGTAGTCTCAGCATCATTAGTAGCCTCAGATTCAGGTTCTTCTGTCGTCGTGGCCGCAGAATCCGATTCTCCTGAATCGGTCTTTTCAGATGCTGCTGTAGATGTACCCGTGTTTTTCGGTAAGTCTGTTTTTGAAGGTGTTTCGGTTGGGGTCGTAGGAGCTGGAGAGGCGGGAGATTGACTTGGTGGTGGCTGGCTTGGGGGTGAAGGAGGAGATGGGGTCAGAGGAGATGGAGCAGGGCTCCCATTTGGCGAACTGGGAGCTGTTGCTTTTGGTGGTGCTAGTTCTAGACCTGGAGCATCACCTGGATTTTGTCTTGCCCCTCCTCCACCTGGTGCAAGGGCTGAATCCGTTGGCTTAGGATCTGGCACTGCAGGTGGCTTCGGATCTGGTTTGGGCGGTGGAGCAGGAGCTTTATCAGGCTCAGGCTTACTTCCAGGTTTACTACCACCGGATTTTCTCCCACAGATTTTGCCCCCAGGACACGGAATAGGCGGGGCGAGACCCGCAGCATCCGTTGCCAAAGACAAAGGGTTGAAAGCGCCATTGATAATATCCGTGGCCTCCTGAGCTTGTGGTCCGCAAGGGTTCTGATAAAAGTCCAAAAAGTTAAGGGCAGTTCCTCCATTCTCTGCGAGCGTTTTCGCAGCTTGTACTGATACTCTCAAAGCCATAGAAGCCTCCGGCCCAATGACCGGAATGAAACTCACACCTACTTCCAGCACCGTCTCAAAGATCGTTTTCAAAGCCCCAGCCATGAGGGCGCATGCAGCCGATCCGATTGCGGGTAGAATAACACCAACAAATTCCTCGGCGACAAATTCCATTACTGGAAACGTGCACTTGCAATACCCCATTCTGTACTCATCTCCATCGGGATCTGGATGAAGATCGTTGTCTTGTGGCAACCCCCCTAAGTTGATGCAAGTCACGGAGACTGTGCCTTGTACTTTTTCTGATCGGGAGAACAGATCCCCACCACAAACGTTGTCGCAAAGGGATAACGAACTCTTTCGCTTCTCCATGTTTTTATCGAATAAACGGCATAGCCCTTGTTGTTTGAACATAGCTGATTCTCCATCAAAAACTTGTTTTGTTGGTGGTGGTGTACTCTCTCTCAACATGAGACGATTAATCGCGCTGGCGTCGACGACCGACTCGAGAAATAAAAGCGTGATTATTGACGGGATAGAGAGCCACATTCTGCCCAGAAGTGAAGTGTAACGAGTGAATAATAAAAATAACAGCTATAGATGAAAGAGATGTAGATATGATCTATATAGATAGGTCTGGGGATAAACGAGGAACGAAAAGAGTGGATGTTAACGAAAGATGCTTTATAAAAATATGTGCTGAAGAAGACGAAGGTGCAAAACAACATACCTAACTTCCCCATCATATATATATTTCCTACAGATTAATCCTGTTGTTCGTATACAGCCATTCTCCAAAACCAACCAACAGTGACCAGCAGCAAAAGATTGCTGAGTTATGAAATCCTCGAGTGCGCCCACCAACACCGTCCAGGAATTCTTGAAATTTTGATAGGATATCTCAAACGACATATCAAGCTTTTCCTTCCTGCGAATCGTTCTTCGGAATCACGGGTGTAAAGCTTAGCGGTGCTGACGTCTCGCTTGTCCAATGAGAGTGCGCGAAAAGAATATAAGGATCGTAGAGGTAGGCTTATGTGGAAGAGAGTGTAGGGCTGTCGGGTGGCACAGCTATTCCTTATTGACGTTTTTGTTGGTTCTTCGTTTCGCTCGGTCGTTGCAATAATTATAGGGTTTGGCTAAATCTCGATCGTTTTTTTGATAAATCCCGATCACTATAGGGAATAGTGACGCCACGCTAGCTAAATCCATCTTTAGCGCTAGATCCGCAATAGAACTCGACCCGGCTTACCGGCCTACCGGCCTAGACCTGTCTCGTTCTAAAACTCTCGTATATACTTCGAAATAAAATAAAAGTTGTATAAAGTCAGTAAGGTATATCACATGACGGTCGGGATTTATCAAAATAGCGATCGGGATTTAGCAGATCCCTAATTATATATTAGTACACGTAGTGATGAACGTAGTGGTGTTTACCTATTGTTGGAGTTACGTACGATGAGGCTGGATCGTAGAAGCGTGTGTTCTCCCTAACTGTCAACACCTCCTCAAGAAACGTTTTTTGAATTAATGAAGCATTTTAATCGACTTATTCGCCAACTATAGACGATGTATGTGCTGTTTAGATCTCTCTGGCGTATTTAACCAACAGTGCATTACAAGACTTACGGGACACCATCCAAGTATAATGATGTTGAGAAAACGACTTCCTAATACTGTATTCTCAATCAGTATGTTTACCCATTTCAATAGACGAAATACTGCATATTTACTCAAACAAAGAGAGTAATCAGAGTGTTTTGGGCAGAGTACCTTTTTTCTTCCCCAATCAGACTTGCAACGCACAGGTAAAGTATGAACACCTTGAATCCTCTAATGTTTTAAGAAGACCTAAGCCGCCAAAATCTCGATTTCTGTTCATCCATGCTGTTGCCAAGTGACGAAATATACGCCCAACTGACGGAGAGCACATTGTGAGCTTACCAGTAAAATCGAGTAATCGTCCTGCTGGAGCAACGTTCGGATTTGCTAAATTCAATATAAAAAGACCACTTATCGACTCAGACACTAAACCATTGACATCAGCCGACAAACACATCAAAGTGAACAAAATCCAAAGGCAATCCTCACAAGCAGCTTCAATGGTATCTACCCCATCACCTATCGCCAGGCCCCAACAAGCCTCTCTAACATCCACTGCGGTTCCCAACAGCTCCTGGAGAAACGTGCCACGCATTGCCTATCAATGGTTCGCTTACTGGCTTATTGTGATGGCGTATCCTTCGGATGCCATGCATGACCTTAATGTCACGTACAACCATCGTTCGGTTGACAGACTCCCGACTCTGAGAGTTGATTGAATTGCCGAAAGAATTTGGAACATTGTGTCTTTAAGCTGCACGCTCTGCTATGGTAGACGTTGAGTTGTAATGTGCACGTATGTCTCCTCTGTTAGTAAAGAGGCCCCGACATGGGCTTTTTATTTCATGGTTAGGGGAGTCTTGGGTTAAGAGGTAGCAGAAAATAAAGCTTCATCAAATGTCCTGAGTTGTTCCTGCGTCTGGCCAAGTTTGATCGTCTTTCATTGCTCGCCCAAACCAAGCAGCTAGAGCTAAGCTAATCTGAAAATTATCATTTCTCTGGGACACATGAGCCAGTCTAATGCGAAATGCAATGCTATATTCCATCCAGCAGAAACCCAGTCCGGACACCTCCACCTGATATTAGTACAAATCAAACCGCCACTACCCCATACCCCGCGAAACGCCCCCCTCTTCCTGATATTATTCATACAACACCACCACCAAATGCTCGCTCAAAAACTCAAAACAAAAAGCAAGATTTACCATAGCGCAACGAGCAGATCATTGAAATTAGCGCTTTATACCCTCTTACATCGTTTTCCGTGATTGCTTCACCGGCCTTCCTCTTCGACTTCTAACCTTGGGAACTGGCTCTTCCTCTTCGTGATCCGCAACCTCAATGGGCACACTGGCTTCGCGTGTGACGGCTCGGCTTACTGTACGACTGCCCGTTGCATTGTGATTCTTTCTCCGTATACTGCGTTCTTCCTCAGGTCTAATGAAACGGTGCACTGTTCGGTGATCCAGTACTCGCTCTTCCGAGTCATCCCGACCTTCCTTGTCTGTTTTGGGCCACATGTAACCGTAGAGTTTACTGTGACGTTCGCATCTTGGGCAAGAGGAACGCGTAAAGTAAGCGTTCTCTTGCACAAAAGGCTCTTCACAGATACTGCAATTGATCCATGCGGAAGCAGGCTGGGCGAGAAGCGTCGGTGTGAGAACATAATCTCCTGGAACGCGATTGACTGTGGGAGCTTCTGGGGTTGGCGAAGTGTCGGACCGCTTTCTTTTGTTATCGTTCGTGTTTCCACCATCTTCGGTGTCATCCTCGAGCTTCCTCTTCTTCTTTCGTCCTCTTTTCTTTGACGGTGTATCGGTCGTGATAGAGGACAATGACTGTTCTAATACGTTCATTTCTGCATTGTCAAGTTCCGAAAGAACAGATTCTGGCGCTGATGCAACGACCTCGATAGCAGGGTGTTGAAGAGATGTTGATGGGCCAATAATAATGGCTTCCGTAGTTTTCGCTTGCTCAAGAACATCAGACACTTTACTACCTCGGCGTTTGATGGCCGCAGGAATTGTAGGTGTTAGATGTAAGGGTTGTTGAACGATAATGGTATCGTCGTCCACAGATGTAGCATCAGTTGAAGTATGCCCGTCCGCTGCTGTAGAGATGCTTCCACGCCTCGAGATGTCTCCCGAACTGATAGGAGAGGGATGCGAACTGACAGCATCGACAAAGCTTTGTGGTGACGATTTGGGAAGAGAATCCGGATCTTTTTCACAAGCATCTTCTAGGCTGTTCGTCACCTCCATGAAAACTTCTGGTTGCTCTGCCTTCTGAAGGGATTGGTCCCCAACAGGACTCTCGGCGGATTTTTGGGTCTTCAATGGACTTCCTATTTTTCGTTTCTGGAAGTTAAGACTTCGTGGTTCAAGTTTAGGCGAATTGCCCAGCGAAGATTCAGTATTCTTGAATCGCGTAAGCGAACTTGGTGTCCGCTTTGCCACATGTGGTCGAAGGTTTACATCTGGTGTCAAAGACTGATTTCTAGAAATAGTTTCCTCAGATTCCAGTCTGCGTCTTCGTCTAAATGAGTAGTGTCCCTTTAACGTCGCCTCATCTTCGATAGAGGGCTTTGGAGCTGTTTCTACATCACCTCCATGTGACCAGCCACTCTCGCCGCGCTTCTCGCAAGTATGGCACAAGCATTCGCAATTGTCTTCTCCGAAATAGTTATCTCCTATTATGAGTTAGAATCAGTTGATTGTTGAGAATTCATTCGAAGTTACCATAAGCAACCGTAACCTCTTCCCCTAGATCGATATCCCTTACAGCGATTACTTCCATTCCAGCTGTACCAGTAGTACTTAATCTCGCATTTGCATCACAGTCGTGGTTAGAAAATCGTGCTGGCCCAAGAAAGATCGAAGGTGTTTTCTTTCGACTCGATATTACGATGCTGAAATCGCGTTTACTCGATTGAACGAACTTCTCCTCCTCAGGGGTCATCATAACCTGAACCCCGCATAGATATTTTATAACCTCGCCCTTCTTGATAAACCTCCTTGCTGTCACCGCGGCTTCATGTGTATCGATCGTATACCGATTCGTAGTGGAGACCTCAAACGGACAGTCTGGTAGGTAGATGCTTATGTACTTCTTCAAATGCTTTCTGAAGTCCTCCTTTTCTTTATCTGTTTTTAAACTCCCTAGAAAGTTCTTTAAACCCGGTAACTTCAGCAGTTCGATCTCTGCCTGCGAAAGATCTTTCTCGATGATGACATGTTTCTGGATTATGGATGTAACATCTTCTTCTCGAACGCCGCGAGTTGAATGGTACGCATTTCTATTCTTTCGAATGCTGGTCCAGAAGTAAACCTATATAGACGAATTAGATCTTGCTCCGAGTGCTAGAAATCAGAGACACGACTTACATGATCGACAAGCGCATCCGTCAATATATCATCATACGTAGCAACTTGTTGAATCGTCAATCGTTGCTTTTGCGGGACGATCTTCTCTTTCTTGACCGGCATAATGGCGAGCGATTTGTTTTCTATATCCCAAGCGCTCTATATATAACGAAGTCGGTCCCTCCGTGGTGGTGTACGTCGTCGCAATCGTGGTCGCAAAGGAATGTCAAGTGTTGATCAAAGTAAATAAGAGATCGTTTGAACTCGGAACAATATAAGGAGCGTAGATTTAGAATGCTACCGCCATTAAACGAATGCGCCTTTGCACAACCAGTGAACCCAGACAATCCCACCTCTTGCAATCAATATCCCCTTCCCAGAGTTGGTGGACCGTCTCTCCCTACCCTCGATATCTCAGCTCAGCAGCGTATCTTTATTTGGAAGTGTTGCTGGGGTCCATAGGAGGTGCATATATTGACACGAAGGGACGAGATAAGATTGGAGAAGGAGTGGATTAGAAGCTGTTAAAACCTCAAAACCAACAAAGGTCTGATGGTAAGAACAGTTCAATATGAGTATCTACCGTCGATAGCGCGAGCATGAGGAGAATGCGCCATCGAGTTGGCGCAACAATAGGGATGGCGGGTTCGCAACTCGGTCAAAGGGGCACGTGAAGCACTAGCCCAAATGAGCTCGGCTGCAGGAAGAATCGCGGAATGGAAATGCTGATGGACATCGTGAAATCTAGAGCTTTATGACTGGGGTATGCACGCGCGATGATTCAATTAAAGGTCAGTTTGTGTCTTCTTGAGTGTTGATGAATAGAGCAGGCTAACATGTACGCCGCAGACGATGCTGAATTGCATCGACAACTCTGGCGCAGCCATTGTTGAGTGTGTAAATGTCATGAAAATGAATCGAGCAGCGAAAATCGGTGCGCCACACCCTCAGAACTTCCTCAATCCAGCCCGAACGAGCACTTACGAGTCCAATAGGTGATCGCATAATCGTCGTCGTACAGAAGCAAAGGAACTTCGGTCCAGAATCCGGTCCGGGAGCATCCGTCTCAACATCAGCTGCGAACAAGGTTAGAAGAGGAGATATAAGGCACGCGGTTGTGGTACGGACGAAGAAGAAGCTGCAGAGGCCTGACGGAAGTGTTGTCAAGTTCGATGACAATGCTTGCGTGTTGATTAATAAGACTGGTGAGCCAATTGGTACAAGATTGAATGGTAGGACAGACCTTAATTCCTCAAGAGAAAACGCTAATTTCATTGTAGGTATCGTCGGGACAGAGCTGAGAAAGATGAAGTGGTCGAAGATCCTGTCACTAGCACCAATGCACTTGTAGGAATATTGTAGAAAAGGGCACGCATGTCATGTAGCATTTGGAGAAAGGCGTTCAACTTGCATTTGGAAATATATATCAATACTACTTTGGAAACGCCGACGCTTTTCCTACGCCCTTGTCCTTCTATGATGTGCCTTAACGCCGGGTTTGAAAATATCACGCCGCCACCAAAACCAAGCCAGGGTATTATGAGAAAATGAAGCCACAACCGCAACATACGTAGAACAGTTTCTGGACATCAAGTTAGCATTGTTTCGTAGAATGGACTAGCATTTCACTTACCATACCAGTCTCCGCTGATCTCTGTTGAGACTGAAAGAACACAGCGTCCTCTGTCCGACACTTTGGACAAGTTTTGTTGGATCTTGGAAGCTAGAAAGCGCAGCCCAAATCAGCAAGAAGATTCTTGAGAGACAACTAAACGAGATAAACCCGCAACAACTCAGATTATACTGAGACGTTCTCCTTCTTGTGCGAATCATTCACTGCGCCACTCTTCTCCTTCTGCAACCGACCCTCACAAATGATAATATTACCACATAGTAAACAGAGAGGTAAACCCACAGTGGGATCTGATCCAACATCTTGAGTGACACCAGCGGTCTCTCCGACCGCGTTATTGAGGACGTTACGGAAGACACAGGATGATGTTGCTAGCTCGGAGTACTGGCAGGTTCGGCATGCAAAGTTGAGTTGATGTGTTTGAGGGTCTTCTTTTGGGTACAACATATTCGAGCTGGTATCATTAGCATGCGCTATGAAATTCGGGTATCGAGGGCTACATACCATTCGCTACAGAATCGAAAGGTGATCTGCTCCATCTTCTTCTCCTCGTCGGAGCTTGGTGCTGGGGATGCCATCGTGGAGATTTTCGAGGTTTATCGTCGTCGCAGACAGTCGCGTATACGGTTCGTGTGTATATGATGGATAGTCCTAAGTTCTTGGAGTTGTTTCAGTGGTGTTGAAGCGATCAACAATATTACCGATGGTGGTGGTAGTTGAAAGTCTGGAATGGTTCCAGAGGCTCTGAGAACGGCGGGGGGAACAAAAGAAAGTGGGTCATCTTCAGCAATCCAATCACAGAATTAGCGCCAAGCACCACCTCTGGTGTGCCTCACCAAGCTCTGACGGTCTAACCTCTTCTCGTATTAAGATACATTTTACTCGTAGGACACATGTATAAGCCAGAAAATGACGCCCTAAAGCTTGATTAGTCTTGTAGACTACATTAACTTACTGGGTACGGAGAATTCTATATTGCGATGCATCAGATATGAGGGGATTTACATCAACATCCAGGCATAATTATTCGAGGCTACCTATGAGAAGAAGGAATCGCCATTTGCGTCAGCGACATGTTGGTATCTGTACGGAAATGGTAGACGGAGAAACAACTAAGTCCGGACGGAGAGAATAGTTTCCTAAATTCCTACCTTTTCGTCCAGTCCAACTGCCAACAATGGATGACTGCATTGGTAGGAAGTCGCGGCGGGAGTAGATGCACAGTAGTATTGACTATTTAGTCCACGACCCTGTTTCCGTTCCCGGTCCCGTTCCATATACAGGCCTCTCCTCGTATCAAGATACACTGCTTTCGCACTCGCTTGAGATTTCACATGAAACTTACCCAAATTACCTAGCAGACTGGGTACTATTAGAGTTAGTGGGGATTTTCATTGCTTATTCTTACGAGCAGTAACAGTGTCCTTGTATATAAACAGGCTTTTCCACCTAGACCGGCCAGAAATCTTGTCAGGATTAAATCGAACATAAATCCATCCTGCCTCGCGCCTCTGTCCGACCATCATCACAGACAAATATGCCGACTAATACCGCCGCGTGGTTGGTGACTGAGAAAGCGAGCTTCCTCGAGGTAAAGCAGGCAGACTACACATCACCTAGCGACAATGAGATTGTAGTCAAAAACCACGCCGTCGCCCTGAACATAGTCGATTTTGCCAGACAGTTCATGGGCAATGCACTCTTCCCATGGGACAAATATCCCTGCATACTGGGATCCGATGTGGCCGGCGAAGTTCAGGAGGTTGGAACTAGCGTCAAGAATTTCAAAGTCGGGGATAGAGTGCTAGGCATGGCAGTTGGCCTCAAGACCGGTCGGCCGGCCGATGCTGCTTTCCAGGCATACACTGTGCTGCCTGCGCACATGGCTTCCTCCATCCCGAGTTCAGTATCATTTGAGGACGCCGCTGTCATCCCACTCGCTATTTCCACGGCAGCCTGTGGCATGTACCAGAAAGAATATCTCGCTCTGCAACACCCGACCGCACCCAGACGCCAGGATACAGGTGAAACCATTCTGATTTGGGGAGGAGCCTCAAGCGTTGGTACAAACGCCATTCAGATGGCAATCGCATCAGGCTACGATGTTATCTCAACCGCATCGCCAAAGAACTGGGACTATGTCCAAAAACTAGGCGTTAACCTAGTCTTTGACTACCACAGCGATACGGTCGTTTCCGACATTGTCAAAGCTTTTGATGGCAAGAAGAGCGCAGGCGCGTTGTCAATTGGCCAGGGGGCGACCAGCATTTGCGCAGAAATCGTGTCGAAAATTGGAGGCAAACAGTTCGTGGCCAGCGCCAGCCCGCTTCCGCCCCAACTCCCGGAGGGTGTGGCCAGCAAGTTCATTTTTGGCAGTGATCTCAAGGACAATGAAGTTGGCCCTGCAATTTACGTAGACTTCATTCCGGCCGCGCTCAAGGATGGCTCTTTTGTTCCATCGCCGCCATCTCGAGTAGTCGGAAAGGGGCTGGAGGATATTCAGAAAGGACTGAACGAGCTTACGAAGGGGGTCTCCGCTGAAAAACTGGTTGTTACTCTTGAGTAGAAGTTATGGTAGTGCATAGTTTTGCTAGAACATGACTGATAGTTCCCTTGTATCTGGATAGACATTGTTAGCATCGACTGAAGGCGCAAGGAAAGGACTCGAAGTTACTTCAAGATAATTTGATCTCATCCCTCACTCATAGCTATGTACCACTTACAGGCCAGAATAACATCATGATTCAATGGACAATCGTCAAAACAGAACTTAAAATTACTAGTGAAAACGTGCAATATTATGAGAACTCGTCTGATGCTCAAGAAATATTTGTTCATAAGGGTCGTGCCGGCCGAGGTCACTCTGAGGTACCACCCATGCTTGTCCGCCTTACCAATCGCGACCTAGCGCTTGACGCTATTTCTGGCACGTTGGAAACCCCGCCAACCTTGGTTGTTCTGACCTGGTGACCAAAGCTCCCCTTGCAGCACCTGGGCATGATCTCAAGAACCACAAAGCCTCTTCGTACAACCATCGTGCCAACACTCTTCTCCAATACATCACTTTTTAGACTACCAAATACAAAACTCTACACGTTCCACAGGCATGGTAAGTCAGCATGCTAATTCATTCCACCAGATGTAATCCAGAAAGAACCTTGCTTGTCGCAACTATACACACCAACATGAAAGACAAGTTTGCTAACTCTAGCAAGGCTGACGCAGGATTACCATCTGGTTGGGAAGTCCGCCACTCGAACTCCAAAAACTTGCCATATTATTTCAATCAGAGCCAACAGTTGTCAAGATGGGAACCTCCACCAGGAACAGATACCGACAAGCTCAAGACATACATGGCAGAACACCACAGTGCGCCAGAGATCAGACCCGATGCCGGAGGACCAAATGGAAGTTCTGCGAATAATGGAAAGATACGCGCCGCACATCTGTTGGTGAAGCATAGGGATAGCCGTCGTCCTAGCAGCTGGCGTGAGGTAAGTCCGACAGGTTATCATGGCCATTGGTGAGGTCCATGGTGATTCGGGCTGACGGAGATACAGGCGGAAATAAAACGGACAAAAGAAGAGGCTATGTCAATTATTCTTGAACACGAAAGTCGTATTCGAAGTGGCCAAGTGACACTGGGGAACTTGGCTGTTAGTGAATCAGATTGCAGTAGTGCCAGAAAGATGGGCGATCTAGGATTCTTTGGAAAAGGTGATATGCAAAAGGAATTCGAAGACGCTTCTTTCGATTTAAAACCGGGACAAGTTAGTGGCGTAGTCGAAACCGCATCTGGGTTGCACTTGATTGAAAGGTAAGTCTCCTTGTGTTGTGGATCAAACTCATCATTAACTCTGCCCGTAAAGACTCGAATAGGGCTGCCGGAAGATCTTAGTCGGAAAATCAGAAATGGAAAATTTTCTTTGTAATAAAGTTCAAGATAGTACTGGACATACATCTCTTAGCCTACATAGGCATCTCTGTCCAAAAAGGAACAAGAGCTGATCAAGCAATCGATGGGATGGTTTCTGTAAAGCAGTCCTTCACTACATCCTAGCTGGTCATAAATCTACCAAAGAGTCGATTGCATTAACTATTGGTGGTATTGAGGTCAATGCCAGGGTGATAATTCCAAATAGACTCATGCTGAGACTTGACAATGCTGCAGCTCTTGGATCGGTAACTAATAGGAGAGCTGTCGCTATTGCAGAAGAATTACCGCCTAGTGTAACACCTCGAGTGACATAGTCGTCTAGAGTTCTCGTCAGCTATGACCCACTAAGTAACCAAATTTGCAACGTCAAGCATGCAGTGAGAATTTTCAATCCATAATAACGCAACCAACGACTTTTCCGATTTTACCAAGAGAAGACTCACCTTCAGGAATCCTTAACCAAGCTAGAATTCGTTGACCAATTAACACCCCAATAATCCCACTCATAATCGCAAGTGCAGCATTAGTATTCACATCCCCTCCTAGATTCTGTGTCGCGGGTGTCGCCAAAGCCAAAGTCAAACTCCGACTCGCAAAAGCTAAACTTCTCTTTGACGAAATCCCAATAGCATAACACACTACAGGATACCCAAACAACGACCCAATAGAAATCGCCACATTCGGTATCACAATAGCAAAAAAATGCCGTCGCAATTCCTGTCGGTATGAAAACATCGGCAGCGCCAACGCCACAATCGACGCATCTAGCAAACTACCAAAAACATCACCCGCCCCCGGCCTCAGCAGGTCCTTCTCCCCATGCCAGAGAGAAAGGTAATTCGTCCCCGTTTTATAGGCATGGAGAGTCTCATCTAGGGACTCGCCTCGAGTGAGTCCCAGGATCCAGATCCCTAGCACGGTGATGAGCGAGGATACGAGCACGGGATGTAGGAATTGTCGCCATTTCGGGGGGAGGGATAGGGCAGCGAAGTAGGCGAGCACGTTGAGGGTCAGGTGGGCGGGCATGGCGTACGAAGTTGTGTAGTAAATTGGGAGACCGATGAAGAGGAAGAGGAGGGTGTAGGTTAGGCGGTCGAGGTTGAGGGTTATGAAGGATGCCCAGTTTTGGGGACGGGTTAGGGGGAGAGGTGTTTGTGGTGGCAGGGGGTGAGAGATCGTGGTGGTGGATTCTGGGGGACCGCCTGTGGCGCGGATGAAGGATGGATCTTGGGTTCTTTGGGGTTCGGAGAGGTCGCTCGTGAGATCTTCGGCGAGAGTGGGTGGGGTGGGTGAGTCTTGCGTTAAGTTTGATGTGGATGGATTGTTTGAAAGGGTGGCTTGTGAGGCTAGACGGCTTTGAGGTGATTCTGCTAGAGGAATGGAGTCATCTTCGTAGCCCATTTCCTCTGCCCGCTCTGTTACTGCTCGTTTTGATGTTCCTAGCAGGAGCTGTATACCGCGTGCTAGCCAGGCTGTTATAGATAGCACGACGACGAAACCGATGACTGAAGGATTTATTAGTGAGCGTGCTTAGATGGAGAGGATTTCCAGTATACTAACGGAACACTGCTATGATTTTACCGACTTCAACACCACTTATAGGTGGACTCAATGGTAATAATACGAAACTAAATCCTGCTTAGCGACTTTCTCATTATCATAAAATCAACACTGTGACTTACGAAGGCGTAAAGAAGATATTGATATATCTCAGCGCCCAACCAGCCTACCTTAAATCAGAATCAAACCCTACATCGCAACAACTTAAACATACCGGTATATCAATAACGCTGACCAGCGCCTTAGTCTTCCTCTCCCCAAGCACAACATCACAAAGAATGAGCGCAAAGAAAAGCACCACCAGAAGAGCCACCGAAGCCGGAAATGATACAGAACTCAATCCGATAAGTGAGTTGACACCAAAACACGCCACGAGACTAATCAAAATGCCAATTGGAACGTAAACCCAACTTGTGAGATTTCGTTGCCATGATAGTCTGCCAACCTAATGATAAATCAGTGACTGTGCAATTGGTGGGGTTTCTGGAAGGGGGTTTACTAGTTTTAATGCTTCGATTCCGTCCAAGATATAGGAGTTAAACTCCTGGTGATCTGGCATATTCTTGGCTAATATGATTGTCACAAGAAAACAGTGAAGAAAAGTAACTCGAGTCAACTCGCGATAAGAAAATACCCCCTTCGGCTATTTAGAGAGGGGCAGAATTGTCGGGCCGAGAACCGGAGGACTCAAGGCTTCGTTCGAATTTAACGTTCTTCAAGAATTTCTTTTAGTTCATTACATTACTTATCTAAGTTATCTTTAAAAGGCTCTTGTATCTTCTCAGAGGCATGTTAAGATGTCATCTCTTTTTTAAAAAAAATCACTTAGGCGAGCAGCTTGGTTCACCCATCCTAAGGAGCAATTCCACATTTTTACCATAACCCTCAAACTTACAACTAACAATGGGGCAAACCAAACGATTTTCACACCCGAGACACATTTTTGAATACTCCAGTGCTGAGAGGGACATTCTGTGGATGCTGTATCACCTTAAAATAGCCGACTGAACCCGCAGTCCGTCGGTTCCTCTCAACACTTCCCTCCAGGTCGTTCCATGCTCTGCACCAAGTCGTGTTGAGTTGAGGGTCGACCCATGCGTAGCAGCTTCGCTTGAAATTTCATACGATCATATCCTGCCTAGGGTATCTTTCCGTTCCTACCGTTGATTTTCACTCACCAGCGTATTAAAAATACTATAAGTAGTATGATACGATTGAACAACCATCTGACTGTTCTGACTTTTAAGCTGTGCTTGAGTGCCAATGTTGGAAAGTAGACATGTCCCGAAACAGCCTTTCCTGGTGAGGAGAATTTTTCCTTTCCACCATTCAGCATCGGAAAGCTGCAGTATATCGTTTTTCCAATTGAAAGACCACGTTGCTGTTCCCAACATAGGTCGACTTTGCCAACCTTTCTCGGCATCGACAAGTCCAGGCCCATCGGAAGTAGAAAATATAATACTCAGCCGCCGATGACCGTCATCTGTTCGAAAGGGTTGGCAATGAATTTGAGATGGCCTAGTGATAGTTGTAGTTTTGACACCGGGAAGACCGACACGTCGTTGACCAAGAGCTTCTTGCCGTCCGTGATAATACTGTACCAAGATCCCACTGCACATGAAATCTTCTAAGGGGTGTGTATAAACCTCAACAAGCTCGACATCATTCAGTGACGCCTGAGAGCAATGCATCGATGGTTCTTCTGCGATGTTGGGGATCCTAGGCAATTGAGGTATTGGATATGATTTTGAAGGCGACGAGGCCGCTCCGAAGACCGAAATAGAGCCTCCATAAGCCGGGACATGATATAGCAGGGAGGTGGCTACACCCCAGGCTATTGGGATATAATTACACTTTGGATTATGTGAGTAAGGCCAAAAGATCTGCGTACGCTTAGAAGTGCATATCTATGCTCCATTAGTTACATGAAGGGCAATTATAAGTTTTGGTCATTACCATTATAACCTGATCTGAAAAAAGGGTGAGCTCTCACGAACCCATACTTCATTGATGGTTTCTTGTCCCTTGTTCAGAGGGAAGTACTGTAAAAGGCCGAATTTCTGGGCACGCGGAGTCAAAGTTGAATATGTATCGATGGCGGATGAGCGATGAGTTTGATGCGCATGTATGCCATGTACCGTTGAACCACCGCAGACAAAGGTCAAACCGACAAAGCCAGATAAATTGATACACCGTATCTGTCGATGGTTAGACGTGTTCCTGTCTGCGTTATGGAACCGGTAGCTTCCCACTTCGGGTCGTTTCACAACATCCCATAGCTCGAGTTGTTGGTCTAAGGAAGGTCGAAGAAAGGGGTGCTGTGAGAGGTCAGGAATATGAAGTTATGGAGGAATCTTAGGGGACCAGCCTTGTAACACAGCCTTATATCTTTCTTCTGTATGTAACAGGGACAATCATCAGAGTTACTTCGTACCCCGAGATGATCCACACCGAGTTGTTCAACCACATCCGCCTCGGGTTCAACAGTCGCGTATTGGTTATCAAGAAATTCCACGCCGGACTTACATGGACGAGCACCTTTGTCTCGTAGATTTTGTTTTTGCACGGAAACTAAACTAGCAACTTGGGCCACCAGTACGTGTCGAAACAAAGCCGAACGGTATAGTTCTTTGCCTCCTGCCACTAGGATGAGACCTAACAGCTCTAGTGGCAGTGCGGATAACAAAGCGATAGTCTCACTCAAATCTGTTGGTCTTGTAGATAACATCGCTATCTCGTTCAAACGCCTGCTCCACCACAAACACGCTTCAGGAGTGTTCGAATAGATTCGTTGCTTTCGAGTAGGTGCGGACCATGGAGTTAGTGAAGAACCTAGATTGTGTATGGCCGTCAGGCTTGAAGGTAACAGTTCGATGCCGCTTCTCTTCCAAAGCACCTTGAAGGCTTTGTAACACTCAGAATGATATAAAATCGATCTTGGAGAAGAAGCACATCTACTACAACCTGGCATCAGGCAAAGCATCCAAATATGCGTCTCTATATCGATATACACATGTTGACGTTTGATATGCTCCTGCCCGATGGCTGGCATTGTAAATGTGGGTGTGTAGCCTTTAGAAGCTAAATAAGATAGCACTGATTCTGGATAAGTGAAAGCGCAAGATAGTGGAGATTAGAATTGGGCAGAGATACCTATAGCGACATTTTCTCCCGTCTGAGGTCTTTGCTGACAGAATATACAGAGCTGATTGCTCAGAGTTATGTGCGGAGAAGACATGGTGACAATTATTTAGCAAGACTTTCTTCCCTGCCTGCTTAAGAAAGAGGGAGTGTTGAGGGAGTGTTTATCAAGTCTGACGATTTGCATCATCATTTGCTTCGCATCACCACTCAACACGTCGTAATGAGCCGTCTGATTGAGCTAAAGCTAATAAGAGACAATTTCGAGCATATTAGATCTGACATGAATGAGAAAGCCGATGGCTACCTAACAGCTAAAGCGACGACGAAGAAATTGTGCAATGACTGTGCCACGTGTTTGTTGACAAACATTAGTTGGCCTTGACGTGCTCTCAAGCTGCAGACTTCGTTGGTTCTTTTAACCCATTTGTGGCGAAGGCCTACTCTGCTTTTTCGCTATTCCCTGGGCATTATATGTAACAGATGGACGTTAGAGGGAGTTCTTGATTGCCCAGCTGCTAGATGGATGTTACTCGTTATGTGTAGTGTGGTCCGAGCGCCGCAACACGGTCGTTTCTTGGTCCCCGTAGAGCCTGTCTCAACCACACGCTATTCTCTTGAAAGAAGCACCTATAAATGAATTCTCTCTACAAATTCAACCATGTCAGATAAATCGCTTGAGGAACTTGTAAAGATACTTCTTGACCGCGATATCCCATTTGATCGAGATGAGCTCCGAAGTGCCTTCAAAGCCCCTGAAAGTCGGAAGGCTATTCAAGAATGGATGCAAGAGTATCTCACCCCGGAAACCTTGTTGACAAAGGAAGAAGCTGATTTGTACGTCTTTTCTACCCTATCATAAGATAATCTACTCTAACATATACCAGATACGCGGCGTTGACAAAATCTGGAGATGTGGAACGGCTTTCTTCACAGGATCTTTCCGGTGTTCAAGCACTGAATGAATCGGAAATTGAAGATGCTATAGAAGAATTGAAACGATCGACAGCGGCTATTGAGAAGCAGACTGAATCTATAAGACTTCAGCAAAATGCTATGAGAAGTCTGGTGAAGAATGAGCAGCGTGCGCGGGAAGCACGTGCAAGCTCAACCGCTGCGCAGCATAGGAAATGGAGTGAAGAAAGCGCACAGGTTTCGAAAGCTGTAAGTCACAATCTATGAAAGAAGTAGACATTCAAACTAACTAACTTTATTCAGATTGAGGAACTGTCTCAAAACCTTAGATACCAGATTTCAGATCTCGAGCAACATATGAAAGTCTCAGAAACAACCGCAAAACAAACGGTCGAGACAATCCTAACAGCCGATGACAAGCTCCTCGCAAGTCTACAGAAACTCGCCGCAGATCTTGATCCTATCAATACAGAAGACATCGAAACCATGTCACGTATTAAAGAACTCTCTGCACGGTTGATCAAGCACACTGTTGAGGGTATCCGCACGAGACTTGATCGGATATACCTGGAAGCTCTACAATCTTCAAACATAACTGCAGACGACAATAACCAAGAAAATCAAGACCTTCAAGACGAGCTCGAATCACTGTACTCAGAAATCCTCCCCGTCGCTCAAATGTCCGCAGAACAACAGTTTCTGCAGCCCGCGCTTAGGACAATGGCAGCAAGCAGCGGGAAATCTCAAGAACGAGCCGTCAAAGCGGTTGAATACGTTAGTCCCCACCTCACCCATCTCCTGCCTCTTCACTAATAATTAAACAGATACACTCCTGCCTGACCTACCTCAACGCCCGTCTCTCAGCCTACCAAACCCGCACCTCCGAAACCCGTGCCCACAACCATGCCCTAACAACCATCCTCTCAACCACAAAATCTGAACTCACCCAGTCCCTCCCCCCGCCCCTTCCTAAATCCAATCTTAATTCCAGCCCATCCAAACCCGCCCTCCCCCGCCGCCGAACCTCCTCCCTAACCCACCCCCCAAACCTACATCTCCACCGCCGACGCTCCTCAGGAATAGACCTCGATCCCGAAACCCAGATCGCGCGGAACCTAGGTATCACACTCCCGCCAACCTCTGCTACAGCAGCGCAAGTCGCAGACAGTTTAGGACGTATCCGCCGTGAACGTAGTACGAAATTGGGGATCCACGCTACGAGTTTGCAGACGACGACGGAGGGCTCGATAGCTGCTCATGTAGCGGAGTCGCAGGTGGCGTTGAGGGTGTTGACTGATGCGTTACTAGCCGAAAGTGCGTATGGGGGCGTGAGGTTGGTGGATCCGGATGTGGAGGCTTCGGTTGGGATGTTTGAGGGGGAGGTTGAGGGGTTGAAGAAGGAAATGGAGGGGTTGGATTTAGAGGTTTTGCGGGGGAGGAGTGTGGATGGGGAACGGTTTGTGAAGAGGTGGACGAGGTGAGGTGGGATTGTGGTTGTTATGGAACTGTGGATTCGAGAGCAATAAAATCGGACATTGAAAATGAAGGGACTCTTTTCCACGAATACAGCGATGGGTGCTAGATACGCTATCTATCCATCACCTCTTCAATTGTAGAAACAACCATTCAGCTTCTTCGACCAACCAAGAGTTCCATCACTCATTTGCAAGTTACAAACTATTTCACGACTAGAACGTGCCGTGTACAAGCCAAACCGACTCCGCTGTCAGAACTTCGTTGTGAGAGCAAGAATACCCGAGGATAAAAACGTCTTGTAAATTATATCAAAACATAACCTCACTCTCCACACTCTGAACCCTTTGTAATTCCACTTTCTCATTTCCCACCCACACCCACACTCTCACCTCCCACAACCTCACCTCCCGATTTCACTTTCCATACCCTCACTTTCCTAACTGAACACACAATCCCTCACCCTAAACCCCACCCCTCATCAATCCTAATCATCATCTCACTTCACAACACTCACTCACATCCCAATTTCAAAGTTCAAACGCAAAAAAAAAGACGAAAGCCATCAAAACACAGAAATTAATATTTTCTCCGCGCCAATAATACATTAGGCAGGCATGCATGCACCCTTTCACTCCCAAGTCGCCCAACCGAATGTCCCCGACTCGCGAGACACTGCGCCTAGGCTGCTGTAGCAATCAATCCTCTGGCCATCCCATCCCATCCCAATTCGCCCCCTAAACTAGTCAGGCCGAGCCGTTCCCGTTTCCCACAAATCAAGTTAATGATTTCCCTTTTTCCCCCCAACCAAACCCTTGGTTCAGAAAGAGATATCTACTGCAATAAGTACAGGTAATGATATTAATACGCGTGCGATAAACGATTTGAAAAGAGCATAGCATGGCATATCGAGGAAGGCATGCAGTACTCGAGATTAAGCATATCAATGGGTATCTCATATAATTCATTCAGTGACCTAAAAGTCTTTGAAGAGGTGTCCGTGCCTGGAGATTTGTTAGCATAGATAGGAGTTATCCGAGGATTGAAACTTACTCGTCAGGGCCCGTAGCCCCATATTGCTCGGTTTCCTCGGGATATTTGTCAAATTGACTAGCATCTCCAACACCAGCTTTTACAGGGGGTACATATGGCGCATCAATATCCTTCTTGGCTAATCTTTCCCAAGTGACCTCAGCAAACCATGCGTGGTTCTTTACATCCTCAGAACCGCCATGTAAGTTTCCCAATCTCTTTGTCAAATCCGCGGTAATAAGGCGTTGAAGAAGATCCTGTGCATCTGGGTGAATGTAGGGAGGATACTTGACTCGCCCTTTGAGGATGTTCTCATAGATTTTCATCGGTGACCCACCATCCCAGAATGGTGTGAAACCGCACAGCATTTCAAAAATCAATATACCCAGTGACCACCTAGAAAAATATAAGTTGATGATTGATACATTGCGGAATTTTTCTTACCAATCAACTGATTTGTTATAGCCCTTGCTGGCTACGACTTCTGGGGCTAGATAATCTGGTGTACCGCACAAAGTCCAAGTGATATCTGGAACTCTTTTGGCGAACCCGAAATCGGTAATCTTAACGTGTCCATGACGATCCAAAAGTAAGTTTTCAGGCTTCAAATCTCGGTAGATGATCTGTTTTGAATGCAGATACTCAATCGCAAGGGTGACCTCTGCAGCATAAAATTTGGCAACTGGATTTGGGAAGCGCTTTGGCGAATTAGTCAAAACTCAGCATTGATAGCGATATAGCTGATTCACCTGTGATTTTCTCAACAATGAGAATAATTCTCCACCCTCAACAAAGTCCATGACCATGTACAGATTCTTCGAATCTTGAAATGTACCCCATAGTGTAATCAAAAACGCATGCTTGACTTCCTGCAGCATTTTTCTTTCATCGTTAGTATGCTCCACCTGCTTCATCTTGATTACTTGTTGCTTCTTCAACACTTTAACAGCATAAAAGCGCGAATTGTGTCTTGACTGGACCAAATGTACCCTTCCGAAGCTCCCTGTCCCGAGCGTGCGTAATATCTGAAAGTCTCCTAAAGAATATTTGCCCTTGGTTTGTCTGATCTGGGTGGGTTCTACGCTTACGACGGGGGTCGTTTTGACTGGAGATGAAGCCGCAACTTGTATGGAGCTACTCGAGGTAGCAGAGGGTGTGGTTGATGCCATTTTTACTGGAGCAGATTGACCAGCGCCGTCATGCTGTGGGGGGTTGATTAGGTTATCAATTGTTGGTAGATTTTGCCCGGTGGCAGGAGATGATTGCTGGACTTGGGGAAGTTCTTGTTGCTGAGGGGCTGCTCTTTGTGTCATTTGTTGTGGTTCGTTGACGGTCTCTTCTCTCTGGGAAGATGAAACCTGAGTTGTTGCCTGCGAGAGCGCGGTGGACTGTGTAGAAATAGAGGCAATGGAGTTATCGAAACCTTTTGTTGCGGTTGGCGTTATCGGGCTCCCAGGCTGGCTTGAAGCTGTCGTTGGAGAGGTGGGGTCGTTCGGACCGGCCGCCTCCCTCGTCCTTTTCTTCTTTAGAAATCCTAAAGTCGGCATATGAGCCTATGGAGCTTGCTTGAGAATGGGCCGGATTTTTAGCTGAGGCGGGAATCGCCTAGTCGCAAGATTGGCTTTCGTTCGCGGATTGCTATGTTGACAGTAGGTTGCGCGATAGACCAGTACGGTCTCGATGCGAGCGGCGAGGAGGCCAAGAACCAGTGAAAGGTTAGAAGAAGAACTCTGGAATGTCTTTCGGGAGGAATCTCTCAGTATTGCTGCGGACAAGTAAACCGTCAAATGTAAAGAAGGAATGCGGGTTGCTGCAGTCGCGCGCCGGTGGGTTTCCGTGTCGCAATGAGCGGAATGTCTGTCGTGTAAAGCTGATCTTCAGATGAGGCTGTCTAAATAGGACGTAACACACTGAATTCTCATGAAGCCGACAGATTAGGACGAGAAGCTGCCAATTGAAGTGTTGAGAACGGACAATGGGCGACAGGGAAGGGGATGGAGGGCGAGGGGTCGACAAGAGGAGAGGGAGGGAGTGGGTGAGCAGAGGGAGGAGCTGATCGAATGGTCGAAGGATGCGGGAGGTTGGTTTCTACGACTTGGCCAGTCCCGTCTGCTGGAGGTTTAGCTTGGAGGGGTCAAACCGTCAAACAACCCCCTGCGTTGAGGGGCTGCTAGGGCTAGTGCCTACGTGGACTCTCACAATGACTTGCCGTGATATCTGGGGATTCGTGTGTCAAGTTTCTGGTAATAGAGTGAGTAAAAAGAAGAACAGCTTTGATTTGAGGCGAGGTGAGTGATTGTGAGACAGTCACAGCGTCGAGGGTGCGGATCGACAAATGACGGAGTATGAGGCCGATGCTTACTCGCTCGGTGAAAGCCTTTTCTAAGAGGAAGGAAGCAATTGGATGTCGACTGCGAGAGTTTTTCTACCTATGCGAACGAGAGAGAGCAGCTCAATTTATATACATGAAGAGGCCGCTAATGATGGGTCCTATTCACAAGGCCTACGTTTAAATTTATATCTGTGTAACTTGGGCAATTATTGTATGTTTCTGATTATTCATTTCCGCCTAAGCAGCCAATCTGGTTAATATCAAGTCTACAATTATGAATAAGTAATAAAATAAAGCAAAATCTTTTTTACCATTGATTACATTCAGCTTGTAGTATCGTCTAAACTTGTATTCATGAATGAGATGTAATGCTGCATAATTACAGCCCAACGGCACGGCTTTCCTCTTTCACTTGTTGCCATTGTTCGAAAGCGGGGTACCCATCTGTAAAGATAAACTGACGCAATAATGCTTCTTATCAGGGCATCAAAGCTCACTATCTCAAGCATTGACAACTTCGAGATCTTCCGGTCGGATAGGAAAAAGCAAAGAAGTGATTGCCATCTCCTTCACCTCTCGCCTATCGTCGTCCTTGCTTTTGTGAGATTTGGGGTACCCAATTACATAGAATCAGATAGTGATACAGATGAGTCGACTGTGAGAAGAGCCCAGGTAGTGTTTAGAGGCATTGGCTTTGATTTATGTATCACTTCTTTACCCTAATCTCCGACCACATGCGATCAATCAACTGGAACACCATGGTAACTGCTTGCATCACATCTTCGTCGACGTCTTGCCCTCCCAGCTTTTGCTGTATCTTGTCTGGATGCCAACGGATTCGTTCCAGCTTCAAGATTCTGCCCAGCTCTGCTTCAGTAGGTTGTCCAGATGTTGGCGCATAGAGAAAGAATCGTTCAATCTCCTTAAAATTGATGTCTCTCTTCTTTCCGCTTTCCACCGGCCATGGTATAGATGCGACAGCCACTGTGGCACCCCCGGCTTTGCTTAATTCATTCCACTTGCTGATATAGGCATCCCATTTTTCAGCCCAGACCTTTCTATTCTTCCTTTCCTCACCTCTTCTCAAACTATCTTCAACCTTTTGTCGGAATCTCTTAGCCTCTTCTTCCTCCTTTCGGCCTTCTCTTTCCAACCGAGCCCTCTCCTTCTTCGCAGCTTCCCGCCGGGCTTTCTCCTCAATCAGATGCTGATGTGTTTTCTCATACATCTTTGCCCGCACATGCGCTGCATATTCATCGTCTGTCATGCGCTCTAATTCGCCAGTAGGCCCCTCTTTTACATCTGGATATTGGTGAATTGGTTGACCGTAGACGCCCTCCCAAAATTGGGCTCCCTCATCATCCGCCATGGCGTCGAAGAGACTCTCTCGGAATGCAACTTCTGGATCGACATACTGACTCGAGGATGAATTTGGAAGATATGTGTCGTCGTATAACGCAGGGTCATCTTTCACCGGCGATGCCTGCCGTCTATGTCGTTTGCTTCTATGTTGACTTCGATGATGCCTTTCACCATCCCGCCGACTCCTGTGCATCGATTCATCTCCACCCTCATTACCATCTTCATTGTGGCGTGACCGCTTCTTGGCTTTGAATTTGAATTTGGATGCATTTGATGTTTCGTAGTCATTTCGACCTTCGTCATAATCAGTCGGCAAAGGCTTCTCGGCCTCACCTTCCCTAACTTCCGAACTCATCGCGGCCGTGAGTATCTTAAATCTTGCGAAGATTTGTATGGCCGCATCTGGGGCTTATCTTTCAGTTGGCAGGCGTAGATATGTCGTAAGCTTGAGGTGTTGAATGCACGTTGAAAGAAGGATGTTGTGTGAGTCGCAACGCGATATGGGGCCATGTTGAAAATAGTGGGTCCCTGTCCTTGCAGCCTTCACCCCGAGGCTAGGCTAGACCAAATATCAACTTTAATTCCTTAACAAACGTGTTCAACATATTTCGAGATTTTCGTCGCCAACATGTCCGGAGCGGGTCTCTCGTATGGACTTAATTTAACGAAGAAGAAACTCGGAGGCAAGCCTGCTCCAGCAAAACGGAAAACGATATTCGACGACGAGGATTCAGATGGAGAGGGTGGCACGTCAACAGAAGTAGGCGTGGAGGAGATTGGGGAAATTGGAGGACTGGATTCCGACAAGAAGACTTCTCTACCTTCACGAAATGCCGCCTTGACAGGAAAATCAAAGCTCAATGGCGCGGGGAAAAAAGCACCCATAAGCATGTATGGGGACTTGTCCACCTCATTCTCCTCGAAGAAGCATGCGGATACTGCCGAAGAATTAGACGCAAACATCTATGATTATGACGCCGTTTACGATTCTCTGAAGCCGCAGAAAAAAGTCACCCAAGAAGATAAAGAGCGTAAACCGAAGTATATGAGCAATCTTCTTGCTGCGGCTGCCGTACGGAAGCGCGATGCGACTATTGCGGAGGAGAAAAAACTAGCTAGGGACAGAGAGGCTGAAGGGGATGAATTCGCCGAAAAGGAGAAGTTTGTCACATCAGCTTATAAGAAGCAGCAAGAAGAGAACCGTAGATTGGAGGCCGAAGAAAAGATCAGGGAAGAGCAAGAGGAAAAGAAGAACAAAGGGACCGGGTTGACGAATTTCTACAAGAATATGCTTCAAAAAGAAGAACAGAAGCATGCAGAGATTGTCAAAGCTGCCGAAAATAGTGTCAATCAAGTACCGGTCGTTGAAGAGGAGCAGAAAGAGAAGACAGAGGCTGAAATTGCCAAGGAGATCAATGAGAAAATGGGCGGGAAAATCGCGGTCAACGATGAGGGGCAGGTTGTCGACAAGAGACAGTTGCTTAAAGGTGGTCTCAATATTGTTCCCAAGCCAAAGGGTGCCGCAAAGACTAATAATTCACGTACTAATCAATCTACGTCAAGCCGTGAAGGTGTGGGAATGGTTGGAGCTGGTGGTGGCAAACAAGCTATGAGAGAGAGACAATCTCGGATGATGGAGGCACAACTGGAGCAAGCTACCAAGAGAGCTCTAGAGGAAGATGAAGAGGAGAGGTTGAAGATTGAAAGAGCGTCAAAGACTAGGAAGACCGAGGGGGACATCATGAGCGCCAAGGAAAGATATCTTGCTCGAAAGAAAGAGGCAGAAGAAGCGAAGAAAAGGGGCAATGTCCCTTGAGCATGAAGCTCACACTTTTGCCAACCTCAACTCGCACGATCCGTATTCTGAGTCGTCCATTCTCTGGAGGGACACCTTCGGCCGCTAAGACATGCCTACGAAGCGCTAGATGCCATTACGGAGCCACGCCAACATGCGTTGCTTTTATCCCAAAGGATGTTCTGTAGCCGACTCTAGATGCTCGTGTCTCCCGTCTACGTAAGAGATACGATGAGCACAGCTAGTTAGAAGCATTTAGCATGAAATGCCTACTACCTTAGGTGCCGGATCATACTAGATCGCCTTCCAACACGGGCCGATCCGAAAAGCATAACGAGCACAACCTAGAAAGATCGAAGTTTAAAAGGATCTTTACGTAGATGTCAGACTTTATGTAGAATATGCAACACATAGAAACCTTCCTAGCTATCAGAAGTGCTCAATTACACAGTGCTTCTACCCCATAGAACCATGACAGACACCAATTTTAGTCTCTAATGTACAGATTTACAGAATTCGTACAAGTGGCTCCTCCGCCCACGCCCCCTCAAGACCATGATATGCCATTCCTCCGCCCATAATGATTAGCATCCATCACTCTCAACCTAGAACATCCCTCCATTCCCAGGCGCCTTCCCGCTCTCCTGCTGAATCCTCGTAATATACTGTCTCGAAACCGTATTCCACGCCGCCATGTACTTTTCCATACACTGTGTGAAGCAGGTCGTCTCGCCGCTCGATAACGAGGTTCCGGGTTTGGGGACACACTTGTCGAAGCAGTGTTCGTTGACTTTCTTTGCGGATGTCAGTATGAAGGTCCGAGAAAACGAAACTTCTCTACATGGAAGGAAAATAAGGGGGGAGAGATCACAAACCTCGATCAATTGCCGCGCATTCGTCATGGCAGCTTCTTGTCGTACTCGATTCATGACAATAGATTTCTGGTCGCCGCCGCCGAGTGGCATACTGCTTCCCAAGTCGTCCATTTTCGCTGACTTATCCCGTTCTGCTCTTTCTTCCGTTCTTTGAAATATCCCTTCCCTCAAAATATCAACTCTGCGATTCCTCGTATGCAATCGGTGAGCAATGACAACAGGAAGTCGATATGAAGCTCTCTTTAAACTTTCAACCAACCTCAGGCTCAAGACCATGCTAGTCTTGGCAGCCTGCACGCAATGACAGGGACCCAGCTTGGGCCATCCCCAGATTAATTGGACCACACAGCCAAAGGCCAGCTTTTGTTTTACCAGTCCAGCCAGTAACCTCGCTATCGACGAACTCGTCCACGGCCTTTCCCTTTCTTTCCAACTCAGGACGACGGCTGCGTTTTCTCTTGCATTTTTACCCTCTCCTTGCTTTCACTTTTATTTCTCCTAGGGAAGTAATCCTTGCGACTGCGCATTCGGGTTACTGCGCGAGATCCTAGGGTGCTGCGATTTGGGACGAGAAGGGGGGAAGATATTGAAGATTGAAGGCAAGATGGGTTTCTTGAGGGGAATTTCTGCGGCGCTGGGGCTGGCTGCTGCGGTGTTTGCTGGTCCTCATGATCAGACGACTACGAATGCGGATGGGATTAGGAGTATTCCAGTTAGTTACTGTATTGTTCAAATAGCACGCGACAGGATGCTGACTTTTGATAATAGCTGCGAACGCATACGCTCGATTCGGTTCGTTTACACCTGCTGTTTAGTAATGATGAGGAATGGGAACTGACTGGGTGTATAGCCTTACCTAGATTCTGATATGCAAAGTCGGTGGTTTGATTTTGGGGGAAATACTATTGTTCGCGCAGACCAGTACGTTCGCAACTAGCAGGCGATTTTGGCATGGCGAAGACTGACAGGATACTCTCAGATACATTCGACTTACCTCGGATCGTCCATCACAATCAGGATGGATATTCTCAAGGGTGCCGCTTACTGCTACGAATTGGGAGGTACGTTAACCATAGAATGAAGCAACTCGAGGGCTAGGGGTGGTCTGACGATTTGATAGATTGAAGTCGAGTTCAAAATCCACGGCTCGAATAACCTCCACGGCGACGGCTTCGCTATGTGGCTCACGAAACAACGAGCGACCCAAGGTGATGTCTTTGGCTCAGTTGACCGATTCGACGGACTAGGAATCTTCTTCGATACCTACAAGAACAACCGACCAGGAACCGTGTTCCCATATGTTATGGCTATGGTTGGTGACGGAAACAAACCATACGACAAGGCCAACGATGGAAAGGACAATGAGCTTCTAGGCTGCTCGGCACGTGGAATTCGAAACGCAAATATCCCAACCAAGCTCCGCTTGACATATTTCCAGGACAAGAGCTTGAAGCTCATGCTATCATACAAGGCTGAAGATCAATGGGAACTATGCTGGGAGACCCTAGAACCACCTACCATCCCCTCCGTCGCATACCTTGGATTCTCCGCCGAGACAGGAGAATTGAGCGATAACCACGATATCATCAGTGTCCACACCAAGAACCTTTACGATACCAAGAGCCGCGAGAGTAACACCATCACGACCAAGGAAAAGGGAAGTAAGGGAAGTACCAAGAGCGATTACAAGCAGAAGGAAAGCACGGGTGGAAGCTGGACGTGGTTTTTCTTCAAGGTTATTGTGTTCGTTGGGCTTTGTGGGGGTGGATATGTGGGTTATACTGCTTGGAGAACGCAGCAGAGGAGGAGTCATCGGTTTTAGGTGCTTTTTGGGTTTGGGCTGGGAGTAGGATGTTTAGGGGGGTGAGGATATGATGTGTAAAGAGAAGTGGGAATGTGTATTGAAAGGGTGGGTACGAATGGTTGATGATAAATACTGCATTGATGGTTCTAGGAGCGTGTATACCAAAAAGAAAGGGAATCAATTTACTTAGTACCATATCTTCAGTCGTTCAGGCATTGCAGACATGTGTTTACAGGTCATCAACGACGTCCACATGCTTGATGCGGAGGATTCGCACTTCTGAGCTATCATGCTTACTCTTCTGAAAACCCTGCATGGAAGTCGCGATGCAAAGCTTTGGCTATGCGACAATTGCTCCCCACTAGGAATCAATAGCCCTCTTTGACTTCGTATCCTTACCACCTTCCCCTCCTATGATTCAAAACAAACCCAATTACAATCCCCCAAGAATCTTTCCAAATGCCAATCCAAAACCTCGCCAATGCACTCCCATTTCGGTAGACTCCCCACATCTCCTCTTCCAGAATCTACCCCAGGAATAGATCTTTCGACTTTGCGTTTCTCTCTCCTGAACATTCGAGATGTAGGACACATAGTAAGTGGTAAAAGAGATGGAATGTACTGATATATGCTAGATCTTCGAAGCCTTCATTTTTTGCTTGAAGGCAGGTTCACAGGTGGAATTGTCGTGGATATGTAGACTGCGTTTCTGGGATCAAGAGGAGTGAGTGATGTTCCAAGAGCGCAATCAGTTTCTTTGGAAGGAACGAGAGGTCTGTAGTTCCTTAAACTAGACGCATTGTCAATACCATTCTCTTCGCCTAACGGTGAAGTGAGTAATTAAAGACATCTTTCCAATCCGACGTGCAAGAACGTGAATCATTCCCGTAATACCATTACACCGAATATCTCACGACCGCTCACACGTCTTTTGATAAAGAGGGACATGTCAGCTGAGGACCTGGAAGGGAACTAAAGACACTCGGTTTATTTCCGATGGTTTGTCATAGAGACGATGTGTTCCTTGTTGATATTTCAAGCGTTGAAACTAAATTACGAGATGGTATAGACAGCTGTACACTAGTTCTCATGTTGTTTTAGGCAGCAAGAAGTGGGTAAATCGGAAATAAGGAAAGCAATGAGGTATTTTTAGACTTAGTCGAGTGTACTGAATGGATTGAAGTAAGGTTGAGTTGAGTAATAACACCTACTCAACTCAACTCAACTAAACACAACTCAACTAAACTCGGAATATGACTAGTTTAGGTAAATCGACTAGCTCATTCAGACACCGTAGACTCTTCCCTACATTCATAATTCAAAGGTCCAATCCCTGTCATCAAAAAACCTTGCTCATACAAAAGGGAATAACACTACACGGAGCAAGTGTAACGATCCTCAAGATATATCAAAGTTTTGCACAACAATCGTCTAATAACTACAGTCAACCCATGCTTTGATCTTAGCATAAATCGCAACCTCCACATTACTAAAAATGAGAAAACACTTGTGTTGTACAGTTGTACTCGCCCGGTTCTTCGTGTAAAGGGAGTTCCCAAGATCTAGATCCATTGATATCTTGATAGGCACTCTGACCTCGCTTAGCAACGTCTATAAAAGGGGCTATAAAACCTACTTAGGAAACGTCAATGATTAATTGCCAAAACCTCAGCTATCATCAAAAGCAGGCATAGGTATGGGCGAAGGTAAATAGATAGGTTATCCAGTATGCTATCACTTAACACAATGACTAATGGTGTCCTCTCCTTAAACCAAATACCAAACTATATATTCCACCTATCCAATGTCCTCTCCTCTCAAACCATATACCAAGTAGCTCTACGCACCTATCCAACGCTGAACCTCCTCCAACACACCAACCTCGCATTTCGCTCTTTCCAAAACCCAATGTGTGGATCCATCTCCAAAATTAAGAGATCCAAAAAATGTCAAAGATCATATCCGCTCCCAATGCCCAAATCCAAACCCCAATCCCAGACGTCGAAAATGCAAATCTTGGAAATCCCAAACCAAACGCCGCTAGAGGGTATGGAAACGCGCGTGCGTACATACGAACGAACATGTCTTAATGCAAAAATGGAATCTTTCAATCAACTCCAACAGGCCCAAAAAACACCAGGAAAACTCCGTAGAAATGCTCAACGAGGATCGGCTGGGTCCGAAAAACGATTTATACCCAGGAAAAAAGTCGCTCAATGCTCATCTTTCTCTTCCATCTCACGTATGTATTTCACAAACGTCTTTTTGTGTGTCTACAGCATCATATTAGCGCTCGGAACTAAGGAAATGATGCAACTTGAGGACTTACAACTCCTGCGAAACGCCCTTCACGAGTCACGCATATATATCTCAGGCCCAGCTTAACATAGCACTCGTATACAAGATCCATTGGAGCATGAATGTCGAGAGTTAGAGGCGACTAAGAGATAAACGTGTTAGCTTGTGATATATATGGGCCTTGCGAGAAAGATGACTTACTGGATCAATATGCTTCGTAAAGTCGGTAGGATCGTCTCCTTCATCATCAGAATCATCAAAAGATGTAACCTTGACCATAAGACAAAGCGTTCCCGGCTCATCAGGCAATCCATCAAGGGCAAACTCAAGTTCTGGTGCTGGGATCAAACCAACCAGAACCTCGTCGCGGACAATAGCGAGACCTCCGTCAACCTCTCCGGCCTTGTGTAAAATCTCTAATTTGTTCCGAAGACTGCTAGCTGGAACCAAGGGAGAGCTGGAGATATCTATCACTCTTTCTCGCCGAACTCGTGGAACAATTTCCGCAAGGGTCGAAGTAAACATCGGCTTGTGCTTATTGTTTAGAAAGGGGTATGAGTTGAGATTTGTCAAAAGATCCTACTTCAAGTTAGTCATGAAAAGAGGGGGTTTTAAGGAGAAACCCACATAAATGCTCAAAGGCTCTATCCAGTCTGCTGTCCATTTGGCAACCAAGACAGCTAGCGAGAACGGCAGGATATAATCGAGACTGCCAGTTAACTCGAATAAGATCACGGCCAGTGTGATGGATAGACGCGTCACACCGCACATTGTCGACCCAGCAGCAACAAGTGCATAGACACCAGGCGTGATACAAGAGGTTCCGTCGGCATGTGCGGCGCAATTACCCCAGACTGGATTCGTTGGAAATCGTAGAACAGTCCACTGCAGCAAATGTCCAAAGATTCGGCCGACTAATCCACCAACAACCATAGATGGGACGTAGATACCAGCGGGAACTTTCTATGATGTTGTCAGTACAAGCGGCGCATAACAAGTGGAGGACGTCGCTTGCTTAAAAACACGTGCTCCAATGCAAAGTGTATTACTTACAATTCCAAATGTGATTACCGTCAAAAAGGCCTTGATGAAAAATGCCACGGCAAGGCTTCTGATGATCGGGAAGATGTCGTCAAGATCTTTTGGGCACAATCCCATCTCATCCTCCTTGTTGATATCACAAGGACTCGACAAGTTGAACAGTAGTTTCGCGACTGGCAATTTCGTAAATGGGTTCCAGAAGCTTATTAACCCGGTGATCAAAGCAACCAACATGACTTCGACTAGTGGTTTTTGTTTCACGATCGTGATTTTGCGAAAGGATTTTGCCCATGCGCGGGACGCCTTGATGAACAGAGCACCAACAGCTCCCCCAACCATACCGACCACAACGAATCCCACAAGTTCAAAAAAGTCCCAGTCTGTCAAGTATCGGACTTCGAAAATTACCACTTTGTTCGTTCCGTAGGGATTGAGGAACTTGAGTGACAGTGCTGCCGTTATACAGCAGAAGAAAGTTCTGAACAAGGTTTTGGCAGGAAAGAAATAGGCGACTTCTTCTAACGAGAACAGAACGCCGCCAAGAGGTGCCCCAAAAGCGACTGCAACACCGGCTGCGGCAGCTGCTGACAGAACTTCTCTTCTCTTTCCATCATTTCGGTCGTATTTGTCAAACATTCGACATGCAATGTTTCCAATACATGTGGCGATGTGAACAAAAGGACCCTCTTTGCCCAAGCTCAATCCAGACGCAACACTAAGAATGAGGGCGGCAGTTTTGACGACCAATGTTTTGACTCCAAGAAATCCGTGGAGCACGAACCCGCTCAGTATAACACGAACTTCTGCAACTCCACTACCAGCAGCCGAATAGTAAACCATAGAGCCAGCAGGCTCTTTTTCCACTTGCGACTTAGGACTAGTAGCTCCATCATCTTGTAATTCTGCATGCGTTGAAACCGCGGCTAAGTTTTCATCGAGGGTTCCTATGTGATAGGTCGATGGTACAACAGTTTTCGAGGTGAGGGTTAGGAGACACGCTGCTGAAGCTAGTGCCACCACCAAAATGACGAAAATTATGAATTCGACAACCGTCTCTGAAACATGGGGCAGCTTGACATAATTTGACCAAGACTTCCAGGCGTCACATCTATCTCCCCCAGGGCAGCAATGCTAAGAGTCGAGTCAGTCGATTCGCACTTCAGCCATCCTACTGCATAAAGGTAATATAAACAGTCATTTGATTGTGACAGTGTGCTAGAAGGGAAGATGGTGATTGGACAAGAGCTGAGCACAGAAAGCACATCTCACACCACTTGGTACGAGGGGTAATTTGTGTGATGGGTAGTATCGTGGGGGTGGAAAGTAGTACAATCTAAGGAGAAACAGGACCATCACATACCCTTTCGCTAATGAGAAACCCATCGTGACAGTAGCCTTCTTTCCAGTCAAACACTGGAGCCTCCGACACATCGACCATATATGCTACACATGCCGTTATACAACCAACAAGTGCACTTAAAATCCATCCTTGAGCCCCATCGAAAGCTGCTAGTAGTCGTCCTCGTACGTCTGTTCGGCTCCGCAGAGCTTTCATTCGGTGGGCATCCGCGATGCTATCTCTCACCCAATCTGTAGAGGTAAACTGATCGTACCAAACTCGGTCCTCGGATTGTATGGACGCTTTAGATTCCACCATCGAGTTGTTGTGCGTGAGGGCTCCGACGAGGCGGTGTCCCCAGGACCCGGCGCGACTATGATTTCGAGCACTCCGAAGGCTTCCTATGAAAAGTGTTAGTAGACTGTATCCTTTTGAGAGTGGGATGCCCAGGAAATATTACCATTATGGCTAGCATGCCTCAACAGTCGGGGGCCGCGAGCAGTCCCGGATTCCAGTGCAGCAGACTGTAGTCGTATTCGAGAACGACCAGCGCTTTTGAGTAGAGGTGTTCGCTCATCGTGACCAAGACCGCTGTGCGAGCGAGATATCGGTGCCCGTTGTTGTGTCGGAGAGCTGGGAGGAGACGATTCGGCGGAATCTGGGGTTTGGTTTGCGGCAGTCATGGTTAAGTCGCTCCACACGGGAGGCTTTCTCCTCGAGGAAGACATCAATAAGTAAAGACAGAATCGGTCACGACGCACAACAGGGACGTGATTGCAAGTTAAGGAGTGTGGTATCGCAAAAATAAAGCAGTTGCACAAGTTGACTCGTGGGTTCGAGGCAGAAGACAGTCTGAGTCGCCGAGGGAGGTGGAAGTTGAGACATGGGTGCGAGGGCTGCGTAAATACGACAGCCACGACCCATGTCTCACCTCAGAACTTTGAATGGAGGCAGCGGGAGTGAGAAGGAATCAGAGTGAAGAAAGCTTGTAAATTGACCGCAAAGGAATCATAGTCGAAGGATTAACTGGCGATCAATGTGGCTGAATCACAGCTTCAAGCTTGAATAACGTAACTTATCTTTATCCGCATGGACGTACAAACGAAAGCTGTTTTGTTGGTGAACCCACCCACACTGCTCCCATACTTTGGTTGTCATAATTCGTAGCCTCGTGCAACCGCACAAACGCCGGAAATGTGATGTTCCTGGTAGACTGTATCTGATCCCATGCGCGATATAACTCAGGACATGACAGCCGACGTATGGTGAGGGCGTGGTGGTGTTGGTGTGGGCGCAAGTTCTTGGAGAGCTGTTTGTTTGTCCAGTCATGCTCAGAAGGTCCTGCCACCAGTCATACGAACTCACGGCTCCTCGACATGTGGCCCTGCTTGCGTCGTGGATGTCCCGGTGTGGAGTCTTTGGTATTTCATTCACGTGGAGTTCTTGGGTCGTCGAATCTGCCATAACATTTCCAAGCTCAGAATAAGTCGCGGCAACCGCAGCTGTCGGTGTGGAACGAGCCAAAGTACTGCCCCGGTCAAAGTCACAGGCGGGGGAAGGCTGTGGCTCCCAAGGATGGCAAGTTGGCAACTGACACAAGGCTGTGGAGCAGAAACCAATCGGGCCATCCCTCGCGCAAACGCCGGCCTTTACCCGCGATTTACCACCTGTTCAATGGCATCATGGCGTAAATAAGTGAGCCCTGCATTGGCAGTATTCCGATACCTTGAGCGGTGAGTGGTGGGGTGTACGTCTGCCGAATCGGCTGCCTGCATGGCAGCTCTGTTTCGTCAAGCGGACTATCCTATCACATCTTCCACCATCGAACGCCGGTTACGAGCATCTGATTTCCTTCAAGTGACGGGACTGGACACCTATAACCTAGGCAAATTCATTCGCTAGTATTATCGTCGCCTGTTGTATGCTTACTAGCTCGCAACGTATCGAATATGGAACAAAACCGATATCCACAGTTTCTTCTGATAGGAGACTCCCATATCCAGTACATGAATCAACTCCGGGATGGGTTCGCGTTCGCTGCGGGACTGTCGACACATGTTGAAAGACGCCTGGACGTTATAAACAGGGGTTTCAGCGGCTATAATTCAAGCCATCTGCTACACATCTTGGAACATATTATTCCTTCGACCAGTGCAGCGAAAGTGGATTACATCGTGAGTAGTCTCAATTACCATATTTTATTTTCATTTATAGTTTCACACCATGTTCTTCAAGTTTCTCCATGGATTTTTACACTTCCTCTTGCAAGATCCTCATGTTCCTGGAATTTTCCATATTAATGATAATTAGCTTCTACCGACGGGTGACTGACTCGTGCAGCTTGTACTTCTAGGTTCCAATGACTCTTGCCTCCCTGAGAGTCCAACTGGACAGCATATTTCTCTGCCAGAATACCAGAGGAATATCACAACGATTGTCAACCGCTTCTTAAATGATACTGATCCAAAGAAACTCTTTCTTGTAACGCCGCCACCGGTCAATGAAATCCACCTTCAAGAAGCCTCAGATGGCCAGACCTTAACTCGACACCAAAGTTTTACTGCGAAGTATGCGCAAGTAGTACGAGAAGTCGCCGAAGAGCTGAACGATCAGCGCGTAGTCCTTGTTGATTTATGGAGTGCGATAATGCAAAAAGCTAGATTGTCAACACCAGATCAAGGGGAGGATGCCCTACCAGGTTCTAAAGCGTCAGGGGACAATGAACAACTTCGGGAATTCCTCTCGGATGGACTTCACTTGACTGGAGCGGGTTATAAGATATTTTTGAACAATGTACTGAAAGCGATGGGCGATGACTGGAAAGACGAGAGCTCTGACCACAAAGATTCATGGGTTTTCCCGTAAGTTACCACTCCATTAAAGCTCACAAAACGTCGAAAGGCTAAACTCGACATCAGTCGTTGGGAAGACGCGCCAAAATGCTAGAAAAGATTGCCATGGATATCGTGATTATAGGTATCAACGGAAAATCCTCTGATGATCTTTACTTCTTTCGAGTTACACCTCGGAAGCGTGGGGGAGATACAGCCAAAGTATTTTGCATATTAAGCAGACACTTGCATGAAAATCACAAATAGAGGATTGCTTATGGAAGGTCTCTACTAGAATCAATTAGAGAGAAGCATCAGCTCTTACGTAGAATTGCAATAACCCTTGGAACCTACCTAGGTAGTATATCACATGCAATAATAAGCGAAGCTGCCGCCTAATAAATACCTTCATTCACTTCCACCACAACACACCCCTATAAATCGTCCTATCAACTTTTTAAAATCCACATCTAAGTTTGCCATCAATTCCCACACCGTGGTCATGGACAAAAGTCAACCCACAAACGAAATCCTCAAAGCCCTTCGGGAACAGAAGCATTGCATGAGATCGTCCAAACCAAACGCCATGACCTTTCAGGATGCGGAAGGAAAAGAGTGTTCTATTCATATCCCGCTTGAAAGATATGACGAGGCGATGGATTACTTTATTAAGGAGAACTGGGAGGAGTTGAAGAAATTTGAGGAGTGGAGTGAGTGATAATATGGATTTTGGGATGCGTCGGAATGCTAAAATGGTGTTAGATGGGCAGGAGTATAAGGATCATGAGATTAGGGTTACGGAGTGTTATTGTGGGAAATGTGTTGTTGGGTGATTTGGAGATTGGTGTATAAGTTTTGAGGGGTGAGGTGAAGGTATTTCAAGGGGAGGAGTGTTTATTTGTGAGGGTTTTCTAAATTGTTTTTATTAATTCGAAATGGATGAAAGTCAGAAACGAACATAGAACTGAGGACGGGCTTTAATAATTAAAATACAATTACAAAGGTAATTCAAGTAGTGTTATAAACATTTGTGTTCTTTGTACAATAGACGTCTGTGGGAACTGCTTTTCTTGTTGAAAGAAGCTTGGTGTTTTTTAAAAGAAGATGCATAATAAAAGAGGGTTTAAATTTTGTTTCGATCCATTAACATGATAAAGATTATCATGAATCTAATTAATACAATATATAAATTGTTCACTTATGGCGTAGTTCGGCTTACCTACCTCCCTTGACAACGTTTGGTCATCCCTGCAGATCGTCAAAATTCCGGGGACTCTTTGGCTCTAGACAACACCAAGGCTACAACAATCATCCGATCAAGTTACAACGACATCTCTTCTATGATTTCCATGCCCACCATACAGTTCAACGTCCAATCTTCAGCCAACACACCCATATTCGAGTTCTCGACGGATTGATCACTGCAATCATATCATCCGCTTCCATTAGTCCTGAAACCCATCCCTTACAGATCGAGAATCCTGTCGCGATCGCAAGATAGTGCTCCTTCCTTCTTTATTGCATTCGACTTGGAGCACCTTCAACGACCTTCTTGACGTATCACTTCCGGTCGCACACGTCCAGTCGAACAAATTACGCTATATCGAGTGAAATCATCCATCGCTTTCACTCCACTAGACGAACCTTGAACGGTACGAACCAACGAGTCTGCGAAAAAGGCCGAGACCATTACATACCTCGTGTCCTCTCTCCCATTCGATCGAGACGGAAGGCAGTACCGCTGGCATAACCTCAAAGAAAAAAGACATATCAAAAGTTGTCGCCAGCGCAGTGACTGGTAGTCGCAGGTCGATGCGGTGGGGGAGGTGGAGATCGTGAACCCTGCAGAGGACGACCATTCTTTTAGGCGGCTCTCACTTGCATGTTATCAAACTCGCAGTTCTTTAAATTCTCCGGCAACAGACAGTCTAGAATTGTTTCCCTGCTGTGGTGTTTGGAGGGCCCTCCCGCTTAGATACAGTCATAGCACACCTCAACAAAGGGTCGTGTCTTTCTTGGGCAAACACTGCCGGCAACATCAAGCGCCAATCTTCTTTTAAACATCGTCAAGGTCTCCATTCCACAGACAGGCACCAGAGAAGCAGGATTCGATATTATACACACGAGATCAGCGAGGGGTACACCACCACCGGCACACGAAGGGAGGTTGGGAATGGATTCGCAGTATCTTCCAAATCGAGAAGACCTTTATCATATCCAGATGGACGTGAAACATGTCCAAGCTGTACAAATCAACCAAGGAGAAAGATTATTGCGACTCGAAAAGCGACAAGCTGACGACGCTGCCTTGAAGTCCGTTTGGGGAAATGGGTCTCCTTTTCCCAGTGTTCTGAGTGGTACCCCCCAGCAAGGTTGGTCTATACTCTACACGATGTAAACATGTTTTGCTCACTTGCAACAGGCCCCGTTCAGCATCCCCCAACTGACGTCTTCGACGACTTTGACGACGAGCATGGGCACAATCTACTTGGTAGTCTCCATCTTGAAGCTGATGATGAGCCAGTCCGCCGTGGTGCTTCACGCGCTAACAGTGTTCGATTCGATGTCAGCGCCTTGCAAGGGTCTAATTGGAATGTGAACTCGCGCCATTCAGGCGACTTTGGGCCTATTCGCCCCGGCAGTGGCATCGGAAGCCATCCCATGACAGAGCGAACTTTATCACATAAATCTGATGGGAGACATAGTTCAGCTGGTCACTCAGTTCATTCTGGTCGCACTAGTAGTCTAGGTCTTGATACCAACTTCATTATCGGAGGCCAAGATGATGACTCCCCACTGGACACACCCGACCCTCCTCCTGGTCTTTTTATTCTAGGATCTGTACCATCAATTATTCGATGCTGGCTTAGTACAAACTTTTCTCACAGCGCACTTTTGTACGCTGATATCTGTTCGGGCTCTCAAAGGTCTGTGCTTGATTACAGTTTGGTGAAAGAACTGGGACTTGCAGAGCAGATACAGAAAGATGCAAACGGAAGACATCACATCAGGCTTCCCGTCTATCTTCCAGAAGCAGTTGTAACTCAGCCATCTTCGAGATCCAACAGCCCTGCTCCCCAATTACCCACCTTGAGCGCAGATTTTGAAATCGTCGGTCTTTCCCAACGCAGCACGCCGGATCGCAAGAAAGGCATTCGTATTATTATTGGCAGTGACACACTTCGGGCTCACAATGCCGACATCTTTTTCTCGCAGAATCTCATGACCTTGTATGGCGATGATCGAAACAAGCTTTCTGTGCCGTTTGTAAGACCAGAAGATGAGACTCTATTCAAGAATCTTTGTACGACTCACGTGCCTGTGGAAACGAAAGAGTTGAAGGCTACGGCGGCACCTTTTACACCAACGGAATTTAAGCCCAAAGTTGAAGTGGCCCCCCAGGCCCTTGCTTCTGCTATCTCTGAGAAGATCGAGCAGGCTGTGAAGGCTCCAGTATCTGAGCGCGAACCGCAGTCGGTATCAGCTCTAGAGCCACAGCCTACCTTGCCCGAAACAGCTGACTTGGATCGAGCTTCCAGTGTAAAGAGCATGACTATCACGACTGCGCCAGAACCAGAAAAGACGTCTCAGTCAATCGAGTCTGCACCACAAGTTGATGGAAAAACACCTTCCGATACTAGTAATCGTGACTCTCCTGTTGGCATCTGGGGTCCTTGGCGCCAGAACCCAATCACCGCTGAACCTCCTTCCACCGAATCAACGAGTGGCTATCAACGAGCCGCTCGCAGCGGTCGCTCAATGAAAGTGCTCAAACCGTCATCTTCCAAATCCATCTCCTCGATCGCCGCTCCCATGCGACCTACTGCCGCACCTCGTACATCCACACCCTACGAAATTCCTCCAGAGATCCGAAGAAAGAGCCAAGTGGAAAGCACGCCATTGAAATGGGAAAGCAAGCGAGTGAGTTCCGAAGAGGTGAAAAGACCACCGATCATGCTGAATACCATTCCACGCTCTGAGAATCCGGTTGGTGGTGCGAGTGCGTTTAGTTGGATGGCTCATGGTGGGACGGCTGGAGGGAAGAAGGCTGGGACTGTGGAATAGGACTCTTCTCTACTTTGAGAATTGAGAAGTAAAGCGAGTGGGATGGATTGGGGATAGGTAGATGTGGGCTCATGAAGCTGATATGTTCAAGCGAAAACCTCTAGCAAAAACAAACTAATCTTCCATCAATTCCTCTGATAATTGATGCCTTTCTTTTGGTATTGTGTGTGAAATGTGTGGTATTATTGACGCTAGCTATTGTTTAACACTTATTAAGCTCTAATCTGCTAATATATGTCCTACCAACATATCCTAGAAATTCAGCTTCACCTTCCAGAACTCGCTATTACCATTGATCTCGGAAAATTCACCTTTAAACCTTAACTCGAGTTTTATTTAGATCGACTACTTAATTATAATGACCAATCTTTCCTAGATTCTTTCTACACCATCCAAAGGACTCTACTATACACAACCCTTCCGATCTACACCAAATGACTACAGATGACGATGTCTCAACCACCTCAAAGAATGGTGGAAGACAGTACGCAAATACAACATCGCCATAAACCTGCGACTGGTGATGATCCGCATCGTAAAGATCGAGCGGTGATGCGGGGAGACGAGGGGAGGGTAGTTGGGGTGAAGGGGAAGAGGAATTTATTGGTTGTGTTGAAGATTGGGTGGGAGAAGTTGAGGAGGTTTGATGAGCGTGGTGAGTTTTCTTGCTTTATTGGGTGGGTGTTCTGGGTATTGGGTTGCTGATGGACATGTAGATTCGATCCATGGCGACGATGAATCCGATACCTCGAGCTCCGACTGGTCCGTCCAACGAAGAGAAGAGTTGCTCAGAGACGCAGAGATGCAGAGGGCGATTTTGAGGAGTGAATCACCTGAAGTAGATGATGCATGGTGTAATTTGTTTACGGGGGGACTACGACAATCTTCAGAGAGTGACGCTGCTCGGTGTTCTGACTTAGTAGGAGCAGTACCGTCTATGACCCAGTCTCCAGAGACATCAGTACACCGCCCAACGACATCTGCCCATACATCTCCTGAGGATCACTCATCGCCCGAAAGAGAGCATATAGTTTCTAACAAAGTTTCTGACACCACCCAGACCGTTCTAAGCTCCTCCACTCTCCTAGCGCAGCGAGTCGAAAATCTCGAAAAAGTAGTCTACGGAAACCAGTCCTCGGGAACATACGCATATCGCCCAAACACACACGACCACACCTCCCTACTACCCTCTCATACCTCCAAATATATCTCCCCCTACCCCACCAAACCCACCTCAAACCCCATCGCATACACCTCTCCCCCTCCAGCCACCTCACCTAAATCCACGCAACCCCTCCAAAGCGTCCTCCACGAGCTCGAAAACGCGAGTCAAGCGACTATCAGGGCGAGAAAGAAGTACGACGAGGTATCTGCGAAGGGGATGCTGGAGTTGCAGCGCGTGTAGGAGAGTAAGCGGGTTGGGCTGGGGAGGTATACTTATGCGTTGGTTGCGGGGGTGGGGGATGAGGGTCTGAGGGAGGAGTTTGAGGGGGCGAGGAGGGAGGTTGAGAGGGCTGAGATGGTGGAGAGGGGGTTGAGGGAGAGGGTTAAGGGGGTTGTTGGGGGGTTATGAGGGGGTGGTGAGGGAGGGGATGAGGGGATGAGGGAGGTGGAGGGTTGGATTAGGGTGAGTAAATTGGAAGTATTGGAAGTGAAAGGGTCAGAGGAGAAGTGCGGGGTGAGACTAGCACTGAGTTAATTTGTTGAGATATGAGTAGGTCATCCCGGAATTAAATGTGTTCTAAACGCGAAAGATAATCAGTTATTGATACATAGGTCCTATGAATTTGCGTCCTTCTTCTGATATCAGGGAATGTGGTGACTTGAGTAAGTAGAAGTGAGCGTACTTGAAGTGCTCGTGACTGGTATTAAGTTATAAGTACTCAATTCTTGCGCCGTCAATATGACTGGTTTTGAAGATTGGTCGGTGAACGGTACGAAGATGCAATTTTTATGCCCGTCGAAGGGTCAATCCTCCCGTGGCTCGCAGTGATACTTCATGTGTGTTACATATGTGGATCTGAACGAATTGTGTTCGTCTAAGAAGAATCCAAATGTATGTATCCGGACTCAGATGCAACTTAAAAGGAGAGAGGATTGAAATTCTCGCTTAACCTTAAGGAAACCTCGCACCAATCACAACCACCCTCATCGCTTGAGTCAGCATCGCACTAAACCCTCAAGGTTGCGCTTGGACACCCGGATGGCTACTTACATCTTACGTCGTGGCGGGCGAGAACATTGCAGCCCGCAGATAGCTAAGCCAAGTCTCACATCGAAACATCCACCAACTCGACTACTTTCTTCCTTTGTGTTGAAAGAACTTATACTTTGTCTCAAATCCTACTTCCTTCTCTTCTGTCGCGATCATCCGGGTCCTAGCAGAGTCGCTGCTTTCCCAATTTCTTGTCGAGTCCTTTCACAAGCCGAGTCGAGGGTTGTAGCCGCGCGAGGAAACTACACAAAGAAGGAACGTCAACGCCTGGGCGCAAGACAGAGAATTGCCGTCAAGATGGCAGACGGCATCGGCATTTGGAAGATGGATAATGATACGAGAGGATGGATAATGTGTACTGTTAGTGGAATTGGTACGTCATTCCCTCAAAATTGCCATGAAAATTGTCGCTGACTTTGTTCAAGCATGCATGGTAGGCGCGGGAATTGTGTATATCGACAAAATCATCCAGCTTTTCCCGAGCAAGAAGAACTTTCGGATACAAGAGAGTGATACATTTGCAGCTGCCTCGTTGAGCTTTAGTTTTGGGGTCATGGTGAATGCGCCCGAACCAACTGTACAGAGTGACGCTGACGGATTCAGATCTTCATTGCACTTTATAGCATGCTACCATCGGCGAAAACCTCGTTCATTAAAGGCGGTCTTTCTACATCTACCGCTGCGTGGGCCATCCTTGGAGGCTTTGTCTGCGGATTTGTGGTTATACAGATTGTCTCCCGATACATCCACAGCCATATACCTTCAACAGAGAAGGAATGCGAACCTCCGTCACACGACTTCCCACACTCGTTTCATGGCTCAAGAAGGAGCTCTAACGGTTCGTACGAATCCGCTGAACCAGACAACACCGACTTGAAAGTTCCCCGACGCAATGGTCGCGCAACGGAATCCACACCACTTTTGTCAGAGGAGTTGAATGGAAGGCATCCAGCTTCAGCTATAAACCATTTAACGGGTACGGATGGCACATCGACTGTCAAAGGAAATAACGATGAAACCTCACGAAGGCCGTCGATGATTCAACTCGGCAAAACCCGAGCACTCTCTTTCTTGAAAGATACAAAGGGGAACTGCGATTCAAAAGGTCCTTGCTATGGATTCTCCAAAGCCTGTGGTCATCATTGTGTCAGCCATTCTACGCTATCCGGAGCGAACTCTCGTCGTGCTACGATGCCACACGCCGATACCCATCTCGACGATGATTTGGAAGCTTCGACTGGCAGATTAAGATCTGCTACAACCACTGCTGGGTCCCGAGGTCAATCTCGTGACCGGCAGTCTGTTGAGGAGGCACTCGATACCATTAGTGAAAGCCCGGTTGGGGATGTGGAGGCACAAACGCATCGTCATTCCACGAGTACGGGTCATCACCACGAATTCGATAACATGTTTATGTCGAGTGGAGTCCAAAGTGTTATCTCAATCGCAGTACATAAATTTCCGGAAGGCTTTATTACCTACGCTACTAATCATGCCAACCCAGCCCTTGGTTGGTCGGTATTTATTGCATTGTCAATACACAGTATAGTTGAAGGATTCATCATGGCAATGCCACTTCACTTTGCTTTTGGATCAAAAGGAAAGGCTTTCTGGACAGCTTCCATAATAGGAGGCTTGAGTCAACCTGCTGGCGCTGGAATCGCAGCGGCATGGTTCAAGATTGCAGGAAAGAACGGAGGAAACCCCAGTGAAGCATTATACGGAGGTATGTTCGCTGTCACATCCGGAATCATGGCTAGCGTAGCAATCTCGCTTTTCACAGATTCTCTAGACCACGCCAACAACAAGACGTTGTGCACTGGCTTTGCGTTTCTCGGTATCATTATCATGGGGATGGCACAAGCTCTTACCGCATGATCTGTGGTTGACTTTCTAACACAGAAAGTATCGTTTCACGAATTATGAATAAAGAGCGGCGATCATGGGCATTTCTGTGGCGTTTAAGGGTTGTCATCAAACTGTTGAGTGATTGAATATATCTACTTGTTTGTATATCTATATGCATTGGTTAGGAGATCCAAGATGGACGGGCTGTACATGTGCATGGCGTTGGTGTTATGGTGGAACCGTTGTGTGGTAGAATCGTTAGATTTAATATGCTCGTATACTACTTTGTTAATGGCAGAGTTGTCTATGCCTCGCGGACTCTAGTGCGGTAGACCAAGCGTGACTCTGTTTGTCCGATTTCTCATACCACTCGTGCAATTACCTACTAAATGTCTGAACCACACCCCTGAAATCAGGCATGAGAGGTGCGGTATTTGCAAGCAAACATGAGAAGAGAACGTCATCTTCAAGACTTTCAACTTCCAGAGAAGCAAACTGTTATTGTTTAAAAGTTCTACGCTCCCATCTACTTCCTGAGACACCATGCTAATATGTAACTAGCTAGATCTATAAGGCGCAGCGGATTACTGGTTGGTTTGTATACGCTCCCGATAGGATGGGAAGTAGATGTCATCTGAAGAATAAAAGAGTTTGGAAAATAAAGAGAGATTAAATAGAAGGGTTAAGGTACATGGGTATATAGGGTTATAAACATCGGATTTATTTATTACCATCTTGTAGGAACTACATAAACATTACATACCCCATCCCATGAATCCAGAAGTATCCCTATCCCACACCAGCGCCTTTCCATGCACCCTAAATACCGCGCCTATCCTACAAATCCTAGAATCTACTTGATATACGGAATCCCAACCGGAGTTCTCTTCCTAAACTCTTCATAGTCCTTCTTAAAGAATCGGACCAGGAATTCTTCTTCGCCTTTGATACGCGCGCTGAAGAATTTCCATAGTACAGCGCTGTAGCCTAGCAAACAAAAGACGTTTCCGAGGACAAGTTGAGTGCCTATTCCCCACCAGAAGAAGCCGAAATAGGAGGGGTGTCGGAGGATCGAGTAGATACCGCTGGTGATAAGGACATGCGTTTCCTTCTTCCTCTGTGCGACGAGGTGGGAGAATGAGGGGCCTGCTTGGATGATAGCTGAAGTACGGATTATCTGGCCGAAGAAGACGAGTGAAAGACCAGCCAGTAGGATGAGACTGTGAAGGAATTGCGGTAAGAATTTGCGACGTCCGTATGTATGTGCAATTAAACATTCTGAGAACGCAGCTGTGTGAGCAGCATTATACGCCCATCCATTACTGCTCAACAGGAACGAAGACGCCTCTGCGTTCGCTGGGTTGGCAAATGCCGTGCTGTAGAATTCGAGGAAATGGAAGAGAGAGAGACTCGCGAGAAAGAACGGGAGACGCCATAGTGGTGAGCTGCTTTGGGTGCTGAGGTATAGCGTCAAGGCAGTGCTGCTGAAGAACGTGCCACCTAGGAGGAATGCGCGGAGTGCGATGCCGGCTAAAGAGCGCTTTTGATTGCGATGAAGGGTTCGTTCGGTGGCTTCAATGGCTTGTACGATTCCAGAGTTCGTGGGAGTCGACGAGGGTGTCCATGGTGCAGAACCGTTTCCTCCGCCTAATCCTCCACTTGAAACTAGCTCGATGGATTCGTTGAAGGGGTTTCTGCGAACTGGACCGGTGCTGGGACGAGGTTGTTCGTCGTGCTGATTTGGGGTTGTCCAAAGCTTGTTCGAGGGTACTTCACCTAGACTCTCGTTTACTTCTGCTGCTGCGTTTCCATCCTCCTGTCCCTGGGCTTGTTGCGAGTGTGTTGGCAAGTTGGATGAGGTTGCCGCACCATTTTGTGATGAGGATGTAGTTGCCGAAGACATGGCTAAACTTGCTTAATTTCGCAACATGTATTGAACTCGTGTCATGGGAGAATCCAGGAAAGGTATCCCCCGGACGTTGGTGTGTTGTTAGAAGCCATGCTTCTTTGTCTTGTGAAGGGTTCCAAATCCGGGAGACAGGCTTGTGCTGGAGGATCAACTGCCGCCGGAGCGGCACATAGATATTCCGGTATTGGAGGGGTCCAAGTGCCAAGCATAATAAGGCTGGCCCCGCGCTTTCTCTTTGCTCGAGCTGGTTTTAGTTAGACTTCGAGTACCTAGCGAGGACCATTCACTATTGATAGCGGTAGGTGGTGATTAGCGCATGCATTCTTCCTAATATTCCACCCGGGAGAAAAGCGTCTTTCATTGGTACTACAATAACTCGGAAGACATTCAAACGAATTGTCTCTCTAGCGTACTCTTTCTATTCTCACCTCTCATTTTATTCTTCTGACAATTCTGGTTTTCGCTTCTGATAGCATACGTTGGCAATCTCAGTGTTCATTGTTGATTTTCTCTATGAGCCTATAAGAAGTTGCAGCTAGCTATACGAAGTCCCAGAACAGGTCTCATACGTCAAACCTGCAGCTTCAAGCTTCCCTTTAGAACCTCAAAAACAAACCTCAAAAGTCACCTCTTCACCTTCTTATCTGGGTCGATAGTCATCGCGCGCAAAAGAAGATTTAGATTCCTTCAGGTTAATCAGAAGATAATCAAAATGGAAAGACTTTCAGACGCGGAGAACGAAGCTCGTATGCTGAAGGGAGAATTATATCATGCTTTCACAGCTTCACTATCGGCAAAGCGTGAGAGGTGTCGCAAAGCTTGTCATAGGTTTAACCAAGCTGGAGATGCCTCGAGAAGAGAGCTCGTCAGACTATGGAGAGAGTATGTATCCCTTTTAAGCTCCATATGATTTTTGTGACCCCACTCTTGACACAGTGCTAGTGTGATAGACGACAAGTCCCCAATGCCTCCTGTTGGCGCAAATGAAGAAGAGGAGGCAGTTTTACTCCAAAACGAACCATACGTCGATGGGCCAGTGAAAGCTGATTACGGCTTCAACATCCGGTATGCATTCCTTCATTTTAGACTGGAAGGAACGGCTGCTTATTCGGAACAGACTAGGCGTAGGAAGCTTTATCAATGTCAATGCCACATTTATTGACACCTGTCCTATCACAATCGGAGCTCGTACCCTTGTTGGGCCTAGTTGTTCATTCTATTCTGGAGGTCATCCTCTGGATCCGTTCCTCCGAAATGGAACAAATGGACCTGAGTTTGGAGGTCCCGTCGACATTGGCGAGGACTGCTGGCTAGGCGGGAATGTCATTGTTCTACCAGGCGTTACAATTGGGCGTGGTTGTACGGTTGGTGCTGGTAGTGTGGTGACCAAAGACATCCCGGCCTTTCATGTGGTGGTTGGAAATCCTGCCCGAATCATTCGCAAAATCGAGCCTAAGGAGCGGGATCCAAAGTTGTCAGAAGAGGGTTCCGACGTCTCTACTGTCGTCTCAGCAGCCAAAATAGCCGGTCCGCTCTAGACTTGATTTCGAAGCAGTGATATCTGGTTGTGGGCAATTTTCTGATATATAGAGGGACCCCGTAGATATAGATATTTTCGGCTTTTGTTGATGAACATGACGAGAAACCGGGTGCCTCATCATATTGCGCAATTGTTGTAGAATAACAGGCGGGTTCGTCTATCAAAGTCCTCCTTGGATAGAGAAGGACGACAGGATCAAAACCAGGACATTGACTATGGACCAAACAAATGGTATCCACGTTGACATGCGGAAGTAGCCTGCATTGTAAACAGCTCCTAGACTAGATCATAATCAGCAACGCATCGATAAATAAGTCGAACAAGCCTACATGAGTCCAGTAATAGTGCCAGCCATCAAAGCTTCAATACCAGCGATCAAAATATAGACCAATGGGATGATCCATACATATTTCCACGCCTTCTTGTTCTTGCTAAGTTGCATTGCTACCGCCCATGCTGCTACCGTCAGGTGGAATACGGCGAAAGTGATAAGTGTCCATAGCAAAGTATGTCGCCAGATATCAAAGGTAAAGTATAGGTAGTTGGCTTCTCCGGGTCGAGCGTTGTAGGGCCAGTATAAGGAAGGGAAAGCGGGTGTTTGGTATCCTAGGGGGGCGGGATTTTCAAGGCGAGCGCTGGTTATATGTTAGTATTGCGATAAACAGCGTCTTCCAAAAGAGAGCTTACTTCACCGACATAGTGGCCCCGCAAGAAGACACGCTCAGCCTTACGGCTTCGAGATGTTGTTGTGATAAATAGTTGGCAGGGGTTGTAAGAAAGGGTGACGCGAAATGCCAAGAGCAAGAGATGCCTCGGCAGTCATATTCCGGAGCTTCAATTGTACTCTCGCGACATCTCGAATTTATCTGGCCCCAAAATGATTTATCTATTTTAATGATTGAGAGTCTGAAATGGCAACTACAACTACAAGTCGCCCCTTGCTGGGCTTGCTCGAAGCTCTACGACGAAACCCTGAATCCGATCAGACAAATCGAATCCTCTCCTCCGCGACATCTCTCCTCACAACCCTTTCCAACCCTCTAAACATCACACTCCTCACCACGATTCTTCTCACGGGTCCTGCTCTATGGGGTCCAAGCGATGGTCTTACAACGAGCTACCGCATTATAAGTGTATTTAATACAGCCGCGATTGCGGTACATAAACATCAAACCGAAGGAGGAGCAACCAAACCTTATGATGCCTATCAACCTCGACTTGGAGGTGGACTTACGTGCGATAAATGGACTACAGCTGTTTTGGCTGGATTGAATGAGAGGTCTCAAAGATGGCAGCACGCTTTGGTTTCTGCGGGAGTTCTTCTAGGAATGGAATCGAGCGAAAGACGTGGATTATCACCAGCACTGAGGGGAAAGATCGAAAATGCCCTTGCTACAGCTTCAACATTGGTGATGCGGGAACCGGCAATTGCTGGACCGCTGGGAGTGGCAGCAGCAGCTTTGGCTCTTAATTATGGGTATCCTTTGTTTTCGGATATGACGAGGAGAATGTTGGACTACGATGCGATGATCATGCCACTTCTCACTTCTATGACCTCCTTTCATGGATACGAGAATGGTCACTTTGTCGAAGCAGCAAACTCGGATATTAGACAGGTTCAAGGAAGGCGTTTCGACTGGTCGCCGGCATCCAATTCCTTCCGCTATCTTCAGGCGCTAGGATCGAAACCATTGGTAGCTTCAGTGGGCTCGATGTCTAGAATCATATCTGATGCTATTGAAAGATGCTCAAATCCACATAGAGCAATCGAGGCACTTGATCACCTACTTGGCTTTACGGGAATTCTGTTGTCAGCTTGGGAAGCAAATAAGCTCTCAGAGCTTGATACATCAGAGGAAGAGACTTTTCTTACACCAGAGACACGTCGAATTACGTACCCAGCTTTATGGCAGTTGCTTAAAGGGGTAATGTTCTCGACAGTTGTCATATTACGTTCGATCGTAGCGAAGACAGTCACAAATTCTCTACTATCATCGAATGGGGTAGCTCCGACCATTGCATCGAAGAGTTTGTTGATACTTCGAAATATACATTTCATATCGTCAAGAACTGGATCTAACTCGCTTTCTGCGCTTACCTTTATCAATCTCGCATCGATCGATATACTCAACCGGTTCCCTCTTCAAGCCAGAGATTTCCTAAAAAGCATCCATCCGGCTCATCCAGGTCAAATACCGACACACCCCCTACAGCGCAGTCACGACCTATTCTACCTCAACACCGTAGAGCACTTCACCCTAATAATGTCTCCCGCAACTGCAGAGAACCTGATCTTTATCCCCGCCTCCCCATACCTCAATCCCACCGCCAACGTCCACCTTCTCGAAATCTTCGAAGCCGCTCACAGCGCCATGCTCGCCATGCTAGCAGCCCCCCAAAGCGGCCCTCTGACAGCCAAAGTCCTACCTTTCTACGTCGAATCCCTATTCAACTCCTTCCCCACCAACCTCTCACCCCGCCAATTCCGCTTCGCCTTCAAATCCCTTATGCAACTCACCACCCCACCTGCCCCAATCTCAGCAACAGAGCCACAACTCGCGGAAACCCTCCTAGAATTCCTGCACCACCGCGCCCTCAACGCCCCAACATCCCCCCTTCCTCCCTCAATGGCCATCAAATCCCAAGCAGACGCCCAAACCGCCCCCTCACCCCCGCTCTCCGAACAAGCAATCCTCCTCCTCACGCTCCTAGACGCGCTGCCGAATCTCCCGCTGAACGTACTGGAAGAATGGCTCCCCCTTTCAGCTGACCTCCTGAACGCGATTCCGGATGCGGGGATGCGAGAGCATTGTAAAAGGAGATTCTGGGAGTTGATGGAGAGTGGTGAGATGGATATTGATCGGAGTGCGGTTTGTGTTGCTTGGTGGAGCTCGAGAGGGGGGAGGGAGATGGTGCTTTTTGGGAAGAGGGAGGGGCCGTTTATGAGTGGAGGGTTGGGGAGGAGGGAAAGTTTGTTGTGAGAGTGATTGGCTTGGTGTGGAGATGGAGCAGTAGGTGTAGGTGGTGTTTGGTTATACCCTGGTGGATGGCGTTTGGTTTCTGGTGGGCTTGGAATATTTGGATGGGGATTTAGCATTGGGACTTTAGTTGGAAGCATGGAAGATACGGAATATTAATCTAATCACAACATCCAAAAGACGCACATAAAAACGTGATATCGCACAATCAAGCGAGCCAACTCCCCCCTTCCAGAAGAAACTTCTTTTAAATCCACATCACACCCATAACTCTCCCTTCTCTTTCCCCAGCCCAGCTTTTCTTTTCTTCCCTCTACCATACTACAGTTCCAATCACGCGTTCCCTCTCTCTCACCTTTTTAAAAGGGAAACGGGAAAAGAAATATGGCGCAAGGAAGAACCTGCCACAATGACGTACGCATCCCTGTAGGATTTGAAGGAGGGGTCGTGCGGGGTCGAACATCAAATCTGAAGGGTCCTGCCACGTCCAAGTTCCACTGTAGATAACTCCAAATCTTATCATTAAAGAAGAAAGGTATAGATAGGAAATCACGTCCCAACATCACGAATCAAAAACGAAGCTGAATTTCAAAGGTATCATATCATTAAAATCAACGGTAGAATCTATATGACAACACCACAACTAGTAGTCGTTGTTGTTGTTGTTATTATTCCCACTTCCATACTCATCATTCCCAGCCCCCGCCCTCTTCTGCTGCCCCTTCTCAACCAATCCCTCATTCTTCAACATCCCCCCAGCCTTCTCCATCAGTTTCCCCATCGTACTATCCTTCTTCCCTCCACTCCCCTCATTATCTCCATACCCATCACTCGTGCGGTTACCGTAGCCGGTCGCACCCACACTGTCGTTGTCGCCGTGTTTGATGTCGTAGTTGCTGCTTGACGTGTCGTCGCCATACCCAGACGACGTCTTGTTGCCGTAGCCGGCGGTGCCGACCGAGTTGGAGGTCGAGGAGTCGACGTTGTAGCGCGAGGTCGAGGTGTTGGAGTCGTCGCCGAAGCCTGAGGAGGTCTTGTTGCCGTAGCCGGCGGAGCCGACGGAGTCGGATGTGTCTGTGTTTCCGTAGCCTGAAGATGACTTGTTGCCAGATCCGTAGGTGTCTGAGGAGTCTGTGTTTCCGTATCCTGAAGATGATTTGTTTCCAGAGCCATAAGTATCTGAGCTATCAGTGTTTCCGTATCCTGAAGACGATTTGTTGCCAGATCCGTAGGTGTCTGAGGAGTCTGTGTTTCCGTATCCTGAAGATGATTTGTTTCCAGAGCCATAAGTATCTGAGCTATCAGTGTTGCCTAGACCTGAGCTTCCAGTCTCCCGACCAGAAGATCCGAAACCACCAGAGCCAGTGTTGCCAGACGAGCCATAGGTATCAGAAGAGTCGTTGTTGCGACCTGAAGAACCGTATGAGTCGGAACCGGTGTTTGTGTTTGTGTTGGAGGACCCGTAGGAGTCGCTGTTGTCACGTCCTGATGAGCCGTAGCTATCGTTGTTGTTTCCGCGGCTGTCTCCGTAGGAGCTCTGAGGTGAGATGTTAGAGATGAACGGATTGATGGGAGATTGTAATCGATAGAGAAAGTATACTTACGTTTTCGTTGTCGTTGTAGTTAGACATGATGAAGGATGAAGTTTGAGAGAACTTGAGATTGGATAGATGAGTGTAGTGAAAAGGTGAGATGGTTGGAGTTGTTTATGGGAGAAATATAATCAAAGCGGGGAAGGAGATGTCTTATATAAAGTCGCGCAAACAGCAAGAGCCGGGAAGCAAAAGAAATAAGACCCCTCACTTAGTGTGAAGTAACCCCCCGAAGGTGAAATCCAGGACAACAGCCCCCATTGGCGCCCTCTATCTATGCAGGGTTCAGGGTTCATATGGTATAGCTTCGTATCACACATGTCTGATAGCTGGATAGATACTCAATCACTTTCCCTGTCGTAATTCCGAAAAGAAAGGGTTGCGTCATCTAAAGCTATCTGGTTCCCGCTGTAAAACCCCAAAGTCCGTCATATCGGACACTCGTCAAACGGATGGGTGTTCACACGCAGCTGCAAGGAGTATCATGCAGCTCAAAAGTCCTGTTTTGGAGATTAGACTGGGGTCTTTCAATTCTAGAAGAGGCTTAAGCTGCGAGCACTAAAAACAAGATATACTGTAAACAGCAAGCGAAGTAGCTCCACTTCAGCTGTCATGCTTGACATCGGATTGACGCGAGACCTCGGCTAGTGCAAGACAGCTCCTTAGTGACAGTTTCATGCTGGCTTTAGCATATTCTGCAGCTCTCCCCTTAGCCAAGACATAATTGCAATTTGTGTAGCCTTTTCCGCAAGGAATTACACCTTGTGCATAGCCCCCGCGAAGCTGCAACGGAATTGAGGCCATATTTCAAGTGGTGCGGTAAAAAGCAAAGGTACCTGTAGAGTATGGCGTATCGTAGGAGCAAAAGCACCTCGAATTGAAAGAAGGAAGAAGGCCACGCTGAACAGGGTTGTGGTGTGGAGCGTCATGATCGGCAAGCCCGTCAGATTGAACCGTGCAATCGATTGGAAATCTTGGCAGTCGTTGGAAGTGGCTGATGCTGGTACCAATCAGACCATTTGACCTGGGTGACCCCGCATCACTTCAGGTGGACAGGTTCGAAACCTTCTCAGTTATGGAGATGGGATTGATAGTATTCGTACACTCGGCTGTACTGAGCAGGAGACTTCCTTAATTGAGATATTCGTATTCCGTCAAAGTCGTACGTCGTCAGCTGGCGGCAGATGCAAAGGTGGGCTTGCTGCAAGTCTTCAATATTATCCAGCAGCTCTCGAGGAGATGCGATTGAGTTTTAGAATTTGTCCAGGTAAAGTTTGTAATTTCCACGTATCATACAACCAGGACCAAGACCTTTCTATATCGCCGGCTTGAGGCTGCTCGAGAAGGATCCAGATGATTGTTCATCTCACGTATTTGCTAGTGCATACATTAACCTCTATTTCTTCAATATGTCTATAACACGTATACATACCTCATGAAACGTTTATGGAAGTCCGATCGAAGTAGATCCTATATCAGATCAGTAGGTTTCCAATACACATCCAGTTTGAAACTAACATTAACAAACTCCTTTTTCTTATTCTTGTCATCGGTACCGCGGGCCTGGTTCTTGAATATGACATCGTCGTCCCATCTTCGTTTAACGTTGAAGTCGGTTTTTGGATTTAGGAGAGGATTTCCTAGGGCAATATCATGTTCTCGCTCGGCTTCTTCTGCGGCGGCTTTTTCTCGTTCCTGCACAATTGTTGTCAGATACTAGATGGTGTCTTCTCCAGGTACATTTGTACTGACCTCTTGTTCTCTTTTCTCGGCTCTTTCGCGCTTAATCTTCTCCAACTCGCGCTGAAGTTCTGCTGTTTCGTCTTCGTCGTCGTCACTAAGAACAGGTCAGCAATCCAATTGCAGGCTGGCCAGGAGCTTCTTCAAGAGCCAGTGATGGCCCACAAGCCAGAAGAACCAAAGCTCATCCCAACTGTTTGATAATGCTCCCGAAACTGCAGTCCACTGTGCCTCCCCCAAGTTCATCCACGAATGTCACTTACCTGTCATCCTCACTACTATCCTCCTCCTCCTCACTATCCCTATCCAAATCCCTCGTCTCCTCCAGCACCCTCCGTCTCTTCGCCTCCATATCCTCCTCACCCCCCTCCCCATTCTCCAACGCCCGCTTCACACCCCCTTCCATCACCGTATCCCCATCACCATCCTCCACCGGCGCCGGGCCTCCCTTAACCTTTGCAAAATGTGCCGCCTCAGCCTGCAACAATTCCGCGCGCAAATCGCGAACTTGATGGTCTGCGTCCCCGCCCTGTCCAGGCTTCCGGACTTTGAGCTGCGTGTGTGCTGGGAGGAGACGTTGGTGGTAGGCTGGGCCGCGCTGTGCTTCTTTTCCGCGCGCTGGGTCGAAGGTTGGTCTGTGTGCTGGGATCCCTTAGTGTCCATACATGAAAATCAACTTGTAGGGAATTGGCTTACCGGTCGTCATAATTACAGTGATAAAATGTCGCGTCGAAGTATCTACTCTGATCTCTAAATCGTAAATCGCGAATCTCAAGAATCTCAAACACATGTCCACGCTAATCCCAACCCATCCACGCACCCCTCACCGCCCCGGCAAAATCCCCAAATTTCACCTCCCCACTCACCCATCCCACCGCCCCGCACATCACTCCCTCGCCATCCCCTCAACCATGCCACGAGAAGTCGAGCCTTCTCTAAACGAGAAGCAATTCTTCGCCAAAGCCCTCAACGAAGGCATCCGCATCGATGGGCGAGCCTTCGACGAGTTCCGGACGCTGGAGGTGGAGTTTGGAGATGAATTTGGGGTGTGCGATGTCAGGTTAGGAAAGACGAGGTATGTTCAATTGATATCCCAAATTCTCGGGTGTTTACAAGGAGGCTGATCAAAAGGTGACAGGATACAAACACACATAACGGCCGAAGTAACAGCCCCCTTCCCCGACCGACCCTTCGACGGCCTCTTCCAAATCACCACCGAGCTCTCCCCCATGGCATCCCCCCATTTCGAAGTCAACCGGCCCTCCGAAACCGAAACACTATTGTCGCGGCTGCTCGAGAAAACATTACGACGTTCCGGCGCGTTAGACACCGAGTCCCTATGTCTACTAGCCGGACAATCCGTCTGGTCATTACGCGCAGACGTACACATCCTATCGCACGATGGGAATCTGGTGGATTGTGCGTGTATAAGCGTGTTAGCGGCATTACAGCATTTCAGGAAGCCGGATACGAGTACGGAGGGCGAGAAGGTTACGGTTTATACGCTGAGGGAGAGGGAACCGGTGCCGTTGAGTTTATTGCATTACCCGTATTGTGTTACGTTTAGTTATTATGCGAAGGAGGGTGGAGAGGAGGGTGAGACGTCAGTATTACTGGATACCACTCTTATGGAAGAGCAATTGAGAGAAGGGAATGCTACGATAGGAATCAACCGACATGGGGAGGTCTGTCAGATAGCCAAGCTAGGAGGTGTTCCTGTCGACGCGGTGGCATTTTTAGGATGTGTACAAGTTGCACTGGTGAAGGTCAAGGAGATTTCCGCCTTTGTGACCAGGAGATTAGAAGAAGATGCGAAAAAGCGTGATAAGGGAGGGCTCATGGCGGAATTAAGTGCAGAAAATGATCGAGTTTCATGAAAAGTGTTTGGCGATTCGACTGAAATGGAGGTTCAAACAGGATTAATTCCGACTATGATCCATGGTCGCTAACTAGACGCTACGTGTACGCTATGTTTTAGTTGTAACCTGACTGACGCTGCCATATTTGGCTTGCCAGGCGTAAAAGTATAGAAGGGCTGCGAGAGGCTGCCCTACGAGTGTGAAAGATACCCAAAATATGACATTGCCTAAAATCTTCCCGTTGATACCTTGCATTTTCTCCAATGGCTGCGTGATTGCGATCATTGGTAACTGGCCGACCATTCCCAAGAAAGCCACCCCTATCGAGAGTTAGTTCTGGACGAGATGTCTTACCACGTCCTCATGATGTCCTAGAACATGCATGAGGAATTGCGTGCAAACAAGTATACTTACCAATGATATTATGTGTTGGTATACCCACAAGAAGCTCATGAAGCACTCCCGAAAAAAGAAAGACAGCAATGCTTGCTTGGCCGGAGCTCCAGCCTCTACCGACAAGAGGTGAAAAAACATGTCTTTTCATGAACTGATAGACAGGTTTATTCCACGTTCTCCAGTATGCTCCTACGCTGGGGCTGTTCCACCAATCAGTGTAAAACTCTCTGTCGCCGAATCTCATCACTTCAGCTAAGGCGTTCAAGAACGATTGGAATAATGCGAAGAAGCCCGCGAGCCAGATTACCAGACTGATTGTCGATAACTTCATTAGTCGCTCCAGAACTGCGGAGAAATCCAAGGATGCCATTTTGTCGAGAGAATTTCGTAACACTGGGGCTGCGTACTGAGCGCTAGCTACCCACATAAACACATTCAGCGCAAAAACTTCTGCCATACGCTTAATCACGAAGACCCATCTTATCTTTGGCGATCGAGGATATACTGGCTGATATACCATAGTTGGAGCCCACCAGAAGTAAGTTAGGTTGCCCAGCGTAATGTTCTGTGGGTAGGGACATTTGCTGTATATTTCTGGCAGAGCATCTTCTTCACGATTCGAGGGATGCAGATACGCATGCCGGAGGTCCCTGTTCGTAAAAGCGTACGAATATGTCTTCAACCATACAATAATAGCATGAACCTCGCTCAGAGTTCCAATCAAAGGGTGGTGTACGAAGAAGTAGACGACAACGGAAGTGATGAGCAAGCAAAAGGTGATGTTCAGGCCATGCACCCAGGCCACGGTCTTCCAAGTCGAATTGAATCTTCGAAGTTCTTCATCTGAAGGTTGATAGCTTCCACCTGGGGTTGCTGTCCCACTTCTCTTCCTGCCTGTTCTTAATAGGACTCTCGCTTGTTGCGCAGCCGTCATTTCGATAACGTATGCGACGAAGAGATGGCATGGAATAAGAAAGTAAAGGGCTGCCCCGAGGACAAGGTCTTGTTGTCGATAATCATGGCAGCGAATGCAAATCAGAACACCGTACTGAAAAAATTAGCCTTCAGCACACTTCTAACTTCTGAAGATGTTACCTTTTTGATGTTCTCAATCATCAATCGCAAATTTCCAACAACTGAACAGTGTTAGTCTCCAAAACCCTTCAATTGACTCCGGCGCATACCGAGTACGATGATCATCAAATTCCTGAAGCCCAGGAAACTGGGGCTTGCATTCGAATCATGACTGAGACATGAGGATTGTGCTTCTCTATGCGCAGCTGCTACATGACGATATTTCTTTTTGGCATACGGTACTCGAATTTGAGCGAGGGGTTGCGGTACAGAAAATCCGTTAGTGTTGTGATTGACATGTGAAGTTCCTGATCTTCGTAGTGGCGTGGGACCCTCGCCAGGTACATCAGCACCGGTGACTTTGGCCTTTGCAGCATCTAGAACCGAAGGCATTTTGAAGCTTCAGGAAAAGGGAGCATGGAAGTTCGAGCAACCTTCCCAAGAACCCAAGAAGATTGAAATAACCGCAGCCAACTAAGGAATGAGGAGATGATAACGAGGCAAAGCACCCTCCAATTATGATGCAAGGGCCACTGCGGAAAGTGCTATAGCGGGGCACTACACGAACAAGCAGAAGAGAAATCAGGATTGGGAAGGAATGAGAAAAGTGTAAGAATTAGAAACTTGGTAAAAACATTGCATGGACTGGAGATGCCAAACGGCCCGCGTTCTGAGGTGTGTAAAAGGCAATTGGACAGCACAAGTTAGCCTGTAAATTGTGAAGATGGTTGAATGCGGTTGAGACCAAAAGATGCGCCCAGAAAATTATGGGGAGATGGCAGCATTAGGTTGCGGCCAGCAACGGCAGCTAGGATAATTGATTCCCCGTACCGAGGCTACCAAAAGTTTGTCGGAATGACCGCAGCATTTATGTCCTCAGGTATCCATACCTGTAAAGGACCCGACATTCAGAAGCAGAAGCGTGATCTAGACCAGATGACTTTCGACCTACACCAAGGACAAATCTAGTGACTATCGTAGGCTTGTGACTCTTTGTGTTCACAAACTTAATACTCAGCTAAGGTGTATTGATTGTCGCGGGAGTTTCTAATCCTACCTGTCCGACAAGCATGTCACGATAGCGACAATGGCATACGAACAGCGTGGTGAGCGCGACTTTGGAGGGCAGGGAGGAGGTGGTGGGTTTGAAGCCGGCGGTGGTTTTGGTCGCGGTCGTGGCAGACGTGAGTAGTACTCGTTCTTTACTGATTCTGATATCAATACAAAATCATCGCTTTTCACCCCTGGTGTACCAGTCTTGGCACTATATTCTTCACTTCAAAGACGACAATGAGGAAGTTATTGACACTTTAAATTTAGGTCCAATTACTGACTATGGCTCAACTATGGTACACTGGATGCGGAATCGGCAACCCAGGTTTAAAGGAGGGTACCAAGGAGAAATGGAGAGGCCAAGCGCCAGCTATATTGTGGATGTAAGTTTGTGAAATGGAATTAGCTTGATGGTTGCTAACTTGAACGTCTAGATGTTACCTCCCTTAGCTAGGCTTCACAATCCAGCAGACTCAATACCGTCTAAGCACCTCCATTCGTCACTAAACAAGATCAAGCATCCAGTCAATGTAGTGCGTTGGACGCCAGAAGGACGAAGATTACTAACAGCCTCCAGTAGCGGAGAGTTTACTTTATGGAACGGAACTGGGTTTAACTTTGAGACAATCATGCAGGCACATGATGTGGCTATCCGAGCATTAGCTTACTCTCACAGTGATGACTGGCTAGTATCTGCTGATCAAGATGGTATCATCAAGTATTGGCAACCTAATTTCAACAACGTCAAAGTCATTCAAGGACATGGTGATGCTATTCGAGCTTTGTCATTTAGTCCAAATGATACAAAGTTTGTCACCGCTTCTGATGATTCCTTCTTGAAAATTTTCGATTTTGCTGGAGGGGTCGAGGAGAAAGCTATCAGAGCCCATGGATGGGATTCTAAGACAGTTGACTGGCATCCAACCAAGGGACTCATAGTCTCAGGCTCGAAAGATCATACTGTCAAATTATGGGATCCACGTATGGATCTGACAGTGTACGAGCCCAAAGATGTAGTAAAGCCCTTAGCAATACTCCGTGGCCATCACAACACTATCACCAGTACCATCTTCGAACGGGTCAGGGGAGACTGTCTGGCAACATCGGCACGAGACAATGTAGCTCGGGTATTTGACCTTCGAATGATGCGTGACATACTATTCATCAAAGGCCACGAGAAAGAAATCTCGACCATGACCTGGCATCCGATCCACTCGTCTCTGCTTAGTACTGGTGGAGGAGATGGATCAATGATGCATTATCTTCTTGATGAACCAAATAATCCACCTGGAGTAGCTCCAACAATCGCTGCCTACGATGCTACAGACCCAACTACCGCACCAGCTCAATCAATATATCCTGCTCACAAGATCCCATACGCCCACGACTTTCCTATCTGGTCTCTGGACTGGCATCCGCTTGGTCACATCCTCGCATCCGGATCCAACGACCGAGTTACCCGTTTCTGGACGCGCGCTCGTCCAGGAGAAACGGATTCCTTCAACGACCGCTACCACATTGGTGAAGCCGCAGCCGAAGCCCAAGGAACCTGGGACCGTCGCGGAAACCGTCGTCAACGACAAGAAGAAGAAGAGCAGGAAGCCGAAGATGAGATGGAAGGGCTCGTCGACCAAAAGATGCCATCTAAGGCCTCTGGCTTGCCAGGAATTCCAGGTCTCCCAGGCCTTACTGCTGGAATCCAGATTCCAGGTATGGGAAGTGTTATTCCACCACCTCCTTTCGCCAACCCAGGAGTCCCGCCTCCTCCACCGGGCATGGATCTAAGCAACCCACCCGATTTCGCACAATTAGCCGAGATGATGAAGAAAGCTGGAATTCCCCCTCCGACTGCGAACGGGCAGTTCCCACCTCCACCCCCAGGAATGTTACCACCCGGTCTTCTACCACCCGGCGGTTTCCAGATCCCTCCTGGATACATGCCACCTCCCAATATGACTGGCGGTCCCCCTCCTCCGCCACCAGTTCAATTTACTGGTGGAATACCCGGGATGAGCGTCCCTGGATTGGGGACGCAAAGTGAGGCAGAGACTGCTTCGGCGGCGTCTATTAGACGGAGAGGTCCGTTGCCTAGTCAAGAGGAGAGTTTGCAGATGGAGCAGAGGAAGGGGAAATATACTCGTGCGAGATAGAGACGGGATATGTATAACAGGAAAAGTGAATCTTCGGCAATGTTCTTGGGTGTGGAGAGAGCATTTAGGGCGTCTTTAATATGGATCTTGATTAGATAGAGGATTATTTGAGGTGAAGTGCTATCAAAATCTTGATGTTTAATGATGTTTGTTTTGAAATGTGTGTTGTTATGAGCATGATTGTGAATGCTGTGTATATTATCTCCGTCTCTATGCTAATGCTATGGTATATCGCCTTAAAACAAGGTATCCCGCCTAGGAAATAATATCAAAAACACCTGCCCGCCAATGTAAATGCAAACATCGCTCCACCATGATAATGCCAAACAGGAAAATAGAAGCCCTTGCGAGCATTTCCATCTCTTTATATCTATACCACTATTGCACACGTCTGTACTTCCAGCTATACAGCCATATCATCTTGAAACCATCAAAGACGCAAGACTTATGAAGCAGCCACAGGATTATTCCTCGGACTCGACCTCGTTCCCACCCTCCCCTCCTTCGCAAACGCCTTCTGCCGATCCGCATAATCCTTAATAACCAACGCACACACCATATCAGCACAAAGTCTCTTTCGTCTCTGCACCGGCAACTTCGTCGCAAATTCCAGCCCACTCGCTCTCTCTACCGCCTCGACAGGGACCTCGAAATCCGTAATGGGCTTGCTATTAGGTATCACCGCATTTGGCAGCACGAATGCTCCTACGGCGACTTGGCCGGTTGTAGTTCCGTCTTCCGCAAAGATTACTTTGTAGAAATGGGTGGGCACGGCGATATTCGGCGGATTGCCAATGACCTCGTAGGAGACGCGCCATTTTCCATCCACTGCGTCTTTTTTGGGGAGATATAAAGGTCCAGTGACGATTCGTACAGACGGATACTTCACCGTCAATCGTCTACAAAAATCCTCGAAATGCGCCCAGTAATCCCTATTGAAGCCCTCGCCCACCTGCGGACACATGTTCGTCAGGTAAAACGTATCGTTCATGGCTTCCTGACTCCATTTCGCGTCTGCGGCCGGCACCTGATGTCCGCGATCGTAGCCGGAGCGGAAATAGTCTTTTAGTTTCCCGCGGAATTTTTCGGGCACGGAGGGGTCTTCTGCGAAGACGCTGTGTTTGCGATCCCCGTCGGATTGCGCGAGGGAGGCGGGTGTGATGTGTTCTGCTACCCATGAAGGGTTTCGAAGCCGTCGGTCGTAGGATGATACGAGGGCTGTTCGAGTTGCGAGATCTGCTACTGGACCTGGGAAGCCGTATTGGAAGAGGCCTGCTGGGTCGACGGGTGCGAGGGTCGCGGGGACGGATATGGGTTTGATCGCGGGTATGGGCGGTGGGATTGGGGTTGTGCTTGTGGCGGTTATGGTGGTGGAGGTTGCTACGGCTTGGGTTTTCTTTTCGGAGCGCGTCGAGTACATTGCTGCTGTTACGCCAGCTCCTGTTGCGGCACTGACGGCGGCGATGATAGCTAAAGTTGATTTTGACATGGTGAAGGGCCCTCGGGGCGACAAATATCACTGGGTATTTATTTGATCGAGACGAAGGTAGAGAGTTGAGCAGCTGTTGTCGGTCGGTCACTAGAGACAACCAACGCGCGTGAGGTTAGGGGGTTGAAGGACCCGTGGTTTTTTTTGGGAGTCAGATTTTCGCTTACCGCACTTTTGGAACACGGACGCGATGAGGTCGTGTCACACAACTCTGTCTGCACCAGGACGTAGACGCGCCCGCACCCTCAAGCTTTCTTGCATGACCCGGATTCACGGAACATGTGAGCCTAAGTCTTGAAATAGAACCACGAGCAGGAGAGTGTGAGGCTCTTGAGGAATTCAGCCTGCGATTTGTATCATTCGGAGTACCCCCAGTCGTCTAGTCACTTCGTTCGGCTTGACTATTGGGACGACCTTGGTATTCGAACCACCACAGACCGAAATCTATCCAAACTATTGATGGAGATGATCTAAAGTTTGAGCTACTCGTCTAAGACGTCGGCTTATTCAGTAACCTTACAACGTTATTGCTGTGTAGAGTTATTCGCAGAAACATGGCAAAGCAAACAGACTCCATGTCTCACAGAGACTAGTCATATCACTTCCCAACAACGCCCGAGAAAGCAATATCAAGAAGCTTAACTTGAAACCTTCAGAAGTACGCCACTGACGACGAACGTTTTCTTCACCATCTGCGCCATGTCGCTTGCGGAAATTCGGTGAGAGCATATCAAGAGGCGGCTGGCGCCTTGATCAGTAGGGTATTCAGAAACATATCAAACGCCCACAGTTTTCGGTCGGAGACTTGAACTTGCCAGCAAAATGAGTCTGGTGGCAGTGCTGTGCCATCTTGCTTGAAGTCATATTGGATATCTTCGATAAGCTTGGCGCATTTTCAGTTCTAGTTCAATACTAAGTTCAGCGACAACCCCGGTTAGAGCATCAGGCCTCAAAAAATAACCACCCTTTGCGCACTCCGGACTTGCATACAAATTGTTATTTGGCAAAACATGTACTTGCTATAAAAGCTTTCAATAAAGCAAGTCCGACTTACGAATGCTCTACAAAACTCCTATCATCGACCCCAAGACCATTCCTTCAAAACACCGCGTCCTCTACTGTGTTACATTAATTCGCCTTCGCCTTAGCCAACCAGCGACTTTTCTTCCCCATCTGCTTCATCTTTCTTTGCGGGAGGAATTTCGGGAATGCCAGCGTATTCAGTCCTAAAGTTTAGATCCTCCTTATCTGGGCAGCCTTCCGTGCAGCTGGGTTTAATGTTGTCCCCAATGAGCCTCATTCCAGTATCTTCGGTGACTATCATCGAACCCATTTTTCGATTTATATCGCCTACTACCTTGGCTTCTGCAAATGGAAGCCACGGATAACTTGCCTACAGCGTCAGTAGGGGTCAAATCGTGGGGAACATTTCAACTCACGCGTTAATTTTCTTCTGCACATATTTTGCCAGTGCATACTGGGCGAAGCTGTCCGCTACTCTTTGGTCAATACAAGAAAAATAAGTTCGAGCGTCAAGCAGACTCACCATTATCTGCAGTGTAACTGCCAATATATTCTGTCGAAGCATGGGCAAGAATTCTGGTGTTCAAGGCACCATATGCATTTGTTAGGTTGAAAGTTCTCTCAAATAACTTCTTCTCCGTATGCTCGTAGTAATGGACATGGAATTCCAAGTCGCTAATGTGAAAGCCTGCATTTGCTTCAAAAGTTGCTCTATCGCCGTGCATAAGCTCGTGGAGAATTATGTATCCTAAAATTCACTGATTAATTGGACTTTCTTGTAAAAACAAAATCTGTTAAGGTGGGATACTAAGCTCACCCCGGTTTCTGTAGGAGTCGAGATTGTACTTCTCGGGATATTCCAAGTTTGCTGAAGCATCTAGACTCCCAGCGAGCGTCTCAAAACCAAAAAAATAATTGCATATCACCATGTTGATAGTTGAATTATGCTTTGTCACCTTCCCTCCCGTGCCGTCGGAATTGGCGGTATTCCAGGTGTGTGCCCTGATACCGGTGTTATTCTTGCACTTATTATCCAGTTCTTTATACTTGGGAGAACAAGCTATATTAACTGTCACATTCGAAAATCCCGGTGCATTCATTGCTTGGCCAAAAGTGGCTACACTATCGAAGACCTTTTGAATTCTAGTTTGTTGGTTTTCTGTGGACAGTGTCAGTAAAGAGTGACAAGTGACAAGAACTTATGCATTTGAAGCAAATTTACACGACAAGGAGGGAGCTCGGATAAAGGAAATCACTTACTGATCAAGATTGAGGGACCAAAAAAATCATGAGCAGCAACATCATCCCAATTGATAGTTTCAACGTTCTTTGCCAACTTTGTAGCATCTTCCCATGCATCTCTAATCTTTATGGAACTGTTCTTATCACATTCATCATTGAATTGCAGTTTCACAGATTGTGTGGTGATATAGCTGCGTCTTCTAGGGTCCGGTGTGAGAAACCCTTCATGATTGTAAGAATGGGTTTAAGTATTGAAGAGATAAGCAAAACACCAAAAACGAATAGGCAGTGTGGATTCATTTAGTGAATAAAATATGAATGATATTTCAGCAAAGTTAGTAATAGAGATTGGTCAAATGATTGAAAGGGAGCTTAAATGAACACAATGTGATTTTCACGATACTTTTTATGAGAATCTAGAGAGAATATAAGTCTGCTACAGAGTTGTTTGATAAAGAGCTAGTGTTTTTCCTGCCTTCAACATGTTTTCTTTTCTGTGAGCTTTCCGACAAAGACTCTGTCAGTCTTCTGCAGTCAACCAGCTTCCAGAAATTGCGGTGTCGAACAGAGGCCAATAGTTAAACGCTGGATTGTGCTGTTCTTTAGACATAGCTTGCATTAAAGATTGTTTTGACATATGCTTGTTCAATGCATTGTGCCGTTTGAGTTGTTCAACAAAGGCCACCACAAGCTGCATGAATCAAAGTTCTAGAACAAGACTAATGAATGTACTGTTCTTTGAAAAAACAGAAAGACAAGAACGATTTACACTAAAGGGGGTTGACTTATGTATGCTTCTTGTGTTCTATCTATATTCTGTTCCATAATAATTATGTCTGTTTTCTCTAACTAATAAGCTTTCAGAACTCACTTTTCGCTTAAGTATCGGTCAGATCTATAATATTATGCGGCGTCGGAAGGTTACCTACCTTAGGTAGCTTTGACGATTTAAGACTAAATAAAACGTAGGGGTCAGATTACACCTACCAACGGTCCTAAATTACAAACCTCTTTGACTATCTATAAAACAATAAAATTAATTCAATAGAACAGCAATTGTATTTGCATACTTAATCATTACTTAAAACCCTATTATTTATCTATCAAAAACCATATCGCTTACGAGAACTAAGTCAATTTGGTAGCAAAATAAATAACACAAGCAATGCGTCCACAGGTTCGTAACTTAGCTGCAAAGCATTCTCGCCGGGCTAAAAAGCTTATGCTTATGATTTCTACGGTAATGTTCTTCCTTTTCCTCCTCCACCTCCTTCCTTCTATCAAAGTTCAGGCATGGTCATCAGATGACGAGGTATATTTTGGCTGGCCATTTCCTCTATATAAGGAGATGAATGAAACACACCGGGCCTTTGTGCTCAGAGGTCCACCCCATCCAGTGCGCCGATACTCGCCAGAGTATAAACGCGTAGCTTGTTGGCAAAACGATGGCGTGTGGATTGCCAAACTAAGCCCTATTGAAATGGCTCATTTAGAAGTCAATCCCTTCCACAACGTTTCTAGGTCAATGAATCAGGCTGATGAAGACGACTTCTGTGCCCGTCTTCGTACCTACGGTGCTAGCTTCTGGGACATAGAACCTAGCATTTCTCCTTATCCGGTGCGAAGTTGCCACTATCTTGACTGTTACAGAAATGAGCCAAAGATTAATGTAGATTTAAAGTTAGGGTTCCCACCTAGTGGTGGTGCATGGGTACTAAAGGTAGGTGAGAATGGGCTGGATTATCAGACTGTTGCCAACTCAGGACTCGACTATGCTCTGACAATGGAGGATAGATGCCTGGTACTAAAGGATTTAGGAGCAAAATTCTGTAGTTCCTTAGCAGCCTGTTCAGAGACAGCTTCGTTCTTGACTGAACCAGCTATTCTTTTAGAGGAGGTTAATGCTTTGGAGCGTCCAAAGGATCTGACTCTATATGACCTAGCATAAGTCTTACTTGATTTTTGACACACATGAATGAATCCTCATTCTAACCCTTTGCCAGATGCGAAAGACATGACAGTCTAATATATATTATCCAAATCGTAGCCATCATTAATCATGTCCTGTGCCAAAACACCAAATCAAAAAAGTCTTCTTAAATTTGTTCCTCCCAATTGTAAAGATCCTGACTTCGCGAATCGAGAGGACGTTTTTAGAGACAACATAACACCACAAAAGCATCGTGCAGAATCCCTAGATAAACATAAATGACCAAATTTAGACCTTGTAAACCTAGATACCTAAGATTAATTGCTGATTATATAATAAACGTTTTTATAGTAGGTTGTTGTTACTCACAACTGCTGAATCGCTCCATTTTGTTTCTCAGAAATAGCTAGATAACATTGTACAGACGCTAGTATACCTAATTCATTGATTGTGTCTAATTCTTTGCTTTTTGAGATGTCAATTCTTGGGATACGTTACCTAAAACCATGAGAAGTACTATCAAGATAGCCAATACAGAGAGAAAAACCGCACGTGTAAAACAAGTGGATTTTACCCCCCTTAAAGATCAAGACTGGCTCTTAAGTCAAGCTAAGCTTTTCGACCGCCACATGCATGTAGTGCATTTCTGCCGCTTCCTGGTTCGCTGAATTCTGTCTGGTCCTGTTTATCGTGGCTCTTATGATTGTTTCCAAGACAAAAGTCTTGCTTGTAGGTATTTCTACACATCTGCTGTTCTTGGCCTGCTTTCCTGTTGTCAAGTTTTGCGCCCAAAGTCAGCCGCACTCGATTAGGGTCTAGATTGCCATAAGCGAGGTTGAAAAGCCATAGCTGAACATGTTTCTTCCCGATCAGGAGCGGCACAACGAGTCCTCAATCGTGTTCTTTATCGATATTTTGATTGGTTGTGTCCGTTTCTTTCCTTGCTTGGTGAGTGGTTGGGTTCAGATCTATCAATAATCCGTTCACGCGCTGCCGAAGATGTCTCTCTCTTTGGTCCGTGAACGAAGGCGCATAGAGCTGGGACAAAATACGAAATTTCGATTTACTAGGTATCCTAATCAAGGTATATTTTCCAGCCAAGGCTCAATCAGCCTCATCATTCGGTCGTATTGATCTGGGAGACGAGTACCTGATGATACAAAAGAAGAGGTACAGGTACATAAGGGCTTGAGACCATTTTCTTCGTTACACACGTTGAAACGCCTTATTCAGACAGCACTAGATACTCATACAAACTATGTTTGCTACAAAACTCAAAGATCTCCTCGCTTTAGGGACAATTCTTACCACTTTTTCCACCGTCGTCGCAGACAGCAGAAATTTCAACCCTACCGGCGCAGGATGTGTTGATCAGTCAGGATTCCTTTCGTGCTATCAAACTCAAGCAAGTGCAGCAGTTGATTGCGAAAACTTCTGTGTCACCTCTACCAAGAAAGGATCAAGTGCGGCAGAGAGTTGTTCAAAGGGATGTGGTGGAAAATGGCTTGCAGCGAATATCGGTTGTTGGATCCAAAGTTGCTGGAACGAAGTAAGTAAATCAAGCTACATCAGCAGAGAGAAAATGGGTAGAAGTCAGTACTTATACAAAAGTAGGTATATTCATGTGAATATCAGTTGGCGGCGATATCATACTTTGGGGGCACCGGCCTTGTCCAAGATACTAAAATCCCCTTCTATCCTCCACCAGACAACGCCTCTGCTGGCTCTTGCTGTAAGTATTTCTCCATATCGATATCTGCACCAAATTACTTACGAATAATAGCTTGCAACCTCGGCCATGTTTACGGAAATATCACCGTCGTCGATGCTAGTTTAGCCTGCACCGCTGTAGTTTCAACTGGAGATGTAAATGGTGTCTATAGTTGTCAATGCTGCCAATACGGTTATCCAATCTCTAAGTTAGTTTGTTTACCTGTTTAAGACAGCTGTCTTCAACCTACTAATGCACTCTGGCAGTTCGCTGAACGAGTGTCCGAAATCCGATCTCTCCGTCATCGGTTTCCCTGAAGCGATAGTCTCAACAAACAACATAATCTCCGGGTCAAAAGACAAATGTGCAATCCTCAACTCGTCGCCAAATAAATGCGTTAGCGAATATAAATTTCCATGGGTCGGCAGCACGACTTATAATCCTCTCAGTCTTCCAACAACGATTGGCAAAGAGCCGCTAAGCAATACGGCGGGAAATGCTTTCACAAAAATCGCAAGCGTATATACATTGAGTCTGTTTCCAGCTTACTCGAGCGTTATCACGCCTATAGCTTTCAACGCTCAAGCTGGGGTACCTACTGGCACGGTCGATGTTATTGCCGCCACTGCTGATGGCACGCCCACCGCACGTAATACAGCTACAAAATCAGCTACGTCTTCGAAGAGCGGTGCTACTGGTGTCAGTGGTAGTGTGACGTCTGCACCCACGGCTACTTCCACCCCTAGTGGTGCTCAGAGGAGTTATGGTCGAAATTGGTTGTGGTTTGGTAGCCTCGTTTTTGCTGCGTTATTCTACCTCATTTAATTGAATAGATTTATTTTCTTGATACAGCGATCAATACAAAAATATCGAAAGACTGTCGTCTTGGGTGTGCAACAATCCATACTCGGTATTCGCTTAGCCCAACATTGAGTTGTGGGAGCCGAGCATTAGTTGATCATGCATAGAGCCTAAAGCCTCACAAGTTCACAATCAACACATAATTGTTAATTCTTCGGCTTTAAGCTGCTTATTCAATCTTTTTTCTCCAATGCAAGGCTACGACTTCCGTCATCAGTGCCCATTTCTCAAATGCATGTCCCAAGCTTTGTCATCTCCGCATACAAACCCATGAAGACCATCCACACCCAATCCGGAATACGGTCTCTGTACCTGCACGCTTCCCAAACTCATTGGCTCGCACCCTCATCCAATCCCTTCCAAGATGCACGACGCTCACGCGCTTGGTCATCAGTCTATACGCACATCACTCACTCGACAAGGCTACGAGCCTCTTTCGGCATCGGTATTGCTGGTTCTGGCAAATCGTATCCCGAGGCCAATGAACGGGGAGTTGCATGAGTGCTTTTTAAGCATATTTTAGTTTTGAATTGTCTGCGGCTTCGGATTGCGTGTGTTAGCTGCTGTAGTGTTACCAGGCTTGTCAGCGTGAAGTGTCGTGCTTTCGAGACGTGTCTTCGCAATGGAAGATATAAAGAGATCGAGATATCTCTAGGAACTCAAATCATTCTAATCATCCATTTCCATCATCTCTATTCTCCCAAAAACCTACCAGTTTAAAACTGAAATTCAAACTCCAACCCATCAATCATGTCTAAAACCATCCTCCTCCTCGGCGCCGGCAAAATGGTCGGCGAAGGCATCGCATCTCACTTCCACCAAGCTGGCTACAAAGTAGCTCTCGCATCCCGCTCTGGAAACTTTCCCTGGGACACAAAGAACTCGTATCTCCATGTCAAAGCCGATTTCGCGGATCCTTCGTCCGTCGAGGGTGTCTTTCAGAAAGTGAAAACTGAATACGGTGTTCCTAATGTCGTGGTTTATAACAGTACGTCCCCCTTTCCCCTTTCCCTTCACTTTCCCTCGCCCAATCTTACACCTCCGCAGCAGCAATAATGACACCGACCCCCCAACCAACTTCGGAATCCGTCGCCGCCTTCGAAACAGGCATCAAAAGCACCATCGTCTCGGGCTACGCAGCAGCCAAGTACGCGCTCGAAGGCTTCCGTACGCTGCCTTCTGAGGTGTCAAAGACGTTTATCTGGACAGGGAATGGGCTTAATGTCAAGCCTGTGCCTGTGTTGTTTAACCTCGGGGTTGGGAAGGCGGGAGCAGCTAGTATTGTGCAGACACTGGCGGCGGCTTATGGAAATGATGGGTTTAAGTGAGTGATGAATTATTTCCTTATTCTGAAAGAGGTGTTGGGAGTAGATAAAAGTGTGAAATATGGGGAAAAGGCTAACGAGTTGTGATTAGGTTTTACTACGCGGATGAGAGGAAGCCGGACGGAGGATTCATCAGTCAGGAAATTAGCGGGGAGAACCACGGAAAGTTTTATTTGAAGCTGGCTGAGGGAGCCGCAGGCGTTCCTTGGGATGCGACGTTTGTTGGGAGCGAGTATGTTGATTTCGGGGGGAAGGCTTTTTGGTAGATGAGAAGAGACGATTCAGGTATTAGTTGAATTGATATAATTGGTCTTGCGCAAAGATGTTGTGTTTTGAGATCGCGGCTTGAATGTGTTGGAAATGGTATTTCCGTAAGAAAAGAAGACGCATTGTCCGCTGCTTGGATAATTTTCAACCATTTATCTGAGCATCCTTTTGCCGAGGGAATCAAGTCCTTGGTTAATGGGTTAGGCTTTTGATTTGCTGAACTTCTTTGACGAAGTTGGCGGTCTTCTTCACACTTCACACTTGACATTTTCTCCACCTGCTAATTGGGTTCGAGACACTTTTTGTGCAAAAGGTGAAGAAGAGCTGCTAAAATCCAGATGGAAAGCCTCGAACAGCTTCAAAATCACATATATCAAGTTAAGAACTATATTTCAATTCTCACGAAAGAAATCCTGCGCAATTCTCGCCAAGCTTAGACAAATGGGACGGCTTTGCTCAACTAACCGGTGGAGGAGATATCTGTTTGTAGGTTTCTGTATGTGTTCCTACATGTGTTTTCCATCTATATTTATGTATGTGTTTTCGCTCCATCCACTCCTCGTGTTTATAGGATGAATGCCGTTCGCATATTTACTCGAGCTCAACGACACCCTCCTCCCACTCCAACACCCCCCCATCCAACCCACTCCTCCTAACACACTGCAGAACCATCCTCCTCCTCTCCATATCAATCATGACCCTACTCAACCTAACTCTATTTTCCTCAGGTATAGGTGCCTCCCCATCTAACCCTCGCTCTTCAATTTCCATGATCCATTTCCCGGCTTGAGCCATCATCGTGCGATCCTGAGACACGACTATTAGTTCACAACTCTTTCCGAGGCAAGTGAACAAAGCATATCAGGAAAACTCACCCAAGGACCCTCCCGATTCGGATTACTAAACAGCACCCCACAAACCTCCCTCCTAACCCTCCTATCCCTACACCTCAACATAACCAAGAACGCCGGCGACACGACCCCCAAGTCTAATCCAAACTTCGGCTCGCAATTCTTATAATCCAGGCACGTCCCCGTCAAATAGCGCGACACGACTAATATTTCCTCGAACTCAGGCAGGAAGACATCGTATTCCATTTCCGAGGTGAAGACAGTGCCGGCGACCATGATTTTAGTGGCTAGGTAATGCATACGCAGACAGGCGGCGCAGATATAGTCGATTGTGTTGCCAGAAGCTTGAACGTGGGTGTAGAGGGAACTGAAAGCGCGCTCGAAACGTGTGATTTCTGAGAGGAATATTTGGGACTCGGAGATGAGTTCTTGTGGTACTGAATATGGGGATGAGTAAATTGTATTGCCAGACACCATTTCGACGCCTCGGTTCGGGGTTGATGTGTGGAATTCTCGCTGTAACCGAATCGATTGGCTTGTTCTAAATGAGTCGTACGCGAAGTGACAACTTCGTCGCATAATGAGCTCCCAGTATAGCTTTGCTTCGTTGATGTCTTGAAAACAGAGGGGCATGGTGTCGATGGACGATTGACCGTCTTTTTTGCCTAGTCGATGGGTTTTGGATGCTCGTACGTCCGTGAATGTCATCATATGCAGATCAACTCTCATGAAGGCCCGCAGGATGTCGTCTTCGAGATCGTTTGGTTCTGGGGAGGATACTCCTGAGTTGTGTCCTATTTTGAGGAGCCAATTGCAGATAAGTCTGTCGCCGATCAGAGCATGTGAGAATGCTACGTCCGGAGAGCCGTAAAAGGTTTCGAATGCGAATACTAAGAGACTTGAGATTACTATCCGACGAAGCTCGTGTTCTGTGGTGGCTGCGAGGGTGCGCATATGTCGTAATGCAGATGCATAAATGCTTAGAGCACTTTCTCGATGACTTTTCGCTTCTGCCAACAGCATCTCTGAGCGCATTGGGAGTAGAGAAGCCCAGTGCTCTGCTTTCGTCGCTTTACTTAATGCTCCAATCGCTGACACAGCTTTCAGGACAAATGGTTGCCGATGTGCTTCTTGAAGGATGATCTGAGTCCAAAATGAAGATGCAAATATGCCAGTTACCTCTACAGAGGTTTCTTCTCGGTAGATTCTGAAGTAGGCAGATGAAGTGTCGTTTTCGAACTCGAGAAGTGTAAGCGGACGTTCAACAGTGGCAGACGGACGTCTGACGATTGGACGGAGTGTAGAGTTCGGCTTTGGCTGAGATTGTGGAGCGTAACCGGAACAGGAGCCGTAATACTGGATACATCGTTGACAAGACGGTTTTGTCTCATCACATTTGATACGTCGTTGTCTGCGAAGTGGTTAGTTTGATGATATGAACTTGACAGCTTTCTACCCACTTGCAAGCCAAACAACCAGTTCTAACTTTCGGAGCAAACACTCTTCCACGACTTCTCATCTTCGATGTATCAGAAGAAGTCATAGAGCCTTCTATTGCCTTCGGTGCCAATGGCTTCAAAGCCCTAGAACTCGATGTCCCAGCATCGAACACCAACTGCGAACCACCAGCAACAAACCCACTCACACCACTTCCACTACTTTCCCCCTCACCCGACCGTCTATCCATCCCGACAACAACATCCATCAACCTCCCCGTGGCAGCTTCGATATCATCGGTATCATCAATCTGGACCAGCTCCCTCCCTCCATTGTCGTCTCCAAACTCAACAACCCCACTTTCGCCAAACCCCTCGGGAACTTCAAGTTCAACCAACTCTCCCCTTTTCTTTGTCTGCCTACCACCACTCCTGCTTGTGACGCTATGGTTCATAGCATGTTGTCTAACTCTCTTCTTATCGGCTTTCCCCTGGATTTTTCCTTGCGGTTGGTCTATGAAAGCTAACGGAAGCATTGTTGCAATTCCTAATGTGTAGAGCTTTCAATTGAACGCTGCTGGCTTGCAATGAGGTGAAAAATGCCTCTCCTGTTTGGCAACCGATGGTACATTTATTACCTTTAACGAGGTACTCGAAAAACACTTTTGATAGGGCTGAACAGCCTCCCACTTCCAGCCGAGGAGTTGACCCTGGAAAATCAAAGAAATAGAGTCCCCATCGCCACTGGCTTTATAATCAATTGGGAGACCCATATCCAACAAAACAGGAACCTCTGAATTATTCCAGCAAGTACATTGAAATATCGGTGACGGGTGTAGATGGAACATACGTTGAGGTATTCAGTCGTGGTTAGCATCTCGGCAGGGTGCTTACAAACACGTTAGCTGGTGGCGCGGCGCTTTCCAGGGCTGAAGGAACCTCTAAATGTTAATTATGCAAGGCACTTAGCGCCGGCGGACAGGAGGACTAGATTTGTCATTAGTGGTCAAGGAACGATGGAGACAAGTATATCACCGGGTATGGGACGATCAGCTTATGTTGAAATGAATGTGATATCTATTGCTACCCATGCCATGCCATGCCCAACCATGCTATAAACCATTACACGAGACCTGCCCTCAACGAGCCCAGAACCTTACAAAGGTTAGAAAATCTGGACAGTGCTACGTTATGAAACTGCCACTATCCATGACTCCATGTCTATTCGTATTTGTACCCTTGTACAACATGGTAAACGCCATATCTCGCCCCCATAAGCAACAGCGAAGGCTATTCTAGCCCTAGCCACAGTCTAATATACACATATCCGAATGGTAATTTCCACAAAAAAGAGCTTTTGATGTGAGGCTAAGCAAACTCCAACCACTAGAGTTCGCCGCCAAAATGTCGTAAAAGGAGCGTCGCTAATTTGACAAATAAAAGTAAAAGATAACTGAAAACGAGAATTCACTAAAGTGCATCAAGCACTCAGCAGTGTCGGTGGAGTACGAAGTCTCTCACTGTACTGCTCACTAGCCTTTGAAGATCCACGGTCAAGATGGTCGTGATATTGTTCGCTAAAGTCCTCGTCCTCAAAGTCTGGGGCAGGCGAATTTGACCTCTCCGGAGTGTAAAACATCGCCTGCTGTTGGCTAACAGGCCTGGCGAAATACTCCTCTTCCTCATCGTCCATAGGCGGTAGAGGAGAGCGTCTTCCTTCCAATACACTAAGAGCTGCCTCGCTGTCCTCCCCATCCGAACTAGCATTGACGAGCACGCCACTAGTGTGATCATGATACTTTTGGTGCAGCTCTCTAAAGCTTCTTGCAGTGGCTGTGCTGGTGGTGGCCGCCGAGTCGTGCCGTTGATGGAACACGATTGGTTCTGCCAATGCGGAATTAAAGTCCTCCTCGATGGCAGAGGATGAGGCGACACCGGAAGATGTTCGATTAGGCTGCTTCCGTAAACGTAGTCGTTCCTCTTGAGACATGCTCTGAAGCTCTGACCCGAAAGTAATGACAGAAGCTTTCTTCCCGTGAACCACAAAACTACCAGTCCCACGAGACAACACATCTTCACGATTGCCTTCTTCAGAAAGACCAACACTTGATGCCGAGTCCTTACCCTTTCGACTACGATGATGCGAGGGCACATGGGCTTCCCTCAGAGTTCGATGCAGACTTCTACGAATCTTGCCACGATCGAGCTTCTCTTTATCCTTTTCGGAGGTAGGCGTCTGATCCTTGCTATCCTCGGTATCGGGGACTACGGAAGAGTGCCTTCTCATTGGACTTTTCTCCTCAAGAAGACCGGCCTGCTCCAATACCGCTTGTTCTGCAGCATCTACGTTGGGAGTCTCAGGCCGCGCTACCCCAGCACTGTTTGGTGGCTTCAGGCTAGCCTTTGAAGGGGTCTGAGCCAGACTTGGAGTTGATGGCACAGCACTTGAGACGGACAACTTACGAGCCTGCCGAACATCAAAGTTGATTGGAGGCAATTCCCATGATGCTTGCTGCTTGTGAAAATTTGGAGAGCTTGTTACTTCCGAGGGTGTCTGAAATATGTCTTCCAAGACTTGTTCACTCCCAATCCGAGGAGTGTTTGGGTTAGCAGTAGAGGGCCGATTGGCGGAATGCAATGTCGGTGAACGAGGTGTACGTTGATCTTTTAGGTTACTTGATTTAGAATGAAGTCGACCAAGTGCTGACTTCTCCGAGGTTGGCGTCTCCCCGAAGTAGTCAGTCTTCGGTGTGAGGATCTCTGAATTCTTCTCTTCATCAAGGTCCATAGAAAGAATTTCCTTGTGACATCGTAGACGCCATATTTCCATTCTTCCCCATTTCAGCTGAGCAGCCATACGACCTGCGGCCATCACAACTTGTTCGCGTGTTTTTGCTTGAATGGGGGCCAGAATCTGCAAGTGACGTGCGTTTCTCAACTGCATATCCAGTTGCTTCTGTGCTGCGGAGAGTTTCTCCTCCGCCTCGGCGATCTTCTGCAGCATGATTTGGCGACGAGCGGCAAGAATGTCTTGAGCCATTTTGGTATCAATTCTGCCGCTGGAAATTGTTACCTCTCCGGTGGGCGTCTGAACTGATCTGGTGGATTCGTTTTGACTATCTAGACGACGTATGCCACGGCTTCGTTGCCCGTCATAGTTGCCACCAACCACACCCCTCATCCTTACACCAGAAGTTCTGAAAGCAGCAGCATAGTTCAACTTTGCCAACCAATCATTCATTTCTTCTTCATTATCAGCAAGAAATGTTTCTTCGAAGCCTCCATGGCGGACAAATATGAATGCATTCTTATGCTTCTTGTAGTCCGAATCGAGAAGAGCAACAGCGTCATCTGTAGACATGAGGGCGTCCGGTTTGAAGGAGTCAAGTGGAGGTTTGAAGATGACTGGTGTTCCATCAAGGCCGAGCTTATTGTGGGCCTCATGCTGTTGCATCAAACTTTTAATCCAAGTGGTATTGCGGAAGAAGTAGAGCTGTGCTCCAGTGAGTATTGCCCCCCACTCCTGCCACGGAGACCTTGTCTTCTTCTTTTTCGCATCTTTTCGCCAAAGAAGGCCAACTTTGGTTATCTTAATGTCGACAATACCAGGGTGTGCATCTTGAGGATTCGTAGCAGTCTTTTCGTTCATAAAAGCATCAGGTCGTGACCTAGCCGACACAATTTGCAATACTCCAGTCCTAAAGAAGGTCTTCTGGAGGTCCTGTAAATTGAGTGATGTAGCGGTTCCAAGATAGCTATAATGCTCCTCAAGAGGCATCACTTCCTTCAGATTGGGTCTCAGGGTTTCGAGTTTGCTATCAATAATAAGAGTGTAAGGATCGACAGGTTCCTTTGAGGGACGTTTTGATGGATCGGTACTTGCTCGAGGAAATATGGACTTCTTTTTCGTTTTGTGCTGAATAATCCGCTCACCGTTTATGTCTATGTCGTCCTCAACATGAATGAAAGGGGTATAAGAGATATTGTCGTAGAAACATCCAAGTATCTCGTCAAATATACCTTCGCCACTAGTGTTTTTCAGATAGTCAGGCTTCTGCATCTTGTACTTGTTGTTCTTGTTGAAAACGTCGGTATGTAGTATCAGGAGCGAAAAGGCAATGAAATATGCTTGGTCAGGTGATGCGTAAATCCCCGGATTGCATTCATGATACCGGTTAGCAAAACTTTGTAAGCATCTGTCAATCTGCTGAGTCTCTTTAGGCAATTCGACTTCCATGAGGAGTTTTCGAATGGCCATGTCCATAGGATCGCCAAAGAATCCAAAGCCTCGCATATAACTTCGTAAAACTGAGCTGGAAAACTGGTCGGTTCCTTTGGATAGCACGCTGGCAACAACACCTCGGCTAACAGCTTCCTCGAGACGCACAAGGTATTTTGCTGGGGTGTCATCTTCGAAACGCTCTGGTAGCACTATAGCAGGCTCTCTTGGAAGTTGAATCGAGTTGTTCTTTGAAGTGCTAGATCCAGGCGTCGCAAGGCCACCGTTACGAGGAAATGGAGGCTCCGAATTTTGGCGCAAACGATGTGAAAGGCCGAAAAGGTCACCAAAGCTTTTTCGTCCTGTAGAAGTGGATGTACGCACTGAAGCTGGCAACGTTGGGGTCGGTAAGTTATCATCACTTGGGGCATTTCGCAAGGAGCTTAGTGTGGAAGATCGACCACGTTGTCCAAGTCTAGCACGAGTAGGCGATGAGAGGGATGATGCCGCAGAACCTTTACGAAATAATGATGGCACTCCAGGTGCAGCAAAAGCGGATGTTGTTCTGGCAATGGCACTGTGAGAAGGGGAGGGGAGTGGTGAAGGAAGCCCATTTCGCGTTCCTACATCATCTGTAGAAGGCGAGCGAAGTGCAAGAACAGCTGCAGATTCAGAACCTAGGGGTCTAGAAGAACTAGCAGATACCCTACCGAGCGATTGCGATTGCTTTGGTGGGTTACCTTTTTGAGGTAGGTGGGATAAATCGAACAGTGGAGCTGGCGTCTTCTTTCGTCTAGGTAATCTGAAGAAGGTTGTAGTGGTATGGACTGTATGGGTTGTTGTCGTCGTCGTGGCATATACTCCATGATCTCCAGAGCTCCCGTTCGAGGACTCTGATAGCCGAGTGACTGGGAGTGCCAGTGTCGAAGTTGAATCATCGCCGTACGCTGGTGGTGAGGTTCCGGTCTGTGTAGACGGACGCGCGGGTTCGTCAAATGTAACTCTGCTCTTGCTCCCAGAAGCCGCACTTTCTGACATGGTTTTTCTACGCTCCTTCTTTTCAAGCTTTTCGTTCTTGGTAACGATTTTGGCCGGCTCCTCCGGGTGCATATCCAGAGATGATTTCGCTCGTCCTGGTAATCGGACCCTCGACTTTTTCTTGCTAGGCTTTGATACGTTCATATCCATGGTCGGGGCAGTCGTAATTATCTCAGGAGCTAACAATCTTTTCGTTAGTCAAGCTTCATTTATTGAATTTAGGATGGTCTGATCTTACGACGAGGGAGCGGAGGTGCCTCTGTCTGTTGGGCAGCATGAAGCTTTGCTCTCGCTGATAGCTGTGGATCCGAAGCATGTCTAAATCTTAGCATCGAGAATCGTCGGTGCTTGTGCGATTCGTCTTGCGTCGCAGGAGAAATCGAACGTTCTAATCTGTCCCTGCCACTTTCAGCTGACATTCGACCTGGAGTTGGTCGTCCTGGCACGGTGGGTGTTAAGAAGTCCGCTGCTGATGGTCTTCGGGGTATTTGTTCGCTCGCTCTGCCATCAATGACGGGTTGGTCCTCCGCAATCAATGCATCCGGGGAGAGAAAGCTATGTCGTCGAATATTGACATCGCTGGCGCTCGTCGCGGGGCCCTTTCGCCGCAGAAGCCCTGGCATAAGAGGCATGTTTACACAGAGTTTGCGACGTCATTCGCTCAGAGGGTCCGCCGAGCATTCACTTATAGTGATCGAGGAATTCGCATTTGTTTGTAGAGAGTAAGATCCTTCGTGAATACTCGCGAGCCGGATCCGTGGTTGACGTTTGGTCGATGGAGGGCTGGGAGCAACCTTGCGCTCGCCAAGCACGCTCAGATGTTCAAACGAGTGACAAGGAAAGTACCTTTACTGCCGTAAGGGGTTCCGAAGCAGTGGAGGAGGAGAGAATCAATCAAGACCTCTCAAAGGTCGATTGAATGTGAGAATATACAAAGTATATCGAAGGAAAATGTGTGCGGTAGCGAATGTCAAAGTTCTCCTGACGTTGGGGGTTCTCTGACGTTACGCAATGTGCACCAAGGTCCGGACCGGTTAGTTTACTCGTTGGAACTAGCTGAGTTCCCGGTTCTAGGTTCTGTTCGCTACGCTCCTGTCGTAGTTTTTCTTCGTGTCCACTTGTTCTTGGCCTAGCGCGGGGTGGGTTTCAATATTGTAGACGCAGGGCGCACTTCACAGGTGCGAATATGAGGAGGAGGAATATAAATAGGAGAGAAACTCTGGCTAAGAACATCTACATATAGTTCTGGCAAATGAGGGAGACTGTCCATACCACATGACTTTTACGATGATATGTTGATTCTGAATTGGCCTTAAACCAATAAGATCATGGCCAGCCTCATCCTCCGTCAAAACTGGAAGGATGAAGAGCATGAAGTTGGTGACGACGCGATCCTGTAAGCTGAAAATTCATCTTGACTGCAAATGAAATCTGCTGACCATACTAGTAAGCCATTCAATGCCATGGGATACAAATTGGGCTCTGGGATAGTCACGTATTATCTGAGTTAACATCTTATTGAAATATATTTGAGAACGACAAGTAAAACCATGCTCGTTCCTTTTGCTGTTGTCGTATTGCTGGTTGTATCCCACGTGACGCCGGCCCACTCCTAATTATGGGTGCCTACACCTACGCCTACATTAGCTCGGCCGCGCTGCTTAAACCATCCCCGCCAGGCACGCCTATCGTCAGAGGCATCGCATTACACCACATTTTCAACTTCACTGGAAAGCACGCGAGCATCACCACAACCACATCATTGTCGCTGCGAATGCGATAGTCAGCGACGATGCAGTTGACCGATAGACTACACTCATTCCTCCACGTATTCGTCGTCCTTGCGCTGTGCACCACCATAAGCGCCTTTACAGTACCATGGGCCGCCAACAATCCTCATGCCGCTCCCACAGAGCGTGATGCACCCTCTGATCAAAAGCTTAGATCCGTCTTCCCCCAGCTTACATGGATCCGAGACACTGCCATTGAAAAGATCTTTCGCATTCCGAAGAAGGATTCGAAGCCGGATTGCCATAAGTCCGGTCCGGCATTTCACTCATCAAATAATCAATTGCCGGCCAGGCTGCTTGCAAAGTACGGAGATGATGTTGTCTTGCGATTCAACTTGACCACGTCGGAGGAGGAAAAGGCGTTGGCCGAAGCAGCAGACATCCTCTTCTTGGATGTGTGGGAATTTACGAACAATTGGGCAGATATTCGTCTTAGAAAGGATGATGTAGGTACTTGGGAATAAATCTGATCGATAGGGCTGACAACAGTGATAGATATCTTCTCTTCTTGGGCTACTACCCTCATCTCTGAAAAACGCACATTCGCCTTTGATGCCAGACCTTGCCGATTCCATCTACCGCAATTATCCGTCCAATTCAAGAAATAAGCAAGCGTTTCCACCAAGTCACGATCGATCCTTCACCCCCTCGTTGAAGACGACTGATGGAGTGGACAACATCTTCTTCAGCGAGTTTCAACCCCTTTCGGTTATTGTGCCATGGATGCGATTGATGGCCTCGATGTTCACAACTCATGTACGAATGATAAACATAGGAACTAGCTATGAGGGGCGAGACATACCTGCGCTCCGCGTTGGCGTATCGCCGAATCTTCCTCAGGATACGCCAAAAGAAAGAAAGACCATCATAGTTTCTGGTGGTTCTCATGCTCGGGAATGGATTTCAGTGAGCACGGTGACATATGTAGCTTGGTCTCTCATCACGTCGTACGGAAAGAACCCAGGAATTACGAAACTGCTTCAAGAGTTTGATTTTGTCTTTATTCCAACGACAAATCCAGATGGATATATCTACACCTGGGAGAATGATCGATTGTGGCGCAAAAACAGGCAGGAGACGAGTTTGAGATTCTGCCGAGGTGTCGATATTGATCGATCATTTGGATTCGAGTGGTCAGGTACAAAGACAGAAAGCAATCCATGCTCCGAAAACTATCCTGGCGAGGAACCTTTCCAAGCAGTAGAGTCGCATCGATTGGCCGAGTGGGCAAAGAACGAGACGGAGAACAACGATGTGAAATTTGTTGGATTCTTGGACCTACACTCCTATTCGCAACAAGTCCTATATCCTTATTCATATTCTTGCAATGCAGACCCACCAAGTCTGGAGAATCTCGAAGAGTTAGGTATGGGAATCGCTAAAGCCATTCGCATCGCTAGCGGGGAACAGTATACCGTGGCATCAGCCTGTGAAGGCGCTGTATCATCTGCATCCGGCGGTGTGTCACGCATGGAAACCGGAGGAGGTTCCGCGATCGATTGGTTCTATCATGAGTTGAAGGTTCGATACAGTTATCAAATCAAGCTTCGCGATACCGGTAGTTATGGTTTTCTCCTGCCAAAGGAGAATATCGTTCCAACGGGTGAAGAGGCATTTAATGCCATCAAGTATTTCGGTGATTTCTTGCTGGGGAACAGGGGTATTGAGAATAGACTTTTGCCTGATGTGGTGGAAGAGCATGTGCAGAGTCCGTCATCCGAAGTTCTAGACGAGGACGTAAATGAGGAGGAAGTCATCGCAGATGACTCGGAAGATATCAAGTGGGATTTGAGGCGGAGGAGGTGAACGATAGGGGTTCGGTTATCGGGCGGGCGTTTAGAGCAAGGGCATGGCGTTTTAATGGATATCAATGTCTTCTTTTATTACACTATGTCAAATATCAGAGCTGGAGTATGCTAGAATTTCTAGCTTAGAAGGAGGATTAATTTAAAAACTCACGCTTTTGGATAGGTGACGGGGAAATGTATTATGGCTGGAATTATTAGGACCATGTAGTTTAACGACGATATATTAAATAACCTTAACATGAAGTGTACTTCGGTCAGGTTTGTGGTATTTTGATCACTAATTTTGGAATCAACTGATTGGTCTTATTTCCTTTATCAATGCGATTAACAATTGAGAAATGAAATAGACAACTGAGTAATTATCATCCTACTATCACAAACGCGGACCAGGTTTCTTGACTGCGTATTTATTCAACCTACTGTTAAAACGTCACAAACGCTGCATCTCACCCCAAATTCCACCCAAATCGCCCGCTTGATATTATTTTGCCGCCAGGCACATGCACGGCCAATAAAATTACCCAAGACTCAACAAACACACGCATCTATGCTAGTGCTTCTTCGCCAAGAGTTGTGTGTCAGATGGAGAGATTAGGTGTATGAGAAATGGAAGAATTATTGGAATGGGAAATATGTTGTATCTTTAGAGGGAGGAGGAATGGTGATTGATGTCAAGATTGAAAAGGTGAAATATTGCAGACTACAGGCCGGCCCCTTTTGTCCTGGCTAGATATTTTGAGATTTCTAGATCGAGGTTAAGAGGAGAAATGTTTGGAAGGAGGGCGGAGAAGAGAAGGCTGAGACGAGATTAACATTAAGCAATGAGCATCAGTCAGTTCAATTAGGAACTCTAGCTTACAGCCCATCGAAGCATGGTTGAAAACCCTACCATCCATTTCCGCCATGACTCTCTCTTGCCAGCCTTCCAGTTTTCCAGCATACCCAACATATTCCACCCCTCAAAGCACAACAGTAATCATACAAAAACCCAAAAACCCCCTCACATGTCGCAAGCCGCGAATCCCACAAACAATAAAACCACACATCACCCTTCTCCTCACATTCGCGTATCCTACAACTTCGCCAACCTTCCACTAGCATACCCACTCCTCCCCTTCACAACTTTATACGCACCTCCCCCCTTCCCAAACATCGTGCGTAGATCTCTCGCAAGCAACGCCGGTTTCTCGGTTGCGTAGAAGTGGCCGCCGGACTCGTTGAAGGCTTCGTAGACGACGGGGCCGAGCGTGCGACACCATGTTGCTGGGAGGACGGAGATTTCTTTGGGGTTATATGCTTCAGATACGTTAGTATAGCTTTACATGAGGAGGGAGAGGATAAAGGCAGGGGATAGGAAAAGGAGAAGTACCGAGTCCCAACTTGACTTTCGGAATCCATCCTTCCACGATGTCACGAGTAATCCCACCCTCGCCCGTATGCATAGTCTCATAATAAATCCGATGCGCAGCCCCCGGTCCCGCTCTACTAAACGCGTAGATAGCAACCCATCGAAACACCTCCTCGTCACTCCACGGATACTCGTCCGTCCAATCGTGCATTTTCTCATAGATCCAGGCTAGCAACGCGACGGGACTATCCGTGAGCGCGTACGCCAGCGTTTGCGGTTTGGTGGCTTGTTCCATGTAGTAGCCGCGGCCTTCTTGCGCGAACCATTCTGTGCGTTTGAAGCCTTCTTCTTCTGCTTTGGTGTAGGAGGTGAGTTTGTGCTGGGTTGCGAGGATTGGGTTTTTCTTGAATTTTGGAGGGGGGGCGCGGAGCATGTTTATATGGGAGGCCATGCAGGAGTCTGGGTAGAGATGGCCGATGGCACGCGTGATGTAGAAGCCCCAGTCGCCGCCTTGGGTTACGTATTGGGGGTATCCGAGGGAGAGCATGAGTTTGTGACATGTTTCGGCGTATTGGGCAATACCGAAGCCTCGGGTCTTGATGCCGGAGGAGAAACCGAAGTTTGGAAGAGACGGGGCTATTATGTGGAAGGCTGGTCCACCGGGTTTGCGGAGGTGGGGGATTAGAGGGAGGACTTCGAGGAAGGAACCGGGCCCTGGGAAGTGTTAGTTGGTATCCCGGTGGCCAAGAAGTTCTGGTTGGGGAATGGATTGGATTTGGAGGACGTACACTATTGAGGTATTAGCATTGGACTTGAAATACAAGAAATTACAATAGACTATTGAGGAAGTTGGTATTGATTCTTGGATGAGAAAATGGAGAAAGAGTAAAGCAAGAAAGATCAAGATTATAAGAACATAAACCAGAAGCTTATAGGAAAATCGAGTTGAGGAAGAGGCCTTGTTGTACAACACAAACAGTTCAACGCCTCCCACCCATCTCACTCCCAACCCAAACATCACATACCACTAAAGAATTCAAGAACCAAAGAAAACTCACTCACCCCATGAACAAACAACAACGGCACCGCCCCCTCAACCTCACTCCTCTCCCACACAAAATGCACATCCACCCCCCCAAAGCCCTCCACCTCCACGGGCGTCACAAACTGCGGCACCAGATTCAGTTCCCGTTCCGCCTGTCGCCAATCCCACTCGGCGAACGCTTTCGTCAGCCTCTTCATCTCCGCGAGGGGGACGCCCATGTCCCATTGCGAGGATTGGAGTTCGTCGGGGAATTCTGCCGCGAGGAGCTTGCTCTTGAAGGTGCTGAGGGTGGAGGGGGGGATGGAGATTTGGAAGGGCAGGGGTGTGGGGGGCGTGGTGAGGGGGGTGGTGGACATTGTGGGATGGGTGGAGAGGAGAGAGGGAAATATGAAGAAAATCCGGAGATGAGATTGGGATACAATCAAGAGGATTGTAATGGTGTAGATAGGTGTTACATTTGAGATAAGATGAGATGTCGTCCCCTCAATGAATGACGTTCCTTCTTGCCGAGGAAGCTAGATGTGTGAACCCCTCACCACTCGCGGGTATCACCTAGCACCGCATAACGCAGAATTCAAGCTTCGCACCTGCGATGTCTCATACTGAAAACGTGATATCAACATGTTTCCATGTTTAGGATGTTCCGATATCTGGAATTGTGGGTATGTACGACGTCGTCGGGTCGGGTCGGTTACACCTGACGTCGGTTTGAACCGAGGATTTAGGTCTGGGACAACACCACAAGTCTAGATATATATATATATATATATATTTAAGAATAAGATTTCATAATATCCTCAGACTTGATATCCTCAGGATTATGATTGTGTGTTACAACCTAGTTACCGTGATCAGATAAGTTCTACCCACAAAAGAATATTTACGCAGCGTAAGAAACACCAGCCTTCACAGCACTTAACGAAGAAGCGTCCGCCAACATCACATCTCCTCACATTCCGCGCATCGACTCCCATTTTCTTACGCTTGTATATAAGGAGATGGTATATGTATCCTAACCGCAGTGTTCAAAACCAATTCCACGCGCACAAGAGAACCACTATCACTACTCGCACCTGATCACTCCCAGTCCAAATCGACCAGCACAGTACTCACTACTCACCAGTCATTCACATGATTAGTCCTGTATAAATGCAACAATTCCTAAAAATGAACGCTGGTGGAAAATAAATGTATCTAGGGATATCAAGCGTCATGACCTGTCCTATCAGCCTGGATGAGTTGATTCTGGGCTTTAGAGTGGAAGCGATTGTATCGGGTATGTATGTTGGCATTGAAGCATGTACAGAATTGATTTAGTGTGATTCAGAAGCCGATGATATATCATGTTTCGAGTTCTCAACCTCATCATAACCTCACGTCACTACAAACCTCCTCACACGACATCACCGCCCTCGTTCTCACCCCAATCCCCACACCCACAACCTCCTATCTTCCCCAACTTCCCCTATCTCACTTCCCCATCTCCCCACAGACCTAACCTACCAGCCCCGTACAAGTCACTTGATATCCTGCGTGCTGCTCATCATAAATAATAATAATACAAATCGCTCATCCATTTTTTTATCTATTTATCTAATTAATCTAAGAGGGGAGTTGTTTCTATCATAGAGTCGAGTCTTGTCTAAAGCATCATTTCCAATCTTACACATCCACCACCAAAACAGAGCAGAGAGAGAAGATCAGATCAAGATCAAAGTAGAGAAACCACATACATTCCACCACCAAATCTAGAGATTTCTCGCTCATCGTACAGTTACAGGAGTTGCTTGATCTTCTATAGAACAAGAAAAAAGAGGTCTATGACGATTTCTAAACACGCCGTTCTAAAATGCCAAAAGCTTCTACTCATCTATAACCCGAGAACCCATGCAGTAGTAGTATGTTGGGGAAACAAGACGGGAAAAAAATGCTCAGCAAAAACGCAAAATGATGAGAGCCAACTACAACAACTACACCCCCCGCTATATACAATCCTCAACACATCAAAAATCGAAAATCTCTACTCAAAAGGAAACCATATCCCAAATTCTAATTGACTGTTACAAAAGAAAATATGTCCGGGTGATTTTGATTGAGTGGTGATATGATATCGATGTGTGAAGAATGCTTACTCCCAAGAGATTGGGAAGTGAGCATTTACACGTACTTGCACATCATGGCAACCATCAAGTCGAAAAGACCGATAGCCTCAACGAAAGCGAATCCGAGAATGGCGTATGAGAAGAGTTGACCACGCATGCTTGGGTTACGGGCAACGGCCATGAGGAGAGCAGCGAAGACCATACCGATACCGATACCGGCACCACCGAGACCGATAGCAGCGGAACCCATACCGATGTTTTGGGAGACTTGGACCATGGCGGTGGCGATCTCAGAGGAGAATCCACGCTTTGACTGTTGGGCAAAGGTGTTTCGGGTGGCGTGGGAGAGGATCTGGGAAGCTTGTTGACGCTTCATGGCGGTGAATGGGGAGGTCTTGACTTGACGGGAGACGCCTGGAAGATGTTAGTTGATGATTCAGATCGAATTGCTGATGCCATTGATGATGCTCAATTGATGGCAAGCTCATAGATCGATGACCTCCTGATGATAAGGGGTCCATTGAAGCTTTCCATGCCATTGATATCCCCATTCACATCCAATTGAAAATAAAATCCAGCTACATACCAGAGAAAGCACGTTGGCCATTTGACTTGATGTTGGTGCGGAGAACTGGGCGAGCGACCTTTGCGGAGGTAGAGCTCATGAGGGAAGCCATCTTTGGCATAACCATTCTTGAAGCGGCCATTGTGTATGTGTGTGTGGTGGTGGAGAGGAGATGGGATTGATTGGACTGTTGCGAGGAGGATGGAGATGCAAGACGAGCAAAGCAGAGAAGAGACTGTATGTAGATGGGTTGGGGCGGTATCTAAGGATTATCAAAGAAGGAGAGGTTGGAAGGAAAGTGGTGTGGATAGGAAGTGGAAAATTTTTCACGAGGTCGACTGGAGCTGTCCTGAGGACACAAGGAGCTCAGACGATATTGGAGCTTGCTGTCGACCTGGATAAGGTTCGGCTATTTGGGTGTGGTATTCGGTATTTTGAGCTCTTATCAAACTGAGATCTGAGGTATCCAGCTTATTTCCTCTTTGGGTTAGAGCGTCAAGTTTCTGCCGCATGCTTGGACGGTTGAGGCTCAACAATCCCAGTAAAAGTCCACAGATGTGGATTGATAGCGGATCTCCGATGCAAGCTCGCGCAAAATCAACAACATCATCCATGACAATGAAATGAGAAATCCTTGATTGAGCTGTTTGTATATTCGGGTGTTTGCGGATACAGGAATATTACATGCTTCTAACCAGGAGCTGTATATGGGATCAGATGACTGGTTGTAAATGCTGGTTGCGCTCTGAGGGTGTGCTGATTTTGGTAAAATGTGGTATCTTGCTGACACCGCAGTTTACCAGTAAGCATGCGTGAAGCCGCTGGGCAGAGGAAATGGAACACGTGGGTTGGTTCAGATATACATAATCTGCCATTCCCCGAGACCCGGGAAAGCGCAAGCAAACGAAAAGTTGAAGATAGCAACACGCATTGAATATCACAAACAAAACCTTGAACATCAAACACTGAGCATTGAAATCAATACAATCACAGCAAGGCAAAAAGAATCAGGAGTACTACTCTCAATCTCACCAGATGACGGTCGTTCATGGCGAAGGTTCAAGAGATGTCGTCAAGAGGACATCTGTCAAAGAAGCTCGACTCGCGCGCTTGGCATCAGCCTCAGGATGCAGGTCACACCAAGCACTTCCTCGCTCCCTGCTAGTGTGGCGCTCTGATGCCGGGTTTCTGGTCCGACATAACCCGATATAAAATTTCAAGCCCCTGATATATGGGAAGATATTTTCACGGGGAATATGAATTTTGCAGTTTTATTACATTCACATAACTCAGCTCCTACGATCCTTTATATCGATGCACTGATTTCTTCCAATTCCAAAGACATACAACACACCACCCCCCATTGCCATCCTCGTCCTCCCGACCCAGAAAAAGACTTTTCTCTCCTTTCCACACCAGACATCCCGCGCTCCCGTACCCTAGACACCGCCTACACCCCCCCGACGACCCGTCCCATAAATTCGGAGACCAGGCCGGCGAACGCCTCTTCCCTAGGATTCAATTGGTCAATGGCTTCCAGATGCGAGATGACATGGTGAGACAAAGAGCAGGGAAGAGAATTTTTGATCCGCGCGGAAATAGACTGGCGCGAGAGAGAGAGTCGTGCAATCACCGAGAGATATGAAATTGTGTTTGCATAAAGGGAAGGCGGTGTCTTTTATTCGAGGTCATGTTTTTTGTGGTCTGGTTCTTCGGGTTTGGTTTGGATCCTTCTTGGATGTCCAGAAGCTATCGAGTCTTTTCGTCAAGAGACATGACCTTCTTCGGCGAAGAATCATTAAGTCATGGTCTTAAGGATCTTTTTATCTACATTCGGGGTGAAGCTATAGTAAGGCCAAAGGTAGGGATGTCATCATCGTCTTCTATCATTAGGTATCTACGGCTTGCCCTCATATAAACTCCAATGCGCTTCCACGCAATATAATCATACAGAATCATCAGTTCCCAAGCTCTCATACGCCGCTCCGCCCCTCGAACGCATGGTCATCAGTCGAGGTGTTTCGTACATCGCTGTGTAGTCGACCACCTGTCCACCAAGTAATGCGGTCCCGTTTTCCCTTTTACCAAAAACAGGCGCCGGGTCGCACCAAAAATCTTTGCAATTACCAACACAGCCATTCGAGAACGGATTTCGGTTCCGACGCTTGTTGGTCTTGCCTGTCGCTGTTTCGACAAAGGTATCGACACCAAGAATCTTCTTCCATTGCTTAAAGCACCCTTCCTTGTGGTGATGATGGCCTGGTGCATGAGTGGGAGGAAGAGCTGGATCTGGTCCCATGCCAGTATCCCCAATTTGGGCGCCGGCTTGGCTGGCGGTTCCTGTGGTGAGCGCAGATGTGATAGCCATGGAAGCTTTACTTCCATGAGAGTGATTGGTGCCGCTCATGTTCTCCCAGGTTGTCATCGCTCTTGAAATTTGGACCAACTGGACGAACATCAACATAGTGACCCACGTTAATTGAAGCGCTGCCCAGATACAAAGCACCAGTGTATATGGATCGGCGTTCACGATCTGGCAAAGCTCCGGCGCAAGAATATTGCAGACCTTGCCCTCTTCGGTGGTGTCTCTCGCAATAGTAAAATCTGACAAACATTAGTGAGAGTTTTCTACTAACAATGGCTTGTAACTTACATCCAATTGCAAGTCTGACGAGTAAGAGAACTCCGGTCTCTAAAGTCACTAGGTACAGGAAGAAATGCCTGTGGTTATTGATTCCAACACAGTTGTACACCCAGGGGCAGTGGCTAAAAAAAAGTTGAATTGTCAAGAATCAATGGAGGAATCGAATACGTACTGATCGTGCTTGGCAACACATCGATTGCACCGCTTGCAATGCTTACTTCTCAATGGCTGTCGAACCATACATGTTGTACAGAAGTTTTGAGCATCGAATTTCCACAACGAAATGAGCTCATCAATAACAGCCTTTTGAGGGCCAAGACCTCCAAGCTTAGGAACGAAGCCAGGCTCGTAGACCATGGTACAGAAGTAAAAGTACCCGCAGAGCGTAAACGAAACAGCAAACGCCAGATTCGTTATTGGAAAGGAATTATAGGTGGCAGGGAGGATAGTTGACAACCATCTCACCCCGACCCAGAACAATGTTGCTGCAAAAATACCAGCTAGCCAAGGCTGAGAATGAGTTAGCTTTTGTCAGTTCTGAGGTACATTAGACCAACTTACAGTTTTGTGCATATGTCTCATATCCGTTGGAGCATATTCCATCACCTGCATCGCTACCCACTGCAATGAATATCCAGCAAACAATGCAAGTGGTATGCCCGCATACACCACCATATAACTGGATATCGAAATCATAACCCATATTATTAAAAAGGGAAATAAGAAGAAGAATTTCGTCATAAACGCCCTTTTGTCTTTCAACAAGTACGAACTCCCTGGGAAGTCCAGTGACCGAGGCATCGCATCATCATTGTAGCCACTTTCAATCAGCGCCTTATGCCAGATTCTCTCGGTTTTCATCTCTTCCGCCGTAATCGCTGGTGTTTTCCCGGTCGAAGTTTCGGCAAATCGATCCGCTCCATATTCAATCAACTTTTGTATGCAGCCCTGTGATCCTTTTACAAGCGCCCAGTGTAACGCAGTAAATCCAGTCTCATCTGCCGCATGTACATCTGCGCCCCATCTCAGAAACAGATCCACGCATGCTGGATATCCTTTATACGCAGCCCACATCAGACTCGTGTGCCCATGCGTATCCGGTATATCGACCGAGATGTTTTGGTGTAATAACAGGACCAGGAGGAATATGTTCCCTTCAAACGTCGCCAGGTGTAGAATATTATAGCCTTGAACATCCGTAACTAGAGGATCCGCGCCGTGTTCGAGTAGAAGATGTACGGTATAATAATGACAACGCTGAGCCGCCCACATCGCAGGTGTTGCAACTGATTCTCCCCCCTTCTTATTAACATCGGCACCTCCTTTCAGCAGAAACTGGCACATCGCATACTGGTTATTGATCGCCGCCCACTGCGCAAACCATTAGCATATATCCTCCGTTCTCAGATCCCCATAGTACAAACATGTAACGGCGTAATCCCCTCATCATCGCAATATGTCGCATCGAACTTCCCGCTGTTGAATAGCTTCTCCATCGCCGGCACATCTCCGATTCGAGCCAACTGCATTATATCGTCTGCAACTTCCTCCGGCCCAGCGGCGATTATATCGTCCATCTCGACATGATCATCATCACTCAGCTTCGGCGCAACGACCGCCGCCTTCCCATTCATGATTGCCAGACTTGGAGCACCCTTGGTTGCAACTGTTGGCTGTGTAATCTTCTCCTCACTCGACATGCCTCCGTTGTAGTCTTCGAAACTGAGTAGGGCGAATTGGGTATAAGAACTCAAAAAACTAATTCACGCGCGAAATGGAAAGTTCATGTTCAAAGATGCGGTCGTGCTTGCTTTACGAAGTGAAATTGCAAAATAGATATGCTGCTTACGGGGACGCAGCGAGGCTGAGCCAAGAGCTGTGCCGTGACCCCGGTTCGCGAGCGCTTGCAGGCTAGATGCACCCTAGTGCTGCACAAACGGATTGCCATTTTCGACCGAAGCCTCGCAGCGAACGAGATCTGCGTCACTGACAGGTAAAACGTCTGGGTAACGGCAACGAAATGGCTTCGAGTTGGGTTGACGCTCTATTGAGCCCCTCGCCATTAGTCCTGGGAATCACAGTTATCATCGCCCTTTTAATCCCCATCTTCCTGCACTCCTTCGTCTTTCGCGCCAGCGGCCTGACCACGCTCCCCTCCATCCTGCTCATCGGCCCAAGTGGCTCTGGCAAGACCTCCCTCCTCACTCTAGTAAGCCTTCCTCCTACACTCCCTATACCGTATTAACAATACCCAGTTCGAGCGCGGCACCCAAGCAGCGCAAACCCACACCTCCCAAGCCCCCATCGCCGTCGAATGCGACCTCCCCGTCGGCAAAACCGCCAGCTCAGCTAGATACCGCAGCGAGCACGACCCCGCGAACCTCACGACGAAGAAATTCCTCTTGATCGACACGCCTGGGCATGGGAAACTGCGACATCATGCGCTGGACAATCTCACGAATCCGCAGAATTTGAGGGGGATTATCTTTTTGGTGGATGCGGCGACGTTGTCTGCTGGTGACGAGGGATTACGCCAGACGGCGGATTATCTACATGATATCTTGTTGATTCTGCAGAAGAGAATGGAATCGAGTTCTGGCAAGAAACCAAAGGAGATTCCGCTGCTGGTTGCCGCGAATAAGATGGATCTTTTCACCGCGTTGCCTGCGGCGTTGGTGAAGAGTAGTTTGGAGGCTGAGATTACCAAGGTCAGGACGTCGAGGAGTAAAGGGCTTTTGGATTCGGGGATTGGGATGGAAGAGGATGGGGAGAAGGATGATTGGTTGGGTGAGGTTGGGAGTAAGGACTTTAAGTTTGCGCAGATGGAGGAGTTTGATGTGTTGGTTGAGGTTAGTGGGGGGAATGTTGCTGGTGGTGAGCCGGTTACTGAGAAGTGGTGGAGGTGGATTTCTGAGAGATTGTAAAAAGTATGGATATATAACGATATTTAACCTCTACTTTAATCGCTCTAAATAAAACCCAAACAATCCTGTAAGACTTCGACATTCAAATTAAATTCCGGCCCTAGTCATAAACGGATTCCCATACTAAACTCAATAGCCAAATCTTCTACGTAAACACAACTGGACGAACATTGAAGTCTTCTAAATGAAGACATGTTAACTCAACCAGTAAACGAAGATATTCGTGTTTACTGCGTCATTTCAAGCTCTTACGCTATGCTGGTTCCAAATCACCTCTCTGCCCTTACGGTCTCGCTTAAATATCCAGCCCCTTTTCATCCAGTCGAATCAAGTGCAACGCAGGAGACTAAACATTGTTGACAAATCTGAGAATCGAGGCTTAAATAGATGCAGTAAGTATAGTGGAACACATATCAAAAAAACACTTCTTCAATACTACCTTAACATGCAACTTAGATCGCCCATTTACATGGTCAGCCTTCATATTCCCATCAAAGACCGACCAAACAGTGTTGAAATTATTTCTATTCATTTAATCATCTCACACCTTCTTATCTGAATGCTCGCACATCTATCTGTACCCGCAAACCTCAAAAATTCCCATACCATCCGGATGTTGAATCTACCCATCTCTCCCAAACACCACCCAAACGCCAAACGTCAAATACCCGTCAATCAAATCAAACCTTCGTCTGCTTAACCATCCAACTAAGCAAATCAACCTTCGTAACAACAGCAACCGGTTTCGCCAGGCCTCCTTCCGCTTGACTTCCCTTCTCCGTGACAATCGCCGCGCTATTCCACTCAAAGAACTTGCTGAGCGCCGTGAGTGGCGTATCGAGTGTGATCTCGACGAATTTGCGTTTTGGGTCTTTTTGCTTCTTACCGTCGGTTCCGTTCTCGAGACCGTTGGTCTTGGGTGGCTCGCTGAGTCTGCTGATGTCCTTGGGGTCGGTGACGACTTCGGGGATGGCGGAGAAGTCGAACATTACGTCTGAAACGGGGCTTTTACCTGTTGCGCGGCCACGGCTGATCCAGGATAGTAGATTGCCCAAGGTGACAAGACCGACGAGCTTTCCGCCTGTTGGTGCGAGGACTGGGAGTTGATCGAAGCCCTTTTCGCGCATGGTTTCGATCGCCTCTGAGCATGCGGAATCGGCTAGGACGGTGGTGACTGGCTTCAGACGGAGAGCGCGAAGAGTCGCTCCAGAGTATGGATCTTTCTTTTTTGAGGGTGTAGATTCGAGCTTTGGTGAGGTTGGCGCGCTGGTAGGTGGTGAAGGAGGTAAGAGGTCATTTACTGCTAACCAGTCGTCGTCGGCGAATTTGCTGAGGTAGCTTCGAATGCTATCGGGAAGGATAACCACGACTATGTCTCCCTTTTTGAGTCCCAAATCCTTGACTGCTCGAACCATTGCTGCCATTGCACTTCCGCTGCTACCTCCAACAAGAAGGCCTTCCTCTGCAATGAGACGTCTGGCATACATGAAAGATTCCACATCATCTGTCTTATACCACAAATCCACCGCCTTCTGATTCAAAACTTCAGGAATAAAGTCATAACCAATTCCTTCAACTTTGTAGGATTCGTTGGCGTGTTCCTGGTTCAAGCTCTCTGGGAGAGCGAGGATAGAGCCAAAAGGATCAGCAGCAATAACTTTGATGTCAGGGTTATGCTTCTTTAATCCTTTAGATAGTCCAGTAATAGTTCCACCAGTTCCGGCACCTGCCACAATTGCCTTGATCTGTCCATTTGTCTGCTGCCAGATTTCCTCTGCGGTACCAAACTCGTGCGCATTTGGGTTGTTCTCATTGGCATACTGATCTAGAATATGCGAGTTTGGAATTTCCTTTTGTAGTCGTCGCGCAACTCCAATGTGAGATTCTGGAGAGTCCCAGGCAGCTTGGGTTGGTGTACGTATAATGGTTGCGCCAAGTGCTCTTAAAACCGCAACTTTCTCTGGAGACATCTTCTCAGGAAGGGTGATGATTGTTTTATAGCCCTTGATGGCTCCGACTAGGGCAAGACCGATACCACTGTATATTGTTAGAAGTTGCCATGCTAAATAATTGCATGCACTTACGTATTACCACTTGTTGGTTCAATAAGAGTATCTCCTGGCTTTATTCTCCCCGATTTCTCTGCCTCCTCAATCATTCGCAGAGCGATACGATCCTTGACACTTCCACCGGCATTGAAAAGCTCAACCTTTGCGTAGACTTCGGCCTCGATTCCCAAACTCTGAGGTATCTTATTCAGTCTTACCAGCGGTGTGTTGCCAATCAACTCGGTGGCGGATTGCGCAACCACCGGGGGAACTGCTGGCTTCGAAATGGTAGACATGGTGATGCTTGTTATGTTGCAATTGCAAAATTGCATATCAAAGGGACACAAGAAGTGAAAAACGAGCGAGGAGAGGTACTTGTATTTGCCTTCTGGACTCGGCTGCAGAAATTATGTTTTCCAGCTGAAGGATCACCTCAGTGCGGGTACTGACGGCCATAGAGGGGTTATTGTGGCGGGCAGGGAAAGGGACTTTGAATCTTGGCATAGCACCAAGCCGAGAGGCGTTTTATTGTTGGCGAAGGAATATTCGCCATTGGTTAGAAGAATTACCGTAATGAATGATGACCTCAGATGAGAAAACACCAGAATGATACCTTAGGTAACTCGACGAACTACATTTTGTTCGAATTATTGTAGTATACACTCTTCATGCCTGGAGATATCCCATCTTGAGCCGTTTGCCGTTGCCCCACTCGCTAATCGTCTGTTTCTAAATTAAGCGCAAGCCTCAGGAATCTATCCGTTTTCAACATCCAGAGTACGAAGTACCGCCTCGTATCTACAGTCATCAACGACTTTCTTCACAACCACATTGAGCGCGCAAACTTCCCCGCTTCGAATCTCCTTCTCGTTCGATACAAGTCACTCGTTTCAATTCTCATACATAAAACGCCGCGATGCGTGCTTCCAATGTCCTCTTCCTCGTAGCCTCCGCCGCGCCCCTGGCACTCGCAGCTCCGGTCATTACGTCTCCAGCAGCAGGAGCTTCAGTTCCAGGAGCAGCAGCGTTAACGGTAAAATGGGCAGATGATGCGGTGGCTCCGTTGAGCTCGACTATGGGCACTTGTACTGTACAATTGATGGCTGGATCCAATACAGTTAATCAGGCAATTGTGGCAGCACTAGCCCCAGTTGCAGTCGGTCTTGGAACAGCATCAGTTCCCGTTACGGCAGCAGTCTCTGGATCTGCGCCAAATGCATAGTATGGGCTTGAAAATCTGATATGTCATTCAAACGCTAACATATCATCTAGCTTCATTTCGATGTTGTGCAACGGAGCGACAGGAGGAACTTATCAAACATTCTCTAGCCATTTCACCCTCACAGGAATGACCGGAGCATTCCCTGCGGCAGTCCTCGCTGCTGCATCAGCAGTTACCGTCACTACACCTCCAGCAGTCATCAACAAACTCGCGACTGCGCCGGTAGCTGCTCCTGGAGCTCCTGGAGCTGAGGATCCAGCTATGTTTACCGTCCCATTCAATCTCCAATCAGGAACAATTAGATATGCTCCTATGCAGCCGGTTCCTCCAACTGCTATCACTGCTACGAATACGGCTCCTCTCTACCCAACTTCTGCTGTTCAATTCGCCGTTACCGCCTTACCTATTGCGTCAATTGCGACGACGTACACACAGGCTGCTACATTTAGCGTCGCTTCCCATCCTAACTCGGTAAGTGCTCTATGTCACTCCTTTTCTCTTGGGCTTCCATCTTCATTTGTATGTGTGTACCTCTCATACTAATTATGACCCAGGCGGCCGCTGCATCATCACCGGTAAACGACATGCAGAGATTCTTGAACCGATGGAAGGATTAGTATACTGTATATAAGGGGTTATGAAACGTATAATTTGGAATTAGGAATGGAAATAGGGAGTACGGCGTTAGGACGGCTCGGGCGAGCTACATTCGAATTGCTATAACGGGGTATACCAGAAGAATAGTAGATTGTTATGCATTACATAGAAGTACAGTGATTGTTGAGGTTCAAATATCAATCTATGAGCTGAAGTCCGTGTCCTTTGATTTACTAAACATTTACGGCAATTGTCACAGGTTTTTTTTTGTTGCATATGTTTATGTACAGTAGGAGCGATATTTATTGATTCTCGCTGAGGTGCGATAAGTGATTATATACCCCTGAATTACAACGCTGTTTACACAATAAAGAAAGTATCAAAAGTTATTCGTGAGGGTACCTAACGCCATGCAATGTAATTCAATGCCATCTCTCCTATATCATACGTTCATCAAACTCATCACTTCCCGTCCTCTCCATATTCAAACCTTCAACGATTAAGTATCAAGTCGCCTAACCGCACCACTCCCCACGCCCGCCCCAACAGCCGGACTCGCAACCTTCCTCTCCCCAAAATTATGAAGCCGTTCACCGATCAGGTACACCTCATCTCGAATCATCATCCGCCAATCCTTCAACATCCCGAAGATTCTCCAGAGCGCGAGAGTCATGATCCACGAGGCAAGACAGATAGGATAGGCGTACCTGTATGCGATGAGATGGATTTGCGGACTGTTCTTGAAAACCGTAGCGACGATGACACGGGCGATGCCGTGAGGAATCATGAGCGCGGCAGTGAGGAGGAGAACGCCAGGGAGGATGAAACCGCGTGTTGCGAGCCCGGCGTCCGGGTTGAGGTAGCCGTTTCTGGTGACGGCGCGAAGGGATTGAGCAGGTCGGGAGTTTTCATGCCAGAGGATGAGTCGGGTTATGAGTTTGACGTAGAGGAGTCCTAGGGTCCAGCTTTGAACAAAGTGGACGACGTGGCGTTCTTCGGCTGAGAAATAGGTGTGGAGGGGGAGGATGAAGTAGAATTCTACTACGAATGCCGAGAGGGTGGGAAGGATGAAGAGGAAGGCACTGTATGTCCACAATATCCGTGCTACGCGCCACGACATTGTCGCTGTGCGGGCGAGAAGATCCAGAATATTATGAGGTCTGTCGACATAACCGTTGAATTCATTGCGTAACCAAGAAATGAATTGCCGTACGTGCAAAATCGAATAAAGAGCAGACCCCAGGATATAAATGCCTATTGAGAAGGCATATACATCGTTTTTCCTGACGTGGGCAGGTATAATTTTGGCGAAGACGTAGCGTCCAAATACGAGCGGGACGATAGTGATACCAACTCCAGTAAAGGCGGCGAAGAGCCAGATGAATAGTATGAACAAGCATATCCGAAACTGGAAAAATGGCGGAATGTAAACCTGCTTGAAAAGATTGTTCTTCTTGCCATGTACTCCATCCGCGCGATCCCATTTGCCGTCTACCCTCTCATTTGAAGAGCTCACTTCCAAGAAGATTCTTTTACCCTTTGGAATCCTGACTTGGTCGGATGCAGGTGCTCTAACATACTTCCCATCTCGACGGAAATATGCTCTCAACTCGGGTTCTTCATTGAATGGAGCGTCTCTCTCTTCGGCGCTTACAGGATGAGATGGATCCCCGTTGACTCCTCGGAAGATATCTAGCCAATTCTTCCTCACGTGGTATCCCTCTTCGTCAAACTTTCTCTCGTCGAACATGAACCATGTAAGTCGTAGCATTCGTGCACACTGTCGGAACCACCAGGTGTACATTGCGTGTAACCCAGCTGAAGGCTTAAAAAATCGTACCGCTAAGGGCATTAAGAAGTTGTAAAAGAGAAGATCGATAGGAAATTCTAAGACCGGCTCGTTCGATGACCAGTGTATCGGAAGGACGCTGTTGAACGCCAATGCTAAGCCCCAGACAACACCACCCAAACAAATTACAACCAGAGCGCCATATACTAATGCACTGAATAATATTTTTCGTAACTGCGTTGCCACGTTCCTCTCTAGCACGTCTCTTACAGGATGAAATGTAGGGTCGTCTGGATCGCGAATGAAGTCTGGGGAAGTTAGTATTGTGTTAAATGCAACGAATGGAGATTTACTTACAGAGCACACCTTTGCGCATAATCTTCCGACACATGGAAACAAATAGCGCAAAGTGAAACATGTAACATGTCCCTACGAACCAATGAACGAACATGGATGTGAATGGAGAGGCGATGATGAAGTTTATTCGGGACATGATGGTTGCATTCTCGAAAAGTGGAAGAAGAGCAGCGTCCAGTAGTAAGCCGCAGTACAACGGGAAGACGAGCATCTCAATGCTGATGATAAGTATAACCTTCATCACACCACCAGCTTGGTTTAGTAGATCGAGGATGCTGGCTTCCCATTCGCGTCCCACCTGACTAGAGGAGAAGGGAGAGCCTTTGCGGACGTACATAGCACCGAGTATACACAAGGCAGTGTAACCAGCAAATATAGCCCAAAATCTCGCCCAGCCATCCCAAACGCTGAGCTCGAGGTCTAGTGGTGACGCTCGCTCTGCAAATTCTAAACTGATGACCCACGTGTCCGGCTTGACAATGAGCTCCGGTAGAGTGGCTAAAGCAGTCCAACAGTACCGGGCAGACTCAATGATATACGAGCCAATGCCATCAGGGCTAATATGCCAATCGCCAACAAATACGAAGACGATCAAGCTTCCGATCCCAGTAATTGTGTTGACGATGAGAGAATGAATAGAGTTCAGTGCTTCGTGAGAAGCTGCTGAGAAAGCAAACATCTCGGAATCGGAAAAGCTGCTCAAGCTGTCTATTGTCCCGTTGACGATTCTACCCATAGCATCATATGACATCTTTGCTGCCGTGGGGCCAACGTGAGATTTTGTCAAGATGGTAGTGACAAGTTCTGGTCTATGCTCGCCTCGCACCAAATAGTACCATAGATATAATGGCGTTGAAAGCAGAGCTACGAGCATGTAAGAAGCCAGACCGATGATGGACAATGAGAGATCCTGCAAGAAGGCTGCGCATCCGAATATCATTCGAAGCGGAAGTTTGAATGCAGGGCCAGGATTTGCAACCAGTAATAGAAATATCCTTCCGATGTTGTATGGTATCCAGACCCCAACAGCGACCGCAAGAGCTAGCAAGAAGGCGCTAAAGAGAGCATTCTGAACCAAGCTGAATATTGGACCGCGCATTCCAACAAGCTCCATAATACCTTCGAAGTCTTCAGCATCATCAATGGCATCTTGATCATTTGGATCTATCCCGGCTGCCAGAGCCGCTGCCATGACCTCGCGGTCTTGCTCGGCGTCAACCTGCTCAAAAGGTTCATTCGCTACAGGGACAAAGGGGGGCTCAGCAGCTAAATCTTGAACGATGTGTTCGTCATCACCTCCACCATTGTTATCCGCTTCTTCGTCCACACCACCCCAAAAGAAATCTGCCACGTTTCCAAAGAAGCGAGGAGCTTCGTCGGGTCTTGCAACCACAGGCTCATGCCGCTCGGGTATTGGATCACCAGGGACAAGGTCAGGGAAACCTTCGAATTCAATATCATCACCGACTTCGAGATCACTATCACTGTCCTCCAACTCTGCCTCTATGGGGTTTGCGTTAAAAACTTCCTCCACATTTGAATAAGTTCGTACAGTGCCGTCCTCGGCAACAACATCTATAGGGCTTTGCTCCATAGCTGTAATTTCTGTTTCGGACATGAGCAGCGGAGGAGCACCATTCAACAAGGGCGCTGCTTCAGTTTGTTGCAGTGACGAAGTGTCCCAGGGGTCTATGTTTGAGCTATCCATAGCTTGTCTTACTTGACTGGAACTCTGGCGGGATAATGGGGAATTTTCTTTTTCTTCCTGGAGGCTTGCGAACGACCAGTTGTTACCCCCAAGCAGTGAAGTGCTGTCGTCGCCCGAAGGACCATCTGACCGTGCTCTGGATCTTGAAGCTCCTGCAGCGGATGTTTCGACATCTGGCGGTTTAAGAGACCGTCTTTCCAGTTCATCTAAAGTCGTGTCTCTGGCGAACGTAATTTCGTTATCACGGCCGTGATGTGATGAGGTTTCTGGCACGAGAAATTCTTTAGCTTTGCCTTTTCCTTTGTCAAGGGCGTTGTGAGTTTCTTCTGGATCTCTTTCCACGTCAGAGGCTTCCGTCGATTTAGACACATCTACCCAGCTTTCAGAGCTCGCGCTGCTTCCCTCATTATCGCGGGGCACTGAGCCTAATGCAGGTGAGCTGGGCCCATCCAATGGAAAGTCTGCAAACTTGCCACCCAAATTTCGCACGTCTGGGCCATGGATTGGGGAGGGCTCAGAACTCGAGTCTTCCAACTGTTTCATGGCGTTTACCCAATACCCGAGTTCGGCAGTTTTATTCTCACTCTCAATGATGCGTAAAACCTCTCGCGGATCACTGTCTGCACGCCTCCAAATGGCAAGAAACTCTTCAGTCATTCTAGGCTCTTCCGTAAGCCGTCGCTGTATCTCGACTGCTGGAGAAAACGCATCCCGTGATGGCGTTGGCCGACTTTGAGAAGAGGATCCAGCATCGTCAACGCCGGCAAGTTCTTGTGACTCCTGGATTGAGTGTTCGGCACCGGCATCGTTGGGCGGCGTTGGTTGAGGTGCCTCGTCAAGGTCTCCAAAGTGTACATTTCGCCGTCGCGCTCGAGCAATTCGCCTCTCTCGATGGTCGGGCAGCGCAAGTTGCCGTTCCTCGTTTCTGGGCGCTCGTCGAGGTTCGGCGTTCCGAGGACGAAATTCTGGAAGAGCTTGTTGTCCGCGAGGTCTTTCAGCAGCTGGTGCTTCTGCAGCAAACCCGGCTCCCATGTTGATACCCGGCTGTTGTTGAACTACCCATTCCCGTATCAGAAATACCAGGATGAAGCAGACTACGACAAGGACCGTGATAATGTATCCCTCTACTATTGCAATAACAAGGTCATTAACATAAGGGTTCCGTGTAAGATTCCGAAGAAATGAAACATCGCTCAGAATTGAAGGATGCGAAACGGTAGTTTTTGCTGTAAAGTGATCGGAAGAAATTGTCCCGTTCGTTGACCCATCGGAAATCACCACGCTCTGCATTCTAAATCCATAATAAAGGCTTTTCAAAAAGCCCGCAGTCAAGGGGTCAGAGCTGCTAACGTTGAGTGTCTGAGAAATGGGCGTCAGAAACCCAAATAACTTTTCCACATGATTTCCAACACTGGCGGATGTGGTTTGGCTTGCTTGGAAGGGTGTAACAGGCGACGTTCCATTTTCCGTCAGACTGGCCAGATGTATCTCCCGGGCAACTTCCAGGACTTGGTTTGCTGTAGAATTACGGATTGCATGCGTTCTTGAGTAGCTCGATGGCCACCCTCCGTCGCTAAACCAAAACAGTAACCTCCATACCTGCCTCAAAATGTATGGTAGGCATGCTAGCCAAACCAGAGCCACCAAAACAAAACGAAGCCATGTCGCTAAGTTCTTCACAATATGTATTATGACATGACGGACCAGGACCGGGAAGGGCAGAGACTGCGGCATATTCGGGGAATATAATTTCGTGAATCTGAACGGTGTCTTGCACAGCTCGCAGTGCTTCTTCTGGGAATGTGATAACCACTCCATCAGGCAGTCTTGGTGGACGAACTTAATACTTCCACTACATTTGCATGGATGGAATAGAGGTTCGGCATCACTCCCATCACCTCTACATATCCTACAAGCATCTGCATTTCCATCATCCATCGCCTCGGAATTTGTCGCAAACTCCGGATCGTTCATAATGTCGGGAAGGTGGCCAGGGACAGCCACTGAGGACGTATTGTCTGCCATATTTGAAAGGTCGAAATCGACGAGGAAGTAGTGAAAGAGGTCAGCGAATCGATTTCTGTTGAGGATGAAAATCGGCTTGAAGGCAAAGCCTTACAATCAGCGATATCGTAGTACCATCTGAAGGTCTATTGAACCTAGGCCCCGCGTATCCTCAGTGTATTGGGAATCAGTGTGTTTGGGTATGGTATGATGTCAGTTGCAATCGAATGCCAGCTTGTATATAGTCGGTATACTTTCGTGTATGCTTGAAGCTTTGCAGATTGATGGGCAGGTTGATGTAATATGGGATGGGAGGTTGTAATTCACCTGTTCGAAGATACGGCTTTGGTAATCCAGGGCCCGGAACAATATCGGGCCGAGCTTTGTTGCTGCACTGGACTGCAGGATAGGTACTTTTTCATGTATTCGCGGACGTCTATAATTGGCACTAGCATTGCATACCTGTCAAGATACTAAAACTTTAGGTTATCACATGAGAACGAAGACTCTATCAATGTATTGTTGTAGTTGAAACGATTGTCTGTTGACATGTCTGTACCTATGAACCCTCTCTGCTGATATACTTCAGAATTTCATTAGACTTTTAATTATTTTTCTTTGTGGAATAAAAGGAACCGAGTTCAGTAGTTTAAGAAGCAACCTTAAATACCGCGATGGTCATTTCTTGCTACCCTGATGAAGCAATCATGGTTGTGTAAACCGCGTCGAAGGTGCGCAAACATAACCATATCAAACCCTGAGCTCGCAACGATTCGTACATCGCTTGGACTAGTCTAACCTGACCATAAGGTTGTTTAGTAATCTAGATATCACAAAGTCATATTCATTCTTAGTTGAACTACTCGAGCATAGTTTGCAATTGTGTATACAGGTGGGTAGCCCATCAGCCTTGGATCGACTTAAGCCTACGGGAACTAACCTCATTTGGACAGAGGAGTAGGCCAAATTGCCGATCGATGACGCTCTCGAATCTTCAAGGGTGCCCAAGTCTCCCCATCGAAAATCCCGAAGCGAAACGCATGCAAGATGGAAGCTTCATCAGCGCCCTGGACTTTTCGCATTCGCTACCGGCCGTTAGATGTTTAGAAATCCCGAGCAGCGGAATATAAACATGAGCTAAGCCCCAGTTACACGATGGTTCAACTTGGCTGACGCGAATCTACCCGGTACAAATGCGTACAAATAGCGGTACAACCCCCTCACAAATCTAAAACACAGACGCTTTGGACCTCTACTTTCACCGCGAATACATTCTCGACTCGAGAGTCTGTTCAACAGACTGCTCCAATATGGCGCTCCATGTATTAGATAACTATTACCTCGCTATCACTCTGTTGATTACAGTTGGATACCAGCTGTTTTTCTTCGCCATAGCCTTTTCTCTCAAGTTCGACAAGCTCACTGGTAAGTAAAACAGATTTGTGGCCACAATTTCCCCACTAATCGTATTTGAATCTAGATTTCGCTGGCGGAACCAACTTCGTTGTCTTAGCTATTATTACATTGTCATTCAGTTCCGTTGACCATGAGCTGAATGCCAGGCAGATCGTGGCTTCTTTGTTCATCATGGTCTGGGGCGCTCGACTCTCGGGTTTTCTACTATTCCGAATCATCAAGACCGGTAAAGATGACCGTTTTGACGACAAACGAGACAAATTCTTCCCGTTCCTTGGGTTCTGGGTCTTTCAAATGATCTGGGTTTGGACTGTCTCCCTGCCAGTGACAATTATAAACTCGCCAAATGTTACTCAGTTCCCGCAACCGGCTTTTGGTACTGGTAGAGACATCGCCGGAGTAATTTTGTATGGCATCGGTATTATTATGGAAAGCTTTAGCGACATTCAAAAGTATATCTTCAAATCTAAGAAGAGCGATAAGTCTGCGATCTGCGACAAGGGATTCTTCAGCTGGTCGAGACATCCAAATTACTTTGGAGAAATCATTATTCAGTTTGGTATGTTTCTTTGGCGCAAGTTGAGTTTGCGCGAAGACTAATGCAAACAGGCATCTTTATGATTTGTGTCTCACCTGCTGCCGATGGTGTTGTCACTGGGGGAGCATACAACGCGCTTTACGCTTCGATCCTGGGAGCCTTCCTTCTTACAATCCTCCTTCTCTTCATCTCTGGCTTGAATCTACAAGAACGACCAGGCGCGAAGAAGCGATACGAAAAAGATAATCATTGGGAGGAGTATTCGAGATATCTTAAACAAACAAGTATCTTGATTCCATTTCCACCACAGCTATACGAGAAGATGCCCACGATACTGAAACGAACGATATTCCTCGAGTTTCCAATGTACGTGTTCGACCCAGCAAAGCATTCATCAGGCGCAAAGGGACAAGGAGGCGCTGAAGAGGGTACTCATGCTGGCTCTGCGAGTAGACAGAATTCGCAGGGGAATCGTCAGAGCGGTGATCAGTTGGTGCATGGACAACATACCGCAAACTAAAGAAAAACTGCGTGCATATCTGGGAGTCAGGAGTTTATGAGCGACATAGTATGTATAGAATCGTAATCAATAATAAACCACTTGTTTTACCTGCTCATAAAGTTTGGTCACATAGTGTAGTCCAATCTGACTGCAGGAATAAGGTGCCTGTCATGTGATGTTTGTTCGATGACTCATCCATGTACAGTCGCTATCTTCTGCTCTTTCCTGTCACATGAATAGTCTCTGTTTTAAAATGAGGAAGGAGCAGATGGTGTTGTGCGAATGTCACTAGTATCTGAACTCGCCTCGGGGCGGCAAATTTGAAACTGATCACATTCACATTCACCACCTTATTAAATCAATCAACACAAGAATCACAACATGAAATTTGCATCCACCTAACCACCGGTCCTGCGATTCCCCCAACCTCATAAAATCATAACAGTCATACGGCATTCGCGATGAACGTCTCGTGCCAATGCGGCGCAATCGCCTTCAAGACACCGCTCCCAAAACCGCTCGCGGTGTATATTTGTCATTGTGATGAGTGTCGCCGTCAGACATCATCAGCGTTCGGCTGCTCAGCGATATTTCCCAAGTTTCCATTGCCGTCAAAGTCGCTGCTGTCACTATATTCGTAAGTCAACTCCTACACAACCTGCTTCTCATTACGATGCGACCACGCGTTATCATCACTCAAGCCGAGGTGAAAGAGCGCATGTATCACGGAGTCACGAGACGTATTCTCAGAATGCACGCTATTCGCCCAATGGCAAATCAGTTCTGATTCTATGAAACTGACATTTCAACAGGCGGCCGACTGCTTCTGGGCATTTGCTGAATTGCTATTTTTGCAAGACTTGTGGAACTCGTTTGATACATTCGACACCCGGGAAAGATATTGTCTCCGTAAAAGGAGGATGTATAGAAGGGCTTGACTGGCAATCAGCGCGTCATATTTGGTGCAAAAGGGCAATGGTGCCGATTCCAGAAGGGGTTGAGAAATTCGATGAAGAACCAACGGACGAAGCTCCTCAAAAGGATGCACCTTTAGGCTCGGGTGAAGATGTCAGTTTTATGCGTGGCAGTGGAGGAAGCCCGGATGATGATGCAAAGAGAACCGAGAAGCGCAAAGCCAAGGGCAAAGAAAAGGAGAGGATAGGCGTCGAACAACGTCCTGCCTCTCGAGAACGCCATATTCAGAGTGCTGCACGGAATCTAACTAGTGGAGAGACCGAGAATGCAGCTTTTCTGGCCAGTCGTCGAATGGAAAGTCTGAGAGGGCTTAGGGCGAGCACTGAGCTAGATGTTGCCGCCAGCGGGCTAGATGTGAAAGGTAGCGACCTAACAAGCAGTAAAGAACGAGAGCGAAAGCGAAGCCGTCGGCGGGAAAACGAAAGAGAGCTAGAGAAAGAGAGAATGGCTCGTTGGGAAAAATCTGTAAGAGAAGAATTAGACAAGATCGAGCTCGAAAGAAGAATCGAAAGCCAGCAAAGGGAGTTGGACGAGTTGCGAGCTTTGCAGGCCCAAAAGCAGCCATCTGAAAGATCTATGAGCGGTCCAAGTGGTAGTTCAGAAGCTGAGAGTAGCAGACGAAGACCTCTCAATGTTGGGAGTAGCTCGAGGCGGCCAGGATAGACATAGAATATATGATATGTACTGTTTTTATAATTGGGGAGGGAGTTTTGGGAGATAAAGAATGCCTCCATTAGACTTATTGGTGAGCCCATCTATTAGGTCTTTCTTGACAAGTGGTATTCTAATTCAACCAGTGTCTTCCCAAATACTTTCACTTATCCTCAAGGACTAAACTCAAAACATCAAATCGCGAAGCATACGAATTCATTCAGTAACCGACCAGTGATGGCGGCATGCTTCGGTTGCCTGGATTCTATTGTTCAACAGCCACCACATCTTTTTATTTATATACACTCAGTCAGGGCCAAGATTTTCAAATTTCGAAATCTAAAATCACGATGCTGGGATTATTCGTCTATGAATGTCGTCCTGTTCGTAATTTGTCGATTCGGTCGCTGCCAAGGTGCACAGCTGTGCACGTAACGCAGTCGCACCGCAGAATTCAGATATCACGATTTTCGCAATAAGAATTTGTTTGAGCATCATTTCTCATTCACAGTTCAGAACATGTCAGAATTCTATTTTTGGACCACGCTAGGCCCTTGCATAAGCTTAGCTCGTGTGCGATTCGAGACGTGGGGCGAATATTTGGACCCGAATATCTGGGCGGGCCCGTTTGACACTCCACCATGTCGCCCCTGATTAAAATTATGAGTCGCCAAAGATCGACCTTGAACATTGTATTTTTCTACCGTCGGTTTGGGATTGAACCTAAAGACATACCAATCTTTTCCTGACAATGTTATTCTCTACTTTACCAGCACTTGCTACTCTTGCCATCTTTACCGGAACAACTATCGCAGGTAGAGAGCAAGCAGCGTTTCGAGGGTCTGGGGCGAAATACACTACAGAAGATGTTAGCACCGGTCGAGGGAATCTTGCAGGAATTTTCGACGGCGATGTTGCTGGGAGTTCCGGATCAGTAGAGACACATATTGGCCCTGAATGCGGCGGTAAACCAGTTGGCTCCAAGAAGCCCATCTCACTCCCTTCCGACCGCTGTCTCTCCATGCACAGCTGGTCACTTCGAATCCTCACTCCGGCTGTTTGCGCCAACGGTACCCGCTCTAAATGGGCACGCTTCGAAGGTCCCAAGTGTAATTACGGAGAGATCACATTCGAAGATGGACTTTTAGATATTGAAGATTCAGATTTGAAAGAGTGCAAAGAGATGGCCAAGTCAGGAAATAGAGATATTAAAATCGGGAGTATGGCTTTCTGGTGTGATGGTTTTGGAGATGTCAAGAGGCCCGACCCGAATGCGCCACCAGTCGAGGAGAAACCGAAACCAAAAGCGGGAAGTGTTAGTGAGACTGCTTGTTCAGGCCCACCATTCTTCAGACACCCGAAAACAGACACTTGTATGAACCTCTCGACTGAGAAATTGAAGATTTACTCTTCCGGGATCTGTAAAGATGGGACACCTGCGAAGTGGGCGAAATATGCGGGTAAGGATTGTGCTGGAACGCCCGCTGAGAAGCTGGATGTGGGCGAGGAGTTGACGGAGAAGTGTCTGGATGTTAGTGATACGAAGAGCTTTGCCTTTTGGTGTACTGGTGAGGGACTGGGGTGGAAAAAGACTCCGCACAGGACTGGTCGAGCTGGTAAGGGGTGGGTCGTGAATTTGTTGATTGCGTTTGTGGTATTGTTGATTGTAGGCGGGGTTGGGCTGGTTGCGTATGCGTTTAGAGATCGCATTAAGGTATGTTTGAGATCTGCGTCAGAGAAAAGGAGAATACTAATGGCCATTAGGAGTTGCTTCGGAGAGATGGGTATAGTTCCATTGCTTTGTAGGGCTGGAATTGAGTCAAGAGGGAGGGTAATGTTAAGATGAAGTGTGATGAGAGCTGTATAAAGTTTTAATTGTTTATACCCTTAATTAAAGCGCTACAATCCATTGATTCTTAACCACTGAGTTGAGACAAACCAGGTTGTCTCTTGATGAAGAGGAAACCATATTTTCATCCTAAGATCCACCTGAGATCACTCTCATTCCGATCTTGCATTAATCCGTTCTTCTCTTCGACTTCAAACTTCCCAATCTCGGCGTGGCGCCCCAACTTCCAAAGTCTAGGCAAACGAACAGTACACTCTTCGAGCGCCGTGTCCGACTTTCGTCGGGATTTAAAATGGGTCTCACAACCATACTTCTCTTCAACACCACAGCTTCAGCACCTTGGTATGACATTCTCTTCATGGCCTGCAAACGTTTCTCGATGCTCGTCCTCGTCTCGCATGCTGCTGTGTGGCTGGCTTGTTGGAAGTGTTCAGGCGAGGAGCCATATTCAAGATGAATTGGAGTGTACGCCCTTTACTTGAGGGCTCGGCGTTGAGTGCTTTCTGGCTACTCGCTGGGACTTGAGATAAAATTTGGTTCTCCGAACGTGGGAATGATCTTTGAGCATGCCTGTCCGATGAATACTTCGAACAGCCCGTGAAGCGAATCCAAAAGCTCATCTTATCTCAAAACCCCCTCAATACCCTCTCCCACGCCTTCCGACCGTTTCCTCTTCCTCTTCCCCATTCCCCCCTTATTCCCCTTCTCTCCCTCTTCCGATCCTCTCTCCCCACATCCCCCCCGATTCCTCTTCTTAATCACATCAGTCTTCAAACTCAACGGTCGATTCGTGCCATGCAGCCGCAGAAACAGTCCGCATGCATTACACATGGGCACGCCGTCGGCGCCGCGGCGCCATAGAGGTGTGTTGTGCGTAAGACAGTTTTTGCAGGTTATGGGTGGGGAGGTGGCTATGATGCGAGTTTGGGGGGGGGGACGGCGTTTGGTTTTGGGAGGGGTGTGGGATTCGGGAAGGGTGTTGGTGAGGTGAAGGGGGGTTGGAGGGTTGGAGGTGGTGAGGGGGGAGAGGTTCCAGGATGTGCAGGCGTCCTCGAGAGGGGTGAGGGAGTCGTGGTCATGTTGAGGACCTACGGAGGATGTTGTAATCTCTTTGAGTCCCTCCTGAAAGTTACCTTCCACAAGAAACGGATTTTCCCACTCTGTGAATGATGAATGCTCTTCTGAGCACTCGTAGGAAACGGAGAAAGCGACTTTCCTTGGTGGAACAGTATTCTGATCAGACTGCGGTGATATATATCCAGGTAGCGAGTGATGCCGACCAACTGTTTGTTCACTCCTAGCTGCTGGTCGTATCATATCTTCCTCGGACGAACTTGATAGTCCGCTCGTCATTCCATATCCAAACCCGGGTAGTCCTACGAGTTCTTGCTCGCTAACTAAATCTTCCAGAAAATCATACGTGTTCTGGCGAGAGGTGATCATTGCAGCATTACATTGGTTCACCGTATCCTCTGTTCGTGCAATTTGCCAATTCTCCAACTTCCACGGCTCAGCAGAAACACTCTTCCGTGCATCAAGCGACGATGACTGACTATTCCATCTCTCATCTGTAAACATAAAATCGTGGTCCAGCTGGTCTGCCCCGGGCGACATAAGAGGACTGATGGGATTCGATCGATGGTGTTTAGATGTGTAAGACCACGGATCTCGCAATTCTGTTTGGAGGTGATCGAAGGTAGTCTCTCGGCCATCAAGACTGGTATGTGAGCTTGCGAAGAAGACAGGAGATGTGAAGTCATTCGGTGATTGGTAGGTGGAATCGAAAGACGAACGACCTGTTGATGTTGACGGATATTGGTTCATGATGAGGAGGCACGATGTTTGGGCCCAAGAAGCATGTATTGCGAGCTTGATTTCTCGTAGATCGCTGGATATGCGTGTTGATTATTGCTGACCAGAGCTCTGGTCAGCCTGGATACTTGATTTTGGTTTGAGTCTGTGTTGGAATTCAACTTACCAGTTTACTATAACGGGCGTGATAAACAATTTCCTAAGTATATCTCTTTTCAACTTTCAAACGTTCGAAATTCCCTCTTCATAGTTCGCTCGTCACACAGGGGTTCGAAGTCGTGCTTCTTTAGAGCAGTTGCATCATATCTCGTAATGAATTACTCTTACCTTGAATATCGTGAAGCAAAAGACAACAACAATGTAAAGGACGAAAAAGCAAAACTTCGGGGGATCTTGCCTTAATACCCATATATAAATCATAGCTAATTGATGCATAATGCGCTTCGTGGAGCTTGTATGGCACGGAGATCCGATGACCAAGTGCGCAGAACATTCAAAGAGCGAACATGCGCACTCGACTGGTATACCGGACTCACTGCACGGCGGTGTCTTTCCTTGCAGACCGAACTTGGTGCAATTGGCAAAGAAGTTGATACCATATGGGATTGGCACGTGAAAATTGCCAGCCATCGTATTGGTCACCGTATCATCGGATTCTTGCAGGCAATGGGAATGCTGTACTAAACGGAAAAGCGGTGAAACTAACGTTGCATCCCATACATTTGCTCTCGAAAGGTTCTTGCATATGATATATATGTGTGCCTCACGGGGAATTGATGAAGAGGGGGTGTTTGGATGTGCTTTCGTCGTTCAAAGTCTCGAACGACAAGGATCTCCTCTCGAACGAAGAGAAAACTAGAACGAATATGCACGACTGCTAGAAATGCTCGCTGGAACCAAAAGTTTGACTGGGGTATATTAATGATAATTCTATTAGCACAGCTTGAAGCAACAGCAAATATTCGACAAGATCACTTCTCCCAGATCCTCACAGTCTCCAACTCAACCTCGCCCTGGCCCATACGTCGTCCTTGGTAGAACTTGCCTTCACGACCCAGCTTCTTCTCAGTAATGAATTTTCGTAGCCACACCAGACACTTTGCAATACAGAAGATGATAATAATTGCTACAGCAATTCCAAACACGTATCCGGCTACAGTGCCTTTACCCACTCCACCAATGTTGTCGCCGTTTTCATCTTCGAGTCTCGGTGCTGGGTTGAGGAACGAGTATGTGTAAAAGTGTTTGGTTGCATAAGTGACGTATGCAAGTCCCAAGTAGCAGGCCAGAATAACACAGAGGAAGAATACATGGATCCATGGCGCAGGATTGATCCGCGTGAAAATTATCTCGAAGAGAGCAAATGCGGTATTCAACCCATGTTGGGAGATATTGGACCAGAGACCGAATGTTGTTGCAAATGGACCGTCGTAGAGCACGCCCCAGAACACGATCGATACGAGAAATGGGTATGTGGTTATGCTTGACCAGAAGAGATAATGTAGAGTTTGGAGGGGTCTTGGAAATCGATTGAGAAGAGGCGTTCCCCCATTGAGAGCGTAGGAGAAGGTATGGACCGACGCGATTAGGAAGTAAAAAGCAATTCCCCAGTAACAGAGTACTGCTGATGTCAGATACTGGCAGGCAACAAATTTTGTAGGAGACATACCAGTGAAGTAGGAGAAGGATTTGTGAACATCATGTATGTTCAGATCATCATGCTCAGCGGCCTCCCAACCAATTATGAAAAATATAACCACAAAGGCATATAGTGACTACGAACCAATTAGCGCGTGGAGTGAAAATTCTTGCTGATGGGCTTACAATTAATGCTCTACAAGCAAACAGAACCCATGGTGGTAAAATCCACGATGTCTCGAATCGATGGCTGGGGTCCCAAATCTCGGTCCCAAACTCGAACGGATTGCTCAATCGCGCCATTGCCTCCTAGAATCCTCCTCGGATATCGTCGTCGTCACCAGAAGAGATTATTGTCTCGTAAAACTCGGGTCTTTTGCATCAATTGCGCGTCTTCGTTTGCAACCCTTCTAGAAGGAATCCAGAAAGGGATGGTCGGAATTTAACTTCAATGAATTCAAACCGGCGCTTGTCAAACCAGGATCTCATCCAGGAATTGATCGATTCCTGTATGGGGTATCCCAGATCGTTGTGCCAGCTTGGGAAATCGAAGTGGATTTGGCCGGAAGTTGAAGCTTGAAACAGTTGTGGGCGCGACGAATTAATCTATTTGATCCCTGTTCAATCAATGCTGTAAACGGTTCTGGTCATGGAAGGAAAACGACTCGATATTTCGGAGGTTTGGGTATTGAAATTCATCTCTGGAATAAATGTTGGAAAGTTGCGAGGTTGGAGTTGGCACGATCAAGGGCGTGTCTTTGTTTCATTGGAGTGTTGGTGTCGCTGGAGGGGAAAAGTTTCAGGGGTCGAGCCTTGGAATTGTTCGGTCATGCCTCCGGACATGGAGCTAAGCCTTACAGTAGCGTGGGAAATTTTGATGATTTTCATCTGCGATCGTGTTTGAATTTCCTTTTTTGGGTTATCGGTGCTGATGATATTATTCTAATACTATATTCAATAAGCTTCTGGAACTTCTTTCCCTTCTTTATTCCCTCTTAGCAGGTTGTGGCTACAGATGTGGGAGTTTCTGTGACACTGAAAAGCGCCATGATTTTCACCTAGTAACAGAAGGGGTGTTCTTATCAAGCGCCATCCTGGAGTCAATAGGAGAAATACAGTTGAGTAGACTGCTGATGGTAGATACATTTGATTCGTTTGTAGCCAAATGTAAAAACCACAGGCAAATTGACACCCTTCACTTTCTGACTTTTAATTTTCTTTGCTCGAACTCCAACATCTCTCAACACTTTCCCAGCCAACACGTCAACCCAACCACTATGCATGATCCATAGCAATAACGAACCATCATCCATCATAACAGCCTAATTCTGTCCCCACCCAATACCCATAACTATCCAACACCTAGCCTTCCCAAATCCACACACGGGTGATCGACTTCATGCATATGCGTACCATTGATTCAGTATTTCGGGTAATACCTTGATCATTATGACTTAGTGGAAACATTGAGGGAAGCTTGCGTAGAAACTCGAGTCTAAAACTCGGTAGAGTGAGATTATGGGTTTTGGGATGTTTGACTACTACAATATGGTTTTTGGACGGGTATGACGGAAAAGTGTTGACTTTTGAGAGTGTTGGAAACCCCTTACAGGTGCAGAGAGACAATCTGTATCACAAACACTCATTTATTGATCCAACAAACAGAACAGTGCAGGAGAAAATGAGAAGCAGGAGATAGGGACTTACCTTTACGGAGTATGTAGTACCATAAGGCTGCAAATTCCATGCATGTTGGTGGAACAGCTAAGCAGTATGCTGTGATCGAGGCTTAGCACAATGCTGATAACATGTCTATGTTGGGGGCTGCAGACTAGATCGTATTCAGTCTAATGAATGTTGGAGGCCGGTATTGTAAGTTGGATGTGGCATGATTCCTTGCCGTAGGCAACTTCTGATGAATTAATCAAAACTAGATTATCTTACCATTCCAAGTGAGTACATCTAAAAAGTCAAACACCGTTCCACAGCCTCTCAACACCCCTCCAATACCTCCCCTCATCCTCCAACAAAAGCGCACAATGCTTCCCCCTCCCAAAATGTTCCCGGAAAACAATATACCCCAACCCCTCCGCCTCCTCAGCATGTTCTGCAATATCCTTCGTTCTAACCATCTGATCCTCATCACTAAACAGATACAACCTAGGCGTCTCAATCCGAAAAACCTGCGGGTTGTTGAAATCAAAACGTATTGCATCGATCAGGTTCTTCTTCCGGAGAATCATGTAGCCGAGCATGTATCCGCCATAGATCATCTTGATGAAAAGGAGGCCAATTAGACGGATGAGGAAGAATTGAGGGAGGATGGCTGCGAAGGCTGCGACTGTGTCTTTGTAGGAAGCTCGGCCGGGCGAGCCGTCGATGACTAGGGCTTTCAGAGGTAATGCTTTTCCAGTTTGCTGGAGATATGTTTTGGCTATCAAAGCACTGGTGTAGCCTCCTCCCATTGACGCGGTATGCAAGAGGATCCTAGCATCAGAGGGAAGATGTGCTAGAATTTCGACAACTGGCGAGATGCGTTTGAGATTCCAGGATGTAGTAGAAATGGCACAATCGCCGCCTGTAGTTCGAATAACTATGATTCGTGCACCTGCGTAAAGCTTTTCGTATCCATAGATGTATTTGGTGAGATGGCGTGGGCTGGAGTCCATCCATCCTGCTATGATGATGAGATCTGGACCATTGGAAGTCTGTGTTGAAGTAGGTTCGTGTATGTATATCGAGGAGCTGAGATGTTTGAAGTGTCTAGGAAAAGGACCGTTTCTTGAGAGTGACATCTTCTATCAACCTTTGACTAAATGGGAAGTTAACATTTTATAAACCTAGAGAAAAACGATCAAGTGACGGCCATCCATGAGCCAAGAAATAAGAAGATTCTTGCAAAAAGAGTCAATCGACACACATGAGCCAAGGAGGAAATCGATATATTCGTGAGCAACTAATCAAGAAAGAAAATTGCCAAAAAAAGAAGCTTGATGTATGGATTGAACATACTGTGATTCCCACTAACAGGGTCGAACTGTTGACCTTAGCGTTATTAGCACTACGCTCTAACCAACTGAGCTAAGCGGGATGCTTGATGCTGATTGGATGACTACTTTTGATGTTTTTTAATTTATATTCTATGTTAAATGAAGTGGAGTAGAGTTGGGAAGTAAAGCATGGTGGGTGACAATACCGAAGTTATAGCACTTCAAAACCACACAACTTCACATGAGTAAACCAAACCGAGGTATAGTACATACCAAGCATTGACATATTGTACCTCGGTGGTAGCAGTTGGATATTCGTGGTAAGCAGATATTGTAACCTGGTTAAAGATATCTGGTTGTCTTGTTGGTATTTGGGCTGGTCACGTGACATGGACAGCGAGTCGGGTTGTAGCATATCAATCCGACTGGCCATGGAGAGACACTTGCTTTCACATTCTTACCTCGGTGTTGTTGAATTTGTACTGACTGCAGGGTATTTTACGAACAATATATGAAGGTACCCATTGCGTGGACCCCTGTTTGATGCGAGGTGAAGCGCTGTCAACTGTGCCGTAGAATGTGCTATTGGCTAGAATCAAGAATATGTTGTTTATCTTATCGAAAAGAAGTAAGACATCGAGGTTTGATTGCACGGAATGCTTGGAATAAAATCGTGGGAGGATAAGGACTTCAAGGAATACTCGTCGGCTGGAGACGGTACTCGAAGACTCCGTTTCCGTTACCCGCAACAATGAGCGAGTACTCATGTTGGCAATACCTACATCAGGTCAGTCTAGAGGCTAGAACATAGATTATGAGTAACAACAATATTTACTCTGCTGGATTGTCCCCTCAGATTACTTTTTTCGCAAGAAGCTTTATTTCAAAGGCGAAGCTTACAACATTTCTAGTTCTACAATTGAACTCCTCAACACTTGTCAATCTTGCTCACGGGTCAACCGGTAATGTAGAGTCTGGCAGCATAGAACATCTGTTTTCAAAGGAAGCTAGGAGTATTCAGCGTTGATTAACATCGGATTGTAAGTCCGTTAGTCAAGACATATGGCAGGCAAGGTTGGTTACCTTGACACGACACGTTCAGTGCTGCATTTCATCTACTATTATCGAATTTTTGTGAATCCCACTCCAGAATTTAAATCCTAGCCTCACACTGGGTTGAAATACACAAAAAAAACAGAATAATCTACCAATCTTTTGTTTGTTGTGAGCATCACATTCTTGTTCGACGTCAAGACTGGTGATTTTAGCGATACCACCGACACAGTCCCGGATGGTTGCAAGTACTAGTCACACCCATTCCTGAACACGTATGTCGAGTTTCTGCATTGTATGACGAAGTTTCTCATAATTCGTATACGAAGTACTTGCGGCGTGACGTTTCCAACGTAGCAGATAGCAAGATATGTAAAGTCATCCTGAATGTTTCGAGGGGGTGGCGATGAGGTCAAACAGCGCTGGTGGAGAGGATTTGAAACCACAACGACTCAGTTCCATTTCTGGGTTGGCCAATTTGCGACACCACCAAAAGCAGAAACCATCCCGGAACACCGTACAACGGCTTCAACAACGACTGGCTTTCAGACCCTGAAATCACGTTTCCCGCTTCCCGTTGCTGGGCCCAATGAAGCATCTGAGCGACCGCGTGGAAAATAAAGGGTAGGCAATATCAGACGAGATATTCGCGCAACGTCCAGGATTTTGGCTGATTTTACGAATTGGGTGTGTCGCTGCAAGGTTATTCTTGGGCTTGGGGTCGGAGCTTCGGCGATCTTATAAATTGAAAAGGAATAGAAACATGTTTCAAAGCGAGGCTGGAGGATGTCATTCTGACATCGAAGACTGCAAGTCGTAGAGAGGCGCACCACAGGCGAGCACTGGATAGGAATATTCCACGGCAGGAGAGTGCTGCAGGCCGCGAGATCTTGAGTCTCGACCTCGCTCGATGAGGCGGAGGATGATATCTAACCGTCAGCATGTACAACGACCCCTCGGCGGCACGGCTTTGACAGCTGAGCTTTCCAGTTCAAATCATTATCGTTGTGGCGTGAGCACGGCGTGTATGAATTGTGGAGAAATCAGCCATCAAGACATGTCAATTGAGTTGTTCAGCAAAGGAGAGTCCCTGGTACTCGAGTACATCTGTATTATCTTCTGTGGGCGTTGGAAAAGGCGTTCGTCCCATCAGCCCCTCATTACTCTCAAATCCAGCCACTTTGAAGCTGTTGGATAGATTGCCGATGCAAAAGCGCCGATGTATTGAATCTTGCCGCATTGGGGAAGTTGGCAATTCGAATGCAATTCTGGTATCCTGGTGTCGTTGGTGCGAGTAAAGCTCCCATCCCTTTTAAGTTTTTGGGCGCCACCTCCCCGCAAAACCAGTCTACAATTGACCATAATCCCGCCTGGCTCACCACCATCAATCCACGCAGGAGTCCACGTCGACTCCACGCAGCAGTTGTCCACGCTCATTACTCGCCCAAAGCGGCTAGCCGGGAATTATTCAGAGACTGATTGTACTTTTCCATTCAAGCAGGAAGCTACGGTGTTATTGTCCTAGTCTAGCTGTTTTTGAATTGGTCTAGATATCATTCACGCACCCAATCTTTCGACCACCACCTCCTGTTCGTGAACCTTACACATTGCTCGGATTGTCGTCCACCTCAACATTCCATCGTCATCGTATTCGAAACTTTGGCATTCTTGTCTCAACTGCAGCTCGACGATCTCCTTGCGCACGAGCCGTTTGTCTTAGGACAAAACGGATGAACGCCAGCTCCACCTTTCGAGTCGTCGACACCTCCTGAGCATTGAGCAAAGACAAAAAAGCGAACGATCCGGGTTAAAAGCTTCGGCAGCAGCCTTGTGTTATCCTCCGTGTGGGCACGTCTAGTACAACAGACTATTGGTGAAAGTCTTTGGAAAGCCACGAGTACGATTGTTCCTGCGTTAGGTTCAGACCTATTCTCAACTACTGGAGCTCCACAAACCGACCTCGAGCAATAGCGTTTCAGTCCAGACTACTGCAATTTTCCGAATCATTGCATACAACAACCGATTGAGTTCGGACTACAGCTATCTGCGGGCACTACCGTTGTTGGAACTTGCTGCTGGTACGGCTGTCTGAGACGCTGGGTCGGTGGCAGGCAGGAAGCCCTGGTACTCCGTACAGTTTGCTGCCATTCCCCTCATTGTCACACCAGATTGCCAACACTCTGCACTTCGCCTGGTTGAATTGGGATACCAACGGGCCAGAGCGAAAGATCTCGCAGTTGCGGACGACATCGATAGTTGGGGTCTGGTATCCCCGCCCAGCAGATGCACGCCCGGACAGTCAACCAGGGAACTGAGTGGTTGCACACCACCAATTCCGCGCATTAGCTTCATTTTCGTAACTCTAGCAGCAGGTGTAGCTACCTAGCGAGCGCGATCATGGCGCATTTCTACGACTCGGACGAACAGCGAGATACTGCTGGTCTTCCCATCATTCTCGAGCCGGATGACGCTTCAATTACATCCCCAACTCGCGGGAGAATACACGACGACCCGTTCCACGACAACCACAGGATGGCCTCTCCATCGAGGGTGTCGCCCGCAAAGGACCTCCAGGTCCCCACGCACCCAATTCCCTCGATGCAGGAAGCCTTTGCAGAATCGATGTTCGAGGTTGCAAGTGGAGTCACTTCTCCCAAATTCGAAAAGGTGAAAGACGCCGCCGCCAGGAGGAAACAGTTGCTGGATCAAGATATTGATGAGGATACCTATCCAGGCAGATGGAAGAGGACACCGAGCCAGCAATACCACGAGCTATGGAAGTTGATGGCACAGATCTCTTTCGGAATATATCTGCTTCTGCATGGAATTGCCAAAGACGAGGACCAGGTCATGAATATTTTGCAGGGCCATGTGGACGAGGTCGACGAGTTTTTGGAAGCGACGATGGAGGATTTCGATCTGGCTCAAGAGGATATCGACGAGCGATTAAAGTTCTTGAAGCTGCCACTGGAGAATATTGGTATCTTCGACGCAATGCTGGAGGATCGGAACTTTCGCTATCAGATTGTGAATGGGAACGAAAGGATTGAGCATGTCATCACACGTACTGCTGCCGCAATGAACGATGCTTTAAAGGACGTCCAACAAGGTATGGACGCATGCAAGGAATTTACAATATATTTGGCTAGGGAACATGACGGTGCGCTTTGGAAGAAGGAGAGGTCTGATATGCAGAAGGTCTTCGACGCGATGAAGGGTAACGTCGAAGGATGGTACAAGGCGTATGTGTCACTGCAGACAAAAGGTAATCACCTGGCTGCTGCATTGGTGCAACTTGGAACCATTGTTGCGGAAATGGACAGGAGGGCGGGGGAAGTCAGTAGGAAACAGAGAGTGAGTTTCATTCTCCATGCGATGCGATCGTGCTAATAATGTTTAGTTTAGTACTGCCGGTGCTCCCTCACCCCCGCATTCTCCCCAAGGCCCCTCTGGTCGACTGTCTCAGCACCCCAGCCCAGCAACGACGGTAATCGATCATTCTCGAGGACCGAATTCTCCACCATTCTCTGCCGAGCGCCATTCGAGAGGTCCTTCCCAAGAGATGAGACTGTCAATGGCTAGAGAACTTCCTACAGACCCGAGCCCGATCACGCCAGCGATTCGAGCTACCCTGCCAGCTTTCCAGATGGTTAACGAACGCGAGCGAACACCTGAGGATGAGGAGGATGACTATCCAGCAGAGTTGGAAGCAGTGGTGGAAGCTGAACCAGAACCCGATTTCATACTGAAGCCTCACACATATAGCCCTTCTCCGTCACCGAGACCTCCGGGAACACCAAAACTACCGTCCCCTTCATTACAACAACCTCCATTATCACAGCCGCCACTCCAAGAACCTCCACCACCCCAAATAAAGCCGAGGTCATCATTGCGCCAACGGTTCTCCCTAAAGCGGAAAGAAACTCCAATTGAAGCTACCCCGAATCCTCCTCCAGAGATTGCACCAGACAATTACTGGGGGCCCAGACAACGAGTCAAGTCTGTGTCTAAACCCCCTCCTCAAGAGCTAGAAGCACCGGTAACTACCCCACCATCACGAGGTCTCGACTCTGCGTACTGTTCTGATTACGAGAAGCCACTCCAGATAACCATTCCACAATCTGGATCGCTACCTAATTTCAATGCTCAATTCTCGCAGCCACTTTCCGCATCTACACCAAAGTCGAACCGGTTTAATCAAGCTCCTCAGTCTACGACATTATCACCCCCTATATCTACTACTCATTTCTCATCTTCACGTCAGTCGCCCCGACAATCGCCACGAGTTCAAAGCCGCGAAGTTGAAGCGCCACCGCCATCAATAATAACCCGAGATTTCGTTCCATCCCCACGATCTGACCGGCAGTTCTTCCGACCTGTAAATGCCTCACCACATTCGCCCTTACAAAGGCCGTGGACTGCGGCTCCTAGTAATATAATGCATATCCACAGCAACTCCTCATCCTCGAACCTAAGATATGGTCATACACACACTCCTTCCCAGTTAGGAAATCGGAACGGTGCTCCTAGTGCGATGGGTATGAGCATGATGAGCGACATGACGACGGTCACGGAAGGTGGCCAAAAAGTCAAAAAGAAGCGTAGCGCTTTCGGCTGGCTAAAGAAAGCCTTTAGCCTGAGCGAGGAGGAAAGAATGGCTTTCGAGCAACGGCGACGTATGACGGACGATGATTATCGAGCTGGATATCACGAGAAGAATACACAACAAAGATGGGTTGATGGCAAAAGAGTGGAAGGCAGAAAAACTGATAGCCAAAGAGTTGAAGGCAGAAGGGTTCGGTAATAGCGATTTCCCAATGATGTTTGCATGGAAAAGAGAAGGAGCGAGCATATACCCCATATTTCTCGTCTGGGTTTTGTTGATTTCTGTGATATAAGGTGTTTGCTTTGTCTGTTATCCCCACTTTCTCATTTTTGGTACAAAGCGCTCGGCAGGGTAGCGAGGAGTTATGGCGTATTTTCATTGCAGATCTGGAAATTGACGCTAGATGGGAAGGAAAATAGGAAATCTTAAAGGTGTGGATGAGAAGGGATGGAAAAAATGTCCTTTGAATCAAATCCCTAGGACTTCTCTCCTATAGGTCGATGAAGTCCATATGGAGGAGAATATTAATTAATACAATATGACAAACAAATCCGAATGGAATATCGCATCTTAGTTCAATTGGTATACTGGTGCTGTTCCTCTTGAGGGGAAACTCCTGTGCTTGTCTGGCATCGTGGTCGAAGCTGGTCATCTTGTATCCAATTTGATGAGTAGGGATGGCACGAGGTTATGGTATCCTCTGAAGAAAGGTTGGCTCTTTTTCCATCTTGGTCTGGTGGGTGCTAATGGCCTTGTCTTATTGATCCTTCACAGGGCTGAATCTCGACCTCGCTTAATTCTTCGGTACGCCCCTGACGATCTTTTTAAGCGCTTGCACCCTCTAACGCTAGTTTATTGGTTATCTGAACGACTCAAGTTTTGTCATTGGCTTACAGAAATAATGACAGGCTTCGGAAGCCATCACGGGAGGCGGCGACGGCGGCGGTAATTGGAAGTTTCGGAAGGAATGGAATAAAGCATGATACCAACAACCTTATACGTAAAATGGGGAGTTGAACCGGCCGTCATCATGTGGGCTTATAATAACATGGACAACCAAATTGCCACTGTACAACTCTTGTGTCTTCTGTCGAAGGAGCCATCGTCGGTACTAATAGAGAGCGTCACGGCCTACGATCTACCTGCTAGTACGAAAGATGGACTTCGACACGAACCAGTGGTATCAAATAACAAGGAATAAGAAGGAAGACCAATCCTTCGTTGGCACCATATTATACGCGGAAGACCATACCGAAGGCTCAACATTCTTCCAGATCACAAACCTCACCATTCCCGAACAATTATGGCAGATCTACCCTTTCGACAGCACTCACTATGTGCTTCGTTCCAAAGGCTCTGGTCCAAACAGTTTCCTTCACTCACGCTACGCAGGAGATCTGAAAAGACTCCCCGGGAACACGTTTCCGGATATGAAAGACGCGTCGCTGCAGGATGATAGCATGTTATGGCAGATCTCGCCGTGGAATGATGGCACGTTCTACATGACTAATAAGGAGAATGGCACGGATTGGCATATGCAGGTTATGCCGGATAGTCAGATGGCGATGTCGTCGAATGTTACGGCGCCGCAGCCCGGTCAGAGGTTTAGTTTTATGGAGGTGAAGGAGATTGATGATGTTAATTTTTCGGTTATGAGGGTATGTTATGTTCTGGATGGTGTAAGGGATGGGGCTGATTTTGGTGTAGCTTACTGGTGCGATGACGAGTTCAACTTCTTCGAGCTCAATATCGACAATGACGGCTGTATCTGCATCTACGACAGGAATTGCACGAGCTGACCCGACCACAACCCCCCAAAGTACATCCTCTTCAGCTGCCTTACCGCCATCCACCCCATCAAGCACTCTCTCCACCGGCGCCAAAGCAGGAATCGGAGTAGGTATCGCTGGAGTAGCAGTAATAGCACTCTTGGGCCTCATGTTTTTCTTTCTTCGAAGACGGAAAGCGAGGGCCTCGGTAGACTTAGATGCACCGCCCATGTATTCCAGTACGAACCCAGTAGAGAAGTCAGTGAGAATTGGGAGTAATGGTGTAATTATGGAGGGGTATAAGGAAGAGCCGTCGAAGAGACCGGCGGAGTTGAGTGCTTTTGTCTTGCCTGCGGAGATGTCGAATGAGGGGAGACCGGTTGAGTTGCCTGCGAATGTGAGTCGTGAGTCATGATTCGAAAGGCTTAGGGGGATCTAAGAGGGAAAACGGGATTCTCGTCATTTTCCGGAGACGCATGTATCAAGGAGCCTGGATTTGTTTAGATTTATGCTAATAATGTGGTGGTATGATATCCTATGGGTGTCTTCGAACAAAGTGGGTGATAGTCGGATTTATTAGAGATGATCAACTCATACAATAGATCAGAAAATTTGATAGTACGACGTTGTTCCTGGTTCACGACTAAAAGATTGCTATACACAAGATAAACACAGGAAGTCTCTGGATTATGAGGCAACGTTCTGGCAGGTCCCGCCCAAGTCACCTTTTCAGCTAAAAGTGCTTATGACTCGCAATGTTTGTTGATACTCTTAGTAATTGCTTCATGCAGGTTTCCATATAAAATAATTATCTCAATATTGTTTGTTTGCGAGTGACTAATTACAATATACATTAGTTCCATGTATTCATGAGTACGATTGCCTCCACTTGCCCTTTTTTCTACTCGTTTTATAAGGTTAGCGGTCTAGGCATACATATTATCCCATTATCCTCAATGTCGTTGTCCAGATTATTTTTGCCATTATCTACTACTCTCATACCTCCTACGTGTCCTCGTTTATCTACGTTTATATTAACAATTGACCCATCATGGAGTAGGAAGTCATTTATGCCACAAAACCCGTTGACCCTCATATAATGGTACATTTTATTACTTATTTTAACGACCAATAGAACATTAAGATATGCATATTTCCGACAGTACATAATCTGGACACAAACAAAACAGGCGTTTGGATGAGAAGTGAGTATGCACCATACTAGATCTAACAACTCAAACGGAAATAGTGCATGCCAGTGGAAAATGATCCGTTCATCCTCATATTTCTGATTCTCTGGTTGCGAATTCTCACAAATATCAGCATCGCTCGTTCCGTCTACATAATCACCATCCTCAACCTCAATTCTCGCTTCTCTACGCAAACATGATGCTGACCAGGAGTGCTTCGAGAATACAACCATTTCGACTGGGCGACCTGCCTACGGATGTCTTCCTTCAAATCATAGCAAACGGACCGTTGCTTGTTGGCTGTTCTTATAATCTTCCTCCCCTATTACTTGCCTTGTTGGCAGAGCCAGAGCTCCATAAAATGGTAAGCTAATTCAATTCCAGAATAATATTGTATCTCTTTTACAAAATTTAATTTATATTATAGGCGTTAGAAGTCTACAAACGAGAAAACAGAACGTTCGCCATCAATACGCCCGACTTCCGCCAAAATCTTCGCAACTTATCGATATTCGAGCTCGATCAGATTCGTTGTATTCGATTCCTCTGGTCAGCGACTCACCAGGAAACCGATGTGAACCAACCGGTAAAAGGCGACAAGATAACCCTCCTCAACAGTCTAGTAAAAATTGTGTTTGTCTGTGGATTTGCCGATTGTGACTTCCTCACGCCGCCTTCGTGTGCAGCAAGTGCCCAAACCTTGGTCAATGCAAGTAGAAAGGGGTTGAGTGGGTGGAATTGGGGTTGCCAAATTCTGTGGTGCAAGAGCGACGTAAGAGACGTTTTGTCGCAGGAGCACAAGAAGGATTCCGTTTCCCATCCACGAAAACACAAGGAAGAGTTATGAAAGGGAAGACGAGAGGAACGATTTGGAAATGGGATGTACCGAGGTGGGCATGGTTGAATCCGAGGGCTGAAGTAATGACTAGCACGTCTAGAATGTTCTGAAGGTGTGAATTTGTTACAAGGCGGCTACTATGTACATACCAATGTCTTGTTGTTTGGTATGGCAATCATTCTGAGTCCGTCAGCGAGAAGTGAGGGATGCTCGCGGAGGACAAGACAAGTGGCAATCGAACACAATATTGACTCGACTAAGTTGACTAAATATTGTGTATTTAGTGTATTAATTTGGAACATTATCACTATTTCGTGAATCGTTTTAAGTAAATGAGATTTTTTAAGCTATTCGAAGTCGGCGTATTATTGAGTCCCGGATTAGTAGTAGGTGACTGACACTTATTTTGTCCTCCGGGAGGGGTGATTTACGTGCTCGGAAGCAGAGACGTATTTGAAAAATCCGGAAGTCTTAACTTTTGTCTCAAATATGGAGGGGTCTCTAGGTGAAAGATCGATAAATGCTGTACAAGTCGATGGCTCACACAACGGACTTTCCACATCTTGTTTGGATTCGATTTAAGGAAATTTAGACCTACATGAACGCCATGATTAATGAGCTGCTTTCGATCATGGATTACTGAAATGACAAATTCCACTGTTACATGGTATCGTGGGTCAACAGCATGGGCAATTTGGGTAAGTGACTACACCTCAGTAAGTAGTGGGGGCGATAAGTAATTGGCCAACTCTTTCTCAATTGAGTCATGTTAACCAAATTCGTTCAAACAAAAGGTTTTTGGAGCAGTATAAATAATGAGGCGGTGTGGGGAAGCGGCCTATAGCTCGCGCCAAATAGTAGTTATGATTGAACGAAACATTAGGCACAAAGATAAGTTAGGAAGCCAGTCGTTTTGACTTTCGCTTTTGCTAGTCTGGAGGTTTACACCAAAAACTTCACTTTATAATAATAGCAACTAAATCAAACCGGGCTCATTGAATGATTAAATTTTTCCATTTAATGTTACAGGTGTAGTGCTGGATTTCGGAGTTGTTACACATTGTGACGTCTGAGCGGAAGCACAATTTTGGGCCAAGGCCCACCCACGATAATTAGTTAATCCAAAGGAGCTAGCCAACGACTAGTAGTCCTCACTAATTATTAATATTTGACCGATGGAATAGGTAGATTGGTCAAAATCATAATTGGTGCGTAAAATCTTGCAGAGGTCAATTTAATAGCATCATAACATCAATAACGACAAATCACTAGAAATTAATTTGTAATTAAAACATCGCGCCCATTATATTCAGAACACAGGGAACTCTCATCGATAACTCTCATCGATAACGCTCAACCTTCGTCGAAGTACATTTATGATGTTTAACAGCTACCAGCAAATTTTGCTAAACCGCGTACTTCTGCATATGCCCCCTGAAATAAGCAACCAAATAACAGGAGATGCGTTCGAACCTCTGGGAATTCATGATGGCAACCACTTTTTAAACGCCCCAAGATCATGCAGCTCATCATCACTAGTAGAAGCGGCAAGTGAAGCCCTCAGATGCCCCTCCAGTTATATAAAAGACATGCAAGCTCATTTGTTCTCTAGGCTCTAACAAAATGGGAGAAGGAAAACAAAACGTTTATCGTGGACTCTGATAATTTTGAGCAAGAGATTCGGAAACTATCGCTTGATGAAATCAATAAAATTCGCTGCATTCGCTTCATCCGGAAGTCACCACCTGGCGACTATGAAAAGTCATGTATTCAAGCCAACAAGATCATTTTATCAAACAATTTGGCCAAGGTTGTTTTCATCTTTGAAGCTATGGATTCGCTCTCGTGGGAAAAGTGGGATTTACATTGGAGAAGTGTTTATCCATTCTTATGGATGGGAAGAGATATCAGAAGTGGAAAGACGACTGGAAAGGGAATCGCCAAGGTGGAAGTAGGTATTCAAGACGCCGTTAGCGAGCAAGAACGAACACACGATCTATACTCTCCAATGTCGCTGTCGCTGTTTGGAATCAAATGCATGGAGAGGACTGGAATAGTGGGTGGGAAAACAGGATCGATCTGGAGTTGGGAGATACCCGAGGAAAGGAGATGGCTTTCAGATGAAAACGCGAAGCTGTTCTATTAGCAGCACGTTCTGGCATAACCGCTTGAGGTGGACTGTCTCCTATATCTGCTATTCGCTACGTAGGACGATAGCATAGGAGGTCATAAGCACCAGTTATTGGCAAACCCACGAAGGAATTTGACATTTGGGAGAGGATTTGTTCGGAACTCGATGGATCAGAGCTATTGCACCCGGATACACCCTATTAAAGTTCTGGATTTAGGTTGATTTAGTAATTTCAGTTCAAAGTTGGTGTTACGAGGCCTCTTTGCGCAAGCTTCCAAAGCTGAGGGAAGCGGCGTGTTTTGTATTTGAGAAAGCCAAAACGTGCTTGACATGTCTGCCAACTGTTCGACGCGTTAGGTCAGTTGTCTTAATTGAAATAGCAATTGATGTATTCCGCCCTATCTCAAATTCATGAAGGCAAGTTATGAGGATAACGTACAGTGATCAGACATGCATGACTTTGTAGACAAAATAAGTGGCAGAACCCCTGACTCTTCTGTCAAATTAAGGGTCATTAACGGTCGATTAGTTTTATCATTTCATTGATAATTAGAAATAATTACCAATATTTATTTACCAATAAAATTACGCAGAATACACAGTATGTGGTCAACTCATTCGAAGAAGTGTTTGTTGATTTTGCCCATTTGCCAGGCAACCCACACCACAAACCTTCCCTTCATCGCTCCTTCCTTCTTTCCACAGTTCCTGCACAACAGATTACAAATCAAATCACCCAGCACAGGGCACTCCAGAAGTTTTGAGATCTTCTTACCCCTCTTTCTTTTTCTCATCTCGAGCAAAGGTGAAGTTCTTCGGTGCAAACGACCAACGACCACTCTTTTCCTCAGCAGACATGTCGTGCCCATCCGAGAACGTATTTCGACTTACTGATATGCCGAGAGAAATCTTTGTCGACATTGTCCAACGTGCTCTCCCACTTGCAGGAACCGACTTAGCTGCACCTGCACTCCTTCAGGCGCTGAAAATAAACACTGAGCTCTACGAAATAGTAAGTACTTCTGACATGATACGCTGCCGTACCAATCATGCTCACTGTATCTATAGGCCTCTGAAATTTACCACCAAGAGAATCGCACCTTTGTTGTTGGTTCTGCAACATTCGAGGATACGCGCAAGGAGCTCCGCCAGCTGTCTCTTCGCGAGCTTGACAGATTGAGATGCATTCGATTCGTGTGGACCTCATGCAGGGTGTACTCTCAACAGCTCGATCCTCTTCGAGCTAACAAGATTGTGCTGTTGAACAGTCTGACTAAAGTTGTTGTTGTGTTCCCTTTCGACGTTGTCTGCTCCGACTTCTTCCCCACCACCAGAAATGAGTTATTGTGGAATTATCAAGACCTGGAAATCCAACAATTTCATATGCGGGGCGTATGAAGGCAGAATGTACTGCACTTGGCTGGTGCAAGTCGAAAGTCCTTTCACACGGTAGAGCTGGGCCTCGAAGGATTGACAACTGATATGTTAGAAAACCGACAACTGGATCTGGGTCTTTCGAACCATCCAGCATTACGTACAAAAGAAATACAGTTCTCGGAGAAGCCGCACATCAAATACGAGATTGTCGGGGACACTTCAGGAGTCGTGGTCACTTGGGAGTTGGAAGAGACTTCAGGGAAGCTAGGACAAAGCGAATCGGAGAATACAAGTCGAAGTTATGGTCCTATTCTTGCGATCTCTGATCTGTCTCTGAACGGTTGAGTATTGAGCTTATACTATTGTTCTGGCGGTTTACGAATGGTCAAGTCATATTGTATGTGCGAGGCATTTGTACTTGGGTTGTGTGGAAATAAACGATGGAAATGTTGATGGAAATGTTGTACACTACTTGCTTGAATGATGACGAAATATGGAAAATAATGGATTGCTGTACACTACTATTCTGTGCCAAAAACATAGCATAGTAAGAAGACTAATACTTGAGGGTCACGGTCCCTGCGATACTTTATGTGCCATCATTCATCCGTAGCACTCATCAAGCACAGCATTTATTGGATTAGATTGACGAAATATAGTAACTTCGTCTACAACTTTCAGTAAATGTAAAGTTCATGGACTCTGAGCTCATTGAAGTAGTAAAAGACCTGATTTATGCTGCAGTGAAGAAATCGCAGTATTCTCTGTTGGTCTGCTCAATATAATGTTCTGGCGGCTGGCCACTTTCGCGGAGGACAAGATAAGTGTCAGTCACCTACTCACTAATTCTTAGACTGAATAAGTCGACTCCGAGTAGCTCAAATATTCTTTGTTTACTTGAAACAATTGACAGAATATGTGATAGTGTGCCAAATTGATCCGCTAAATATACGATATCTCGTCAGTTGGTTTGAGAAAATATCGTGTTCAACTGCCACTTTTTTTGTCCTTCGCGAGCCATTCCATGGGCTGAAACTGAGGTCAAAGGGAGGTTTTGTAATACTGTATAATAGCCTTCTCCGATCGATATCGAAAACCCTCCGCAACGACGTCCTTTTGGGTAGAAGAAAGGCCGAAATTATCAATAATACAGATAAGATCGTGGCAATTGTCATATGGCTCATCATGAAGGGCGGTCCTCACCCGGTATAAGCCGTGGTCTCAGTCCGTTCACGAATCGTTCTTTATCATGTATAGATGATTTCTTCTTGGTATACCAAGTCAATAAAAGTCCGGAATTTCGTCCCACTTCAACATTGTCTTCCATAAACGGCAGTTTGAGGAACCTCCTATCCGTTGGAGCAACTGGTGGACAAGATATCCATACCAGGATGTCTTCTCTACGCCGGTCTTCAAACAAGGTGTTTACGCCTTCGATACCTGATTCGACAGTCTTGATGCCCTCCTTGCTTGCACGACTCAAGAACTCTATGTTGGCTTGAATAATTGTAGGGTATTCAAATCTGTTCATCCCGTCGACTTGAGGTTGTGAATTATGAGTATCGATATAATATCTCGGTTCTGGATAGTTGAAGGCGAAAACGAAGACTACCTTGATAAGGTTGTTGCGCATGGTTATCTTTTTACCTCTAACAAGGTTCTGAAATGGCTTATCGGTCAAGCCGACGCTGTCAAAGTATGTCCAGACGAAGCGGATACAACGAATTTTGTCGAGTTCAGGAAACGATAATTTGCGAATGTCTTGCATAGCTTGAGGGTAGACGTTGCGGTTTACGCAAAACGTTCTGTTCTCCCGTTTATACATCTTTAAAGCCTATGCAGTTATTACAATTGGGAGCCATTGAATGACTGAGCAAAGGAAGCCACATACAATGCTGTAAAGTGTTGGGTGACGTGCCACTGCAAGTAACAGAGGTGGCGCATTAAAGCTGACGCCTACTAGTAGAGGCCCATTTTCGAAGATTTGAAATATGATTTCTTTCGGTAAATCGGCGAGCCGAAAAGAGTCGTAAGTTGATATGGTTGCTGTGGTTGGGAAAAAGAGGTTTCGAAGTAGCCGAAATGATTCGAGGAGATAACTAATAAGGAACCAGATCATGGCTTCGTATGTGGTTCGGTGCGTTGTAACGGATAAGCTCAATTCGCGTTTGAAACGTAGTTGTGGTCGAGAGTGTATTCTCAGCTTTTCATCGATTTTTTTCCGGGTAGCGCCGGACTCTGTTAAACATTTAATCACAGAAGAGCGGCCGATTCACTTCCAAAGAAGTGTCAGTCACCTACCCACTAATCTTGAACCAAATAATAAGGCGACTCGAGTAGAGCTTAAAAATCTTATTTACTTAAAACAATTGACGAAATAAGGATAATGTTCTAAAGTAATCCACTAAATATACGATATCTTGTCATCTTAATCGAAGAAATATTGTTTTCAACGACCACGTATTCTGTCCTCCGCGAGACAAGTCCCCCTTTCGACCTCGCTTAGAATCACGGAGTCGCAAGCTGCCAGAACATCATACTGAGCAGACCAATAACGAATAGTAATCACAGCGAACAGTACGAATGCTACAATTAAGCTGCCTTTAAATGATCATTATCGCAACTCCTGGCTTCAAGACTGTTGTGAAAGTTTAAGATTGATTGTCGACTTGATATACCGTAAGCACATGATTAGATATTTGACTTTACAGGATGGTGACCTGGTATGCTTTTCTATTCTGCTGCAACAATTAATGCTATATTGATATCTACTATTATCTAGTGAACTTTCAGAAATACATAAAATCACCTTTCAAACCTTGAATAAGCCCAAATATCCCCGCTACAGATCAATTCACTTGTCAACTGTCCTTCATCAACATTCACTTGAGGTGACAACTGCACCGGTTAAAATCCACGTCACGGTTTTACAAAATCGTATATTTTCTCTTGGAAAAAACTCTGTTCTTGAACAATCACGAAGCTGCTACTGCTGGTGCCGCAACAATGCGTTTCAGTGGCTTTTGACTAGCTTTTGACTCAGATACGAAGGGACACAATAATACCAAGAGCTGTTACGAAAACCAAAAGAGGTACTCTTTACCTGAATCCCGTCCGTTGGGCGGTCATGGCTGTCCAAGTTCAACCCCCCAAGCGGACAAGTGCGATACAAGCAGCCGTGAATATCCTCCGGCAAACAAACCCAGCCACCACAAATACAGGCCAAGATGACAGATCATTACCCAGAGAGACCTACCGCTCGACCGACGAAGTTCTTCTTAAAACCATATTCCTCACAAACAACACAGCAGAAGCACAGATGGAGGATATGAAAAAGCAGCTGGCTGTCCTGCAGATGGCAAAAAGGAAAATCGACGAACTCCTACCAACTCCGGCAGAAATCGAACTCAAAGAGCAGATGACGAAAAAGATTACTCTCTTGAGCTATCTCACGAATTTGGAGATGACTTTTATCAACAATGCGAAAGAATTTGCCATGTACCCTCCAGGCTACGCCCCACCCGATCTGTTGACGACGCGACGAACTTGGTTGATGCAACGCGCACACTACGAAAAGATATTGGAAGGACCGGGCATGTATATCGAGGATAGGAAATCAGAGATCTGTGGATCTGAAACATTTGCGACGTTCGTGGAAGAATATGAAGAAATTGTGTTTGGCGAGTGGCCGCTTTCTCTGCCTGAAGTCGAGTGGAGCTTCGTCGAACATCCTTGAGAATCTTATACTTTTCTGCTTGGATAAAATACAATACTTATGGCACAGAATCTTGGAGGTTTCTTCGGGGGGAGAGGAAAACAAAATTTGGAGGATCGGGTTGAATTGAGTTCGAATAAGACTGTGGCATGTTGCGATATGTGTGTCGGGCTGCTGCTAATCAGGTCGAAATAAAGTCAAAACTCCACCTCTGTGCTATCAAGAATATTGGAAATATGATTTTAATAAATGTTCTTTTCTTTTGTTTGAAGCTCTTGATTTGTACTGGAAACAATGATGAGATTGTAAGCATTGTGAAACTCATTTTAGGCAACCCCTCGATGAGAATAGAACTTAACTATTCCACTAGATCGTCCAGCCGCTCAAGTAACCACTTCATTATCAATGTATCGTGAGATATGACACTCGAGTGAAAGAGTTCGATCCAACAAAAGAGTTGCACTTGAAGCCCCAGCCCAGTCGTATCACTACGGCGACAGACTTTCTCTTGTGAGCAGAGTCGCCCTGTTGTCTTGAAGCAGCTTGAAACAGCGGCTTAATATAGTCGTTATTCCACCCCCAACACCCGTTGTTGTCTGAGACCGACGTTACTCACGCAAAGGTTCAAGTGTAGACCACATAGCTCTCCTCACGACTCTGCATGGCGTTGTAGTCAAGTCTTGCCAGTGTTCCCTTGCCAGCCCTTGACTCATTTCCATCTGCTCTGCAACGTTTCTTTCCAAATCCATGATAAGTTCGTTATTCAAATCTTGCCAGATGTCGCCGATTACATACTGTTCCTTCTTTGAGAGCATTGCGACCCAGTATGTCTGTCCAATGAAGTGGGGGTATCCATTAATCTGGGTCATCGGACCATGTCTCTGCAGAAGTGCATTAGGTGTGTACATAGTTGGATTCTGTTGTCGATGGGTCGGGAAATCGGGGATCTGAATTTGCTCAATCGCAAATGCCTCTTGGTGTATTCGATATCCTGAAATACCAGCTCCTTCCAAACAGCAGTGATCGCCAAAAATAAAGTGAACATACTCAAGATCGACCATGTTGAACATGTGTTGTGCAAAGAAACTAGAGTAAAACATTTTTGCATCCACGGCCAAAGCTCGAAGTCTCTCTGCAATGTGTCTCTGACCATTCAGAGCTACCAGAAACTCCTTCAATTTGGAAGGCAGACGATTAAGATTTTCCCTGTGATGATTTGTTTTTGGTCTGAAATGCTCAGAGTTTAGATATAGGGTATCGTGGTTGAAGTTAAAGTGGGTTTGGAAGAGGCAGACTGTAAGCGGAACAGTTTTCGTATCATTGTAAACCACTGGGTCGTATAGGGTTATAGTCGATACCTTTTTCGTGACATTGACAGGAACAGTAATCAGCTCAAAATATTTTTTGGCCATCGCACGAGATCCGCGATCCACGTGTAGGAGTGGTGGTACTGCTGCGTCGATAAAATACCGTTGTTTTGCCTTGCTCCATCGGACTTCAATGAGACGTCCTGGCTCATCTTCCAGGTAAGTCTTTAGTATCTTGTTTTGCAACTCCGCTGGAAGTTTCGGGAAATGGATGAAGGCTCCTTGTGCTGGTAGTGCTAGTGCAGAGGCCATTGTAATCGAACCTCTGCACAGCGAGAAAGATGTGGACCTGGTTGTTCTAGCTTATGTTAAAATTTAAATTCAGTCTGGACTCGAAGAATGGTAGGCTGAGCTTACTGTGTTTTGAAGATTTCCGATGTTGAGGCTGCTGTGATTTTGATGTAAACAGAACGGTAGGAAGAAGACCCATAAATAAGGGTAGGAAAACAGCAGCCGAGAAGTGAATAATAATAACACTCTAGTCTTCCAGGGTTACACTTTCTATCAATTACCTTTTGCGCCTATTATTTGGCATGTAAATGCATCCAAAGCAGATGTGTAGCAGTGGCATGAAATAGAACAGAGAGCTTATTCGAACCTGAATCCAGCACAAGTTATGTGAGGGAGAGAATCAGGAACCATGTTTCGATAGCCAACATTTATATGATGGCAATCGTTTTCATGGCATCTCTACAAGACAAGCATTGGCCCGGCCTTGCAAGCTTTCCGTGACATGGTGCATTCTTCAACGAGTTATTCGGGGGAATGTTTTTCTTTTTAGTTTCAATAGGGCCGTATTGCTGCAGAATACTGGAAAATCAAGTGAAGGACGAGTTCGATTGAAGGTGATGACCACTGGATGATTGGCAGCAGATTTTTAGAATGTTAATCTACTGTATGATACTGGGATTGGATAGCTCAGTGGCTTGTGATTCCCGGTAATATGAGTATAAGGCAGAAACATCGTCTAGATTGAATTACGATCTGGATAGTTCATGGCTATGTCGTCAATCCTTAAATGATACCTGTATGATGTTCAGCGGTGGGTCTCATAACTAAACGCACCCCTCCTTCTCTCACGCGAAATCCCTAATCCCTGCCAATGATTTTCAGGTACGAGAGCTCGGCCATCCCTTCTCGACCACCACACCGAATTTGTTCATGATCACATTTCTTTATGGGATCCGTACTGTTTTTTGACAAGCCTCGTTGCTTTGGAATCGATTCTAAACCCCTTCTGTGGTGTCTGATTGAGCGTATATATACGAAATGTACGTGCACAGCTTAGTTGGTAGGATAATTGCTGTTGCTACATTCTTGACTACAGCATCGGGAGGACTACTCCAACGAGAAGGTTAGTGTCCGAATGTCAAGAATTCGAATATGCCTCATGCTTTACTTTCCATACTGACATTATGTATTGGCAGATCCAAATCCTTGGGTTTCAGTTGACGCCAATGGTACCCCAGTCGCGACTATTACGCCCGTTCTCACAACCATCCATGGCGTAGCTACGACAATCAGCGCTGCTCCGGCGAGCTTGACAGCCAGTACCACAGATGAATTAGAGGATGAGGCTACGATGACCTCAGGGCCATTACCCACAGCGACTGGTGGCGGTTCATTCGAGGTGTGCTTTAACATGGACAAACAATATGCCCCGTTTTGCAAACCAGAAAATGGATCTGATGTTTACGTGGGGGAAACATATTATGGTATGCTACTACATCCAGGGACTGCGGCATGGAGCTAACTGAAAAGTTACTTGGGATACTCGTTTCTTCCCTGTCAAGAATGCAAGCGTTCTCGTCCAGGCAAACTACGTAAATACGAGTGGTGGAGTCCAAGCCTTCCAGTCCCCTCCGACAACCAATGCATATGGGTTTTATGCTTGGACAATTGATAAAGAATGGCTCAGAGGGAAAGGCTCGAATAACATCACACTATACATCGTACCGCTCAATCCTCTTGCCAACGAGCCAATGAGTTATTCAGGGCCAATCCTTCGAGTTACAAATCGCCCTCCAAATTACTACCGTCAGCCGTTGGCCAAGGCACCAAAGGGGCAGGATCTATATATTGCCCTTCCAGTTGTCTTTGGGTTCATTATACTCTGCCTTATTGGGGGGTTCTTCTGGAATAGGCATGCAAGAAGGATTGGCCTTGGCAATGTCATGGGCCGTCGTGGAGGTTATGGAGTCGGTAAGTCACGTAGGCAAAGACTTGGCTTGGGTAAGAAGAGATCAGAAGGAATACAGTTACGCGAGCAAGAGTTGAAGACCGGACCTCAATATACAGATAATCCGGATCGAAGAGGTCCACAGCATGCCAGGGCCGACTCAGATGCGCTAGGTAGTCTTGCTGGTACACCAACAGAAGAGAGAACAAACTATTTCGGCGACGAAATGGATCGCCAGCAGAATCATAGGCGTTGACGGGATACAGAGTAGGTCATTTGCATTCATTGGCGCTCGGCGTGTCTATACCCATTGCTTTCGTTGCTATATTTCGTGGTGATACCACCAACCAGGATTGCTACTCTTTTGTGGCACAATAGAATAGAGACTAGATAGCATGCTTAACATGAAATATATTTTACTACAAACTTGCATATATCGCGCTGAGTCTTCAATTCGGTTTCCGAAACTTCGTCCACTTATGCGTCTTCTCTTCGTACCCAACATCAGGACCCATATGACCTTCCTTCCAGCATCTAGCACAGTACAAATCCCCTTCACAGCCCAGACATTTCACCGTCGCATCATCCTGACAAATACTACACCAACTATCTATCTCCTGATCGCTGTACGTCTTCTTTTTCAACTCCACAGTCGGCTTAGTTGATGGTTTGAAAGTTGGAGCGGAAGGAAGACCCATCGAATCTGTGATTGTCGTTGGCGCCGAAGGAAGATTGAGTGGTGAGTTTGAGGTGGAGAGGGCTGCGAGACGTGAGGTGATGTCGTTGGTGAAGTCCGTGTCTTCTTTAGTTGGAGGCGTGGGGTGTGTGGAGGGTGCTGATGGTAAGGAGAAGCCGGTGTTCGTGTCATTATTAGCGGTAGCCGTCCCCTTAGACTTCTCTCCGGAGGTTTCGTCCTCTTCAACATCTCCCTCAACAGCTACTTCATCCATCAACTTCCTCACAATATCCTGAATCTCACGTGATTCGCCTTCTAAATTCTCTCCTCCACCTTGCTCTCCGTCCTGCTCCGGCTCTTCGACTTCACTGGTGAAAACACTCATATCCAGATCTCTAGTCAAATAGCCCTCCCCCATCCCGGTATCACCTCCACGAGGTCTTTCCTTCCCAGTCCCCTCAGCACGCTCAGAAGCAATGACTTCATCACGAGGTAAAGCAGCCCTAGCCTCATCAAGTAATTTCCTCACATCCGCCGGATCATCAGGATCAAGTTTCCACTGATCTTCTGGCCCTAAATCAGCAAGTAATTCTTCCAGAGTTTGATCATCGGTCATCAAAATCGGATCTTGCTCTTCTTCCTCGACCACCAGTTGAGGTTGCGGGGTTGGAGCTGGCGAACTACGTTTGGGAGCTGGTGACGACGAGGGTGATAAAGATCCATTTCTGAGACTTCGAAGACGGGAGGAGAGGTCTGTTTCTGGAGTTGATTCACGAGGCGTGATGGTTTGGCTGGATTTGTGTTAGTGGATCGTAGGATGAAGATGGTAGGGCTTTACGTTGGTGGATCTATTTGCACTTGGGATTTCTTGAGCGCATTTAGACGATCTAGGAGGTGTTGATCGTAGCTTGGCAGTCCAGACATTTTGGGGTTGTAAAATTGGTTTATAGTGATGAGTTGTGAAATATCACAAGGATAGTTATTCAGATAGCGGCATGCCAGCCAAGGCTGACCACAGCCTCGTAACAAAATTTGGCATTCGTAATTCTATCTATTCTCAACGCCACCTCAACAGCAAATGCCTTAAAATAGTGTTACTATGAATTCTTGATAGAGAATGAATTCCCAATAGCTTTCCGCAGACCTTGTAAGTTGTGCAAACCGTCCACCATTGGCTTGTGCAGGTGAACATAATTTTCTGAAGGAACCTGTTCTGCTATTCGTCAGCTTGTTCAACGAAGTAGAGGGTGATGGCAAAGAATAACAGAGGTATGATTCAGAGAGAAGATTATGCTGTTTCATCAAGACTGCAAGGTAACTCGAGACGTCCTTCCAGAGCGTTGCCGCTGAGGTAGTCATAGAGTTCCGCAGGTAAGACTAAGGATGACGATACGATGGTTCTCATCATTTGACCACAACGATATGATTTCCGAGAGATTTTACGTACCTGTCATTTCATTCTTCGTGAAGCGCTAGAAGCCTCCTAGCTTGGTGCTAGTTGTCGTATCGTTGAGTGTCTTTCATAAACAGCCCTTCGCGTGTATCTCTACCAGTTCTTTGTGGATCAATCGTCGTCGTAGGATATCTTTCTTCGTTGTGCAGCATGACTGGGAGCAGCCGTAGAATCGCCCTCCATATCGTCATACTGTAGGTCCTCAAGACCCGTTTCGACTTTATCCCATGTTCGTTTGCGCAGATCCGGCTTCACGTTGGCTTTAAAGAATCCCTTCTCGACCGGATTTTGCCTCTGCCTCTGACCTTTGTTCTTGTTCTTGTTCTTTTTCTTCTTCTTACTGGGCGGGGCCTGCGAAACTGTAGGCGATGGAGCAATTGGGCCTATGATAGGTCTATTTGTGTCCTCCATCTCCCCATCCTCTAATGCCTCATCCTCTAATACTTTATCATCTACACGATTTGAAGTTGTGTCATGATCCCCGAACTCCGTTGCTTCAACTGCATGTCGTCGTTCACGTAGCAGTGTTTCTATCTCAGAGTGTCGGAATATTTGTATCTGGAAAACGATTAGCGTTGTCGGAGCCGGGGCAAGATAAAGTACCAACCTGCTCATCAGTCAAGGTTCGCTTCACTCCATCAGCATAGTAGCCTAATCCGTCATCTTCCTCGTATATCTCCTCCTCAACAGGCCCTAGGAAATCATGCCCGAAATTTGTGACAGCTTCGGAGGAAAAGTGCAACGAGTGGAACGAGGATATTTCTTCCTGCCCAAGTTAGCATTGAACCTCACCAAAAGCAACACATATAAGCCAACCGGGGATATGTCAATAGATGCCATGTTGTGCGGTTGGAATCAGACTGAAGCTCTTCAACATCCGAAGGGTCAACAATAAAGCTGGTACGGTGACCCCACGACAGACCAGACCCGCAAACGCGTGATCACGTTTCTGAGTTGGAGATCTTTACCAGGCAGAGCACAATCATTAATTTGGTATTTTCTCATTCCCAAACCTCGATATCGATTGAAAAACAGTGGCTCTATACTCACAGGATTCCATGAGTATATTGTTGAAGATCAAATGAAGCAGTCGTCGGGCAATAGTATTAGTTAAATCTTTCGCTGGAGAAGCGCTATCTAGATGGGCAAAAGCAAATGGGTATAGCTAACTCCGTCCATCTTTAACTCGAAGGGATATGCTTCCTCCAGGTATTTAACCTCATTTTCCTAGTGATCCTCCATCTTTTCAGTGACCCGTCACATTCTCAGGGACGATCGTTCTAAGTAGCAAAGTGCGTGGATGTGATGAACATCATACTACAAAGCATCACAGCTAAGTGCAAGTAGAAAGGTATAATCATTTTGGAGCTCCGCTGCTTATGAGATCAATGGCGGATTGCAACACCGTATACACATGGGAATCTAAACTTCGGTAAGCAGACTATCAAACCACTTTCATTTTGAGGCAAACTTACAATGCTCATGCTTGGCCTGCAGAGTATCTTCTGACAACTGAACAAATCTTTCGCGAGTTTTCAGACTTGAACTTGTTAGAAATGGTAACAAAATAAAGCTGTAAAAAACATACCGTTTGAATGCCCTCTCGTTATCACGAGCACTGGCTCCAGCAGCCCAATTACCTGCTAGCTAAACACGAATACGTGAGTATTTTCAACCCATATGGTGTCATCAACTCACTCGACCATATGACTCCAAGTCGTTGAAATACTGTTTCTCCTCTTTATGGACTGCTTTCAATTCTTCCCGATACTTTCTTTCGATTTCCGCATAATCGAAATCTTCAAGTTCGACGCTGGTATCCTGAGGGACATTCCCATTTTTCTCATGGCCAGAAGTGGCTTGCTGTTCTTCAACCTCATAGGCTTCACTCGGCTCATCACGCTGCGCTGATTCCGGCTCTTGTTGAGTCAATTGCTCCACCTTTGCTGCTTTATGAGCTTGAGATGGTGGCCGCGAAACGGCGTTTTGCCGTAGCTGACTGGACTCAAGTTTGGTAACATGCTTGATAACATGATTCGGTTGCGTTCGAGGAAAGGCTAGCTTTCGTTGAGTTTGACTCGGAGATCTCTCGAGTTTTGGAATTTGGTTAGGCCGAGGTGTTGATGGCACTTGAACTTGGGCTTTGCCCAATCCGTTGCTTGAATCTTGGCTGGGTTCCATACCACCATCAACAGTTTTTGGAGACGATGTTAACTCCTGTTCTATATCAGAGCTTCCATCTTCGACATCTTCAGACAACTGCGAGGAGTCCTGTTGTGTTCCTGGTAGCGAACTGTCGTAATTCTGAGTCTGCTCAGGGGTCTCAGGCGGTGAGTCCATTTTAGCTCTTGGTTGGACAATACAGGGATGATAGTTGTGAGTTTGCAGGAAGAAAGTTGTTGTTGTTTGTTTGTTTTACTTCATCGTCAAGAGCTGTTTTGCCGCAACCTGATGTCCAAGTTGTTATCAATTAATGAATCATGAGTAGTCAAATCTTGGTGAAGTGTGATTGACTATTAACAGTATGGAGTTTCTCGTTGGAAAGAGTGAAGGAGAACAGACGCGACCACATCGCGTAAAAGTTTACCCGAATACATCCCGGGCACGTGGTGATTGCGGATGACTGCGACGCCAATGTATTGATAAGGATTGTCTCGAATTCGGCAGCCTTGTCAAAGACTCCCAAACAGTCTGATTCTCTCACCATGAGGTGACCCTGAATCACAAGCATCATTCCCCTAAATATAATATCCGCGACTCAGTATGCGCCTACCTACGAAGCCGATCTATTTTCCATTTAGCGATAACTTCGAGCCTCACCTCCTCCTTCACTGCAGCCCTAGAACCTCTACTAAGCAGCGACATGCAGTGTGATATTTGTTATCGAACCGGCGGATACAAGCTACCATTCCTATGTCCCGTCGATGCCCGAAATGAACTTTACCCGGCCCGTATTCGAAATGCTCAAATTCTACTTGAGAACGATTCACTCCAACAAGAGATCAACGATCTTGTTTCAAAGCCGCAGGGAGATGGATCTAAGACTACACCACATAAACCTGTATCTCGTTACGACATAGATTCGGCATCTAGTGATAGACTTATAGCTGTGGACCGGACGGAGCAGATCATCATAAAGGCGGACGAACTCAGAGCCAAGATTGAGAAAGCAAGAGAGGAGGTGGCTAAGAAGAAGGCCAGCATTGCTCGAAGGAAGTCCGAGTTGGCTTCGGCGACAAATGGTATTGAAGCGCGGAGAAGCAGGCAAATAGAGGAGGTTGAAAAGTCCATTCGAATGACCAAGTACAAATGGAACAAATTGCAAGGCACATTCGCCTCTTCAAGAACCTATCTTTGCGGGGAGGCTGCGAAGTTATACGGATTAAGGCGAAGAAGAAGTGCTGGTCAAGAAGAGTACCAGATAGGAAGAGTTGGAATCGTAGATTTGAGAGCATTGAATAGCAAGTTCATCCTACCAAGTAGATTTATCCAAGCTAACTTATGGCTCAAGCTGCGAGTCCTGCCCAGATATCAACTGCGCTGTCTCATGTTGTACACTTGCTGATGCTATGTATGCATTATCTCGCCATCCGGTTACCTGCTGAAATCATACTTCCACAGCCAGAACAGCCTTTGCCGACTATTTACCCATTACTCGCTTCCTACGTCCATAGACCTCAGACTTCTAGTAATACAAGCGGGCAAAATTCTAGTAGTTTAACGGGTTCTCGACATGAGCAGCCCACGCAGCCTCGCGCAAGACCTCTTCACATAACCAAGCCTCTCCCAATCCTTTACAATGAGGACCCAGTCGCTTATTCCCTCTTCATTGAAGGGGTTGTACTTCTTGCCTATAATATAGCGTGGGTGTGCAGAAGTCAAGGGGCTGACATTGGTGAAGAGGGGAATCTCGACGACGTTTGCGATATTGGGAAAAACCTCTACGCTCTTTTGTTGGCCCCAAAACCACGTTCTCAACCAAGCAGTCGTGTCTCTTCCAACAATTCCACACCCTCCAAGACCTCGAATAGAACAACCGACAATGAAGAAAAGAAATTTGCAACAGAACCTCTCATGGGGCGTTACTCTCACGGAACGACAACGAACTCTCTCAATAGTGCTGAAGGGACCGAATTCATCAAGAGCTGGAAACTCACTTCACCCCGCCACTTGACGGACACGTTGAAAGCGTTGCTAACAAACGAAGTTGCCAATAAGGAATGGGAAATCGTAGACGAGAACGCTTGGCGAGTTAATGATGAGCTGGGCGTTGATGGGGTGGTCATTGGGGCTACGAAGGAGGGGAGTAATATGCCAGCACACTTGGCAATGCAGCAAAGTTTCATGAGTTGTAGGACTGTGGTTGATGCTGTTGAAGTGGGTGGCCGTGTAGATGAACCTAAGATTCCTGGGACAAGTGGGTGGACGAAGTTGAAACCGAGATGATGTTTTGGATGAGGGATAGCACGACTGGATAAGTTGGACTTGGATGTGTTTTAGACGGTAGATTAGATTGGAGAAATTGAGTGTATCTGGATATCTAGCCTATGTAAGGTTCACACGTAGTACATTCACTAGATGTGGCTGTTCTCATTGGCATACAGAAGAAGAAGCTGGATGCCATCTAAGTATTTGAATTACATGCCAAACCCTTCCAGTGATTCTGCGACCGGCATAATAAGTCAATGAGAAACTGCTAATTACTCTTTTACTGATCAAATACCCACCATCTCCCAAAGATCAAGGTAGACTGAAGGAAATTTAGTGTGTACAAAAGAAGCACGCTCGCTAAGAAACTCGTACGGAGGTAGTAGGCATGATATGATCACAATCATTGATACAACCAACGCCCTGATAAGAGTCACCATGTGGCCAATTCAAAAATGCACATTCAACTGAAGTGATTGTATAGACCACTCACACACCCCTTCTTGCTCTACAACTCACAATTGAAGTGATTGATTGACGTCTTTTTGTTCGTACAACAACGACGTGACCGTAAGATATTCTCCGACCTTTTAACAAACTCCATCAAAGTAAAACACATGTAATTCTTTACGTAGACAAGGTCGCCTCGTCGCTAAGGATGATTACTTTGAAACGTTGCTAATCACAAAAGCAACCAACATTTACGTTAGAGAGGCCGCAAATTTGCTCGTGAATTCTCAACTCCTACTTGCCTACAGCAGGAGATGCATAAAGCTCCACGTATCTAAAGAGGCCTCACTCCCAAGGGCCGTCTCGGGCGAGAGGATGTAAAACGGCCACGAATTAATCCCGCTGGTCTTGCTGTAACACGCATCTCGACTGACATCAACGATACACCAAACACCTTCCAGATCACTTGATCGTCACACCACCAACAAAGTGCCAACACCGGCAGTAACTCGCGAGGTCCAGTAACACAGCTAAAATCCCGAATGACGACTTCCGCGCGTTCAAAAAGTAAAAAGAGGTGATCAACACAACCGCACAACGTGGACGAGTAACAACCGACGAAGCATGTAAGCGCTTCTGTCCAACCAGCACTCGACACGACCTGCCTCGAGCAACGAGCCGTCTGACCGTTGATGGAGCGGTCTTTTTCTGGAAACCGCCAACTTGGCAACGGCGCGTATCAGAAACGCAGGACAAATGCTATTCACGACTCGATTTGAGGTCAAGTCATGGTCGCTGATCAACGGCCACCGAACAAAAGGATGTCGTGAGATGACTCGCAATACAAAAGCGGATGAAACAAAAACAAAGAGCGCTTGTTGCTGGCAAGGAAGAGATTGTTGCGGTAAGCAGGAGGATTCACAACCAACAGATGACAGATGCAGGGCAGACTTGCCCTGTGCCGAACGGTACCTGCCTTTTGGCTGCAGGAACCGCCTTTTGAAAAACAATCATCGCGATCATGGGAATTATGCAGCTGGACACTCACCGATTGGTACAGCATGCGGTATGAAGAGTCATGATCTCACTTATCTTTGCTCCAATTGGCCAACATCCTCTTTTAAATTGCACGGCAGAGAAGAAATATCGCAAAAACTTGGTGTTGTGACATAAATGTTGCTGCAGCATAAAATCTCTTTCTGCACAACTTGAGAAATTATCCCAGCAAAAGTCTAGAATCTTGCACATCACCATCGCCCCAGATTATCTCCTCCCTTGGATTGGAGAGCGAAGTACCGAGTCCCCACGAAGTTCTTTTGAACGGCCTAACGCCTGTGAATCTTACGCGTCTCCGAAAACTGGTGGGAATTTCCCACAATTATGTTTCTTGATGACTCGGACTTGTTTCTCGGGATCTGATAGTGGCCAGCACGTGCTTCTTGAGGGTGCGCGCAGCTTAGGTTAACGCCCTGATCTCCGATAGTTCGTGCCACTGTTTGAAGAAGTGGACAGAGTCCAGAGCCAGAGGACCAGAACGCACCAAGGCCCGTGGCCGACACTAAATAAAAAGAACCGTGGCTGTAAATTCGATAATGGAATTGACTAACGATATGATTCGCTAGAAATTCCTTTGAAACAAAAGCGACCATTTTTGGACCTGACGCCCAAGAACAGATGTTTTGAATATGCGGTTGATGGCTGCCCTCAGGCCGAAGATCTTTTGCTTCACACGACGCAGACTTCGTCCACGCCACGCTCCTTACGAGTAGAGCGATTGAAAGAGAGTCGCTTCCTGAATAACAACAGCCGAGATTCATGAAGCGAGGTCTCTGAAAGGATTCATGAGATTTGAAGCAACAAGAAGGTCTCTTTGTCGCTTCGAAATTGGACTCTGTCAAACATTGCTGCGAATCATGCTATTGGCTGGCCGTGAAAAAACATAGAATTGCCATGTTGGCTAAAAGAATCGCTCATCTTGTAAACATCGGATTGGGCTATGGCTGTGCTGTTCCCCCGTCAATTCAACCAGTTAGCTTACTTGTTTTCAGATGCCCTTGAGGAAACTGCTCAGGCACGCTTTGTGAGTGGTGGCCGGAGTCCGAGAATGAGCTGAACCATGTCGATGTTCCCCTTGGTGCCCTGGCATGAGTGTCTCCGCTGTCAACCCGATTCATCTTCCCGCAAATGAATCGACCCACACCACCATCAGTTGGGGCCACCCTTCGTTTGTTACTTGAGAGCGGCCATCCCTTCGCGCCGCCTTTCTTCCACTCCTTCTCAACTTCATCATAAGAATCTCAGATCCGGTTGGAAGTCGTTCCCTTCGAAACTCTCGTTTCTCACACTTTGAGCAATACATCGCTCCCACACTCCTTTAAACCAACGGCCTGCATTCAACGATTTCTATCCTTCAACAACAATTTTCAGCTCCCAATATACCCCGATACAACGAATTCAAAAGGAAATTACACAGTATCTTCAATATGGTTCACTTCACAGCTACTGCCCTCTTTGTGGCAGCTCTTAGCCTCAGCGAAGTCATGGCTGGCCCAACCCACCTTCATCTCCATCAGCGCGCTCACCAAAAGAAAGAGTAAGCAAAGACAGAACGCGAAAATAGGGGAAGAATGCTGACGGAATGGATAGTGTTGACTACAGCACCATCGATTACTCCAAGTTGGATGTTGACTGGGACGCTGCCTACGCTGCTGGTCAAGCATCCAAGGCAAGTGCCGCTGTAGCAGCCACACCAGCTGCTTCACCTGCTGGCGCCGTTTTCGCGGCGAAGGTAGGCACCAAGGTCAGCTCTGCTGTCGCAGCAGCGACCTCTGCTGTCAAGTCGTCCGGATCATCATCTGGTCTTCTCGGTGGTGTCGTCGGATGCTCAAACGACCGCACATCATTCGGAGGTCTTTCCACCAAAGCCTACGCTGTCGGTGACCACGCCATCAACAACGTGGGAATTCCATACGGTGCCAACATCATCAAAGTCGACTCGATCGAAGGATACGATTTCACCAACACCTTCGTCAACACCCAGCAGGTGCCAATCACCGTCAACGTATGGAACAAGGTTGGAGAGGATGGACAAGACCTCTCTGGATCCACCGATGCGCCAAAGAAGACCACCCTCACTTTCGTCTTGGCTCCAGGAGCTTCGCAAATCATTGCCGTCCAGGAGAACTCCAACATTGGTTTCGCTCAAGCAACCACCAAGCTCCGAGCCGACAGCGGTGGCTTCGATACCAGCTTCGGAGAGATCACCTTCTTGGCCAAGGGCAGCGGATATAACCTTTCTGCAATCCCAAACACCGCTGGCAACACATACAACATGTCCATCAGCAGCGTTGAAGCACCGCAATGCACCAGCGACATGAACAACAACTTCTGGTTGACTGCCACTCAGCCGATCGGAACCAGCGACGGAAGCTGCTACATTGCCCAGAGCACAGCACACTTGACCACGACTATGGGAGGAAACATATAAATCATGTTATTGCGATTTCATGTTTCGATTTGTGGATATTTAACTTCTTGGATATAGTAGTGTAATTTCAAATACTTTTACCCCATGAGTCGTCATCACTTGATTGAGAGTGCGTTGGCGTTTTGCGAATTGGATAGGTGACGCGGAGTAGAATGATAGGAATGTATATTGAATAACCATCACTGTGTTGATCGATCATCTGCATATCCACTTGGATTGTGAGTGCGTCGAAGAAGTTGTGACTCTGCTCAAGAAGTTGGTGGTCGGCTCTGTAATCAAAGATCGATCGACAACTTCTTGCGATGCAGTCATATTGAGATGTTTGATAGTCGGATCTTGTTTTATCGTTTGGTGAATCGGTTTGTGTTGAGAAGGGCCGAACTCTAAGTTGTTGCTCCTCGTTACCCCTCGCCTCTGTTTTCCATCCTGGGATGTTTGCATTCGTCTCTGACAGCGTTCCTTCCCAAAACATTCGAAGACATTTGTCTATCGCCAATTTTCTTCCTTTCTGTCCCTATCAAGAAAAGTTCAATTTGTACACAAACAAACATTCATCCACACTCGTTCTCCACGCTCTTTCGACCTCTCTCAGAAGTTTTACTGCAACTACACCATTTTCATCGCAGTATCGCTACTTGCTCCTTACCTACCTCCCGCTCGATTCAGTCTGCGCGATCGCAAACCGAGATAGAGCTTCCTACGAAAATTTCCTTCTTTTCGTTACGCTCTTTATGTTAGTTATGCATGTTAAGCGTGCCGTGGTTGGCATCGTTTTGACCTCGGTTGCTGTTGTTCAAGGCGATCTATGTGGTCAAGGTTCTACAAATGTCGGCGGAAATGTGTATTGTCAAGCCGTAAAGGCTATTCGATATGATAAAGTTGGGGCTGCCGGATCATATAAGGACATCGTCAACATGGCACCAGACGGTACTTGCACATCCCAGCCGAAGCAATTCAGTGGTGCCCTATCTCCTCTTGACGAGGAGGTAAGTCTTTCGTTCAACTTCTTGGTTAGTAGGAATGCGGTCTGACCTCTCGCAGTTATCTCTTCATTTTCGTGGACCTATTCATTTGAAGCAGATTGCCGTATATAACTTGTCGACTACTGTTCCTGGGAAACGCTCGGCATCAATCGCGCAACGACGGCATCAGCATCATCTGTTTCATAAAACTAGAGAACCGGCAGAAGTCGTAGATGGTGATAAAGAGAAGCGCCAGTATGTTACTGCTACGATTGACGGCAAGGTGGTGTCTTGGTTGAACAACTACTCGGGAACGCCTGTTGCACCCGCTGCGTCTCAGAATCCAGTAATAGTCACTGCGACTATCAACGGTCAAGTCGTTTCTTGGACGAATAACTGGTTTGGGCCATCTACGCCCCCTTCCACAACTCCCGCATCTCCTGCAGCCTTGTCGGCTACTAGACAAGCCAGCACATCAATATTATCTACGTCCAGACAAACATCCTACACCACTTTCACCCGTACGGCTACCACCACCGCTGTACCTTCGGCTCAGCCAGCAGGAGCTTGTTCGTGTGCCCACTGACCTTTCCTTCAAATCATCACTGCTAATTGCTATCAGATTCAGTTCCAGTGCCTCAAGTTGCACCACCTCCTGCTCCAATTCCTGTTGCACCTGCGTCTCTGTCTTTGGCGCCTGCTCCGGCAGAAAATGCAAAACCAGAACAACCCCACGCTACTCCTTCCTCGCAGCCAGCAGCTGGTAATTCCGGATCGGGGGTCTATCAAAGAATCGGCTACTATAACTCTGCCACACAGACACTAAAAAATTTGGTCTTTTTGGGGAATTATGGTGGTGAATCGGGTAGCTCAGGTGTTTTTGATTTGTACTCGTCCACTATGTGTGTTTGTTGATGGGAGCTAATGTTTTCTAGCCATTACGGAGCTTCTTTAGCATATACCGGTACAGACGGTTGTCATGGCGCGACTTCACCTCAAATACTCTCAGATAAGGTCATTCCTTCGGACAAAGAAATCATTGTCATGCTTGGTGAAAAATGCGCCGAGAATAGCGCTTGTGGTTATACTCGTCCGGGGACAGTTGCGCACCGTAGGTTTTGCCGCTCCCAACCGATGAGAAATGTGCGATGGATTGGACACTGATATCAAGCAGATGGCTTCGCTGGTGCCGATAAATTGTTCTTGATGGAGTTTTCCATGCCTGCTGACGGCACGTCTGGATTTAATGGTGACATGCCAGCTGTTGTAAGTACTCAATTCGTGCTAGACGGAGGCCAAAAGTTAATGAAGTTCTTAGTGGCTTCTTAATGCAAAAATCCCACGTACCCTTCAGTATGGAAACCCGGAGTGCTCATGCTGGAAGTCGGGTTGTGGAGAGTTTGACGTTGCCGAAGCTCTCCACAGTGGGTCGAAGTTTCTTAAATCTACTCTACATACCAACAAGCCTACTGGGGATTCTGACTACATTATGCGGCCGACCGATAAGCCCTTGAAGCTTGCTGTTATATTCAAATCAGCTAATGCCGGAATTCAAATTGAAGTACTACCGGATAGTACCGAATTCAAAACGCGTTTGACAACTGATGAGATTGATACACTTTGTAACTCTATTAATGAAAAGGCTGTATCTCATGTGTAAGTGTTGGCCAACTGTTGTTGAGCCGAAGCATTACTATACTGGGTTACGAAGGGGATTCGGTGGACCATGCTTGGGCTTTTCCAAGTTTTGGTGACCATGCTACACTCTAAAAAGGGCGTGGATACTGGGAGTTTTCTAGTAACGTCTGTCGCTCAATCGGAAGCAACACCGCATGATGGAGTTATCTCGAGATACCGCTTTTGAGATCAATGATTAGACATGGATCTCGTCTCTATAGATTGTAGGTTAATGACGAAATTGAAATTGTCAATCCTTTGGCCCGGATGTTCTATTATCGCTTTGCGTACTTTTAGTACGGGGACGTAGTCGAGATGATCGCCTTTCTAGGACTTCTTGTTTCTTATGCATTCACTTCGGGCCTTTTGACCCGAAGCACGCGATTAATAACTCTGTAAGATGAACAAACATAGAGAAATAACAGTTTCGGCACGATCAGTCGACCAACTCATTCACACTCTTAGAGATCTATCTAATCTCTAAAGCCGCCTCCCTTCAGTGCCTCGTGGATCTTGATGGACCCGCACCAGCCCTGATCGTCGTCGAAATGATCTCTGCCAAAGCCGCTAGAAGTATCTAGTGACACGACGCACCTTGGTGAGTTCAGAAAAGAGGAGGATCTCGTCCACGTACTAATGATATATGTGACGGATTATGGCACGTAGTTTATGAGCCAGATCTCAAGTCCTCAATATATAAGTAACTGTTCCTGTTTATCTTCCAGGTTCGAGAAACGATGTCTTTGGTGATGATCTGCTACTGACTTGAGGTTTCGAAGTCCAAGCCCACCCCAGCAAGAATACCAATACCCATCCTCCAACTGCAGCCTCGAAAACGAATCTTTCTAGCGAAATTGCTGCTCACCGCTCGACCTTGTTTGTTCTAATGAAGTCTCGGATAAATTTAAATGCATGTTGGAGCAAGGTCCTTGGCTGGCGAAGTGCAACTAACAACAAACTCACATGATCCAACACATTTGCAACATGCAGACCACCTACCTGTGATGATCTCCTTAACCACTCTCGTTTCTAGTCGTAGCATGCTTGTTTTGGGGGCTATTTTATCTCCCCTCGATGTTATGTTCAGCGCGACCCTCAGGTAGTTCGTTTCATGCAAGATGATGGGCTCAATCGCTGCCATTAGCACAGCAATCGTAACAACGTTGGTATATCTAATCCATACAACATATCACCACCGCTCCAAGATCAATGCCTTGAGAAGGAATGGAATGGTAAGTTGCAGTTATTCTCTGGAAAGCTTAAATGCCAGAGAACCTCTCTCACAACCGTCATTCTGACAAGAATTCTAGCCAATGCCCAAAGGCTGGAATTGGTTTACAGGTCATCTCCTAACCCTACAAGAATACGTCGACAAGCTCCCACCCGATGCAAATGTCAACCTCGCTATGAACGACCTCGCACTCGAATTTGCCGACACGGAAGTGTTCTTGATGGATTTCTGGCCCGTGTACCCCGCGCTTCTCATGGTTTATGATCCCGATACCGCTGTTCAGATATCGACCAAGTACAATTTACCAAAAACTGATATGCACTTGCAGTTTATGAAACCCATTACGGGTGGCCCGAACCTTGTCTCCATGAGTGGCCTAGAATGGAAGTTTTGGAGAACTCTTTTTAATCCGGGATTCAGTTCAAGTGCCATGATGGATAATGTGCCTCATATTGTCAATTTTGTGCAGGTGTTTTGTGATAAACTAAAAGAAAACGCTGGGAGAGGAATGTTATTGCTGGATGGTTTGACGACGAGATTGACGATGGATGTAATTATCAAATTGACACTGTGAGTGCCCGTTGAACTGTCTAATACCCCCGAGCTGATTGTAGTCAGCGACGCAGATCTCGATTACCAACGCTCAGAGAATGCGCTTGCTACTTCACTGGGCTACATAACAAGATGGCATTCCTTCTGGGACCCTCGAATCTTAATGCACCCGCTTCGACCATTCATTCAGAAGTATCATGGCAGAGTGATGGATAATTACATACAAAACGAACTCGATCAAAGATTTTCTGAGATAAGAGCGAGGTTTAATGATCCCGATGCCGAACAGTCAAATGCTACAAAGTCTGTCATAACCCTAGCAATCGAGTCATACATTCAAGAAAACAAGAGCAACGACCTGATGCAGAAACCAAAACTCGACAGTCACTTTGCGAAGTATGCCACCCACCAAATTCGACTCTTTCTATTTGCAGGAAATGACACCACGTCCTCGACTATTGTCTACGTTTATCATCTTCTCTCTCAGCACCCGGAGGCTCTCAAATCTCTGCGAAAAGAGCACGACGATGTATTTGGGACCGACATATTTGGGACCGACATCAACCAAACCGCAAAACTTCTGAGAGAACAGCCCACACTCCTGAACAAATGTCCGTTCACACTAGCCGTCATAAAAGAAACACTTCGTCTCTGCCCACCAGCAGCAACGATGCGTGCCGGCCAACCAGGCGTCAAAGTCACAGACCGCCACGGAAATTGCTACCCAATGGACTACGTCGGCGCCACCCTTCTTCATCCTGCGATTCATCGTAATCCTCGTGTCTGGCCTCTCCCAAATGACTTCCTACCAGAGCGCTTTCTAGTAGACCCAGGCCATGAACTCTATCCCAACCCTGCTGCGTACCGTCCGTTCGAGCAAGGACCGAGGAATTGTATCGGGCAGACGTTGGTGTATAATGAGATTCGTATTGTTATGATCATGACGGTAAGGATGTTTGATGTTAAGCCGGCGTATGAGGAGTGGGATGCGATGAGGGAACGAGAAATAGGTGTGTTAGGTCGTTTTAAGAAAAGTGTTTTTGGAGAACCGGTAAAGACAGTTCGTGGGGATAGAGCCTATCAGACTGAGAAAGCTGGGACGCATCCTGCTGACGGGTATCCTTGTCGTATTTCTTTGCGTGGTGGTGGGGGTGGTGAGATGGAATAGGGGGGAGGATATTTCTCGCTTAAAAAGGGGATGGTGTGGGCCAAGATGGTTATTTCGAGCAGATCTATGGTTCGGGTTCAGTTCAAGTGGATGCATTTCAAGACAATATAAAATCGAAATGAATCTGGGTATCTGAATCTCCTTCTGTGTTCTTCTTCTGTTGAATAGATGATTTCGATGTGAATTTTTAACTTACTTAAATCAATAAAAAAAACATGCGCCTTCTTTCTGATTCTTTAACACAAACAAAGTTAAAATAACCCTTGTATTTCAATACTTCCGCTTAATTTTGAAACGTATAGAACTATGGTATAACTTGAAATCGGTCTGAACTTTTGAAGAGTCGAGACGCCAATTTTAGTGACAACATGGAATCCGGCAACAACTCCCTAGCAAAGATAGGAAACTGAAAATAAATCGAGCGCCACTCAAAGTCCGAGCCACGGAAGTTCATAATTTCCAAGCTCGACACTGCTCTTGAAGTGAGTCGCGCGTCCCTGAGTCTACACTCTAGAAGGCAGCAAATTGCAGTGGGTCGACAATGTTGTGAGCATTCGCTAGAGTTCTCCGATCTCAGATGTAAAACTTCCTATATTTATTTCAAGGTACAAAGAAATATATTAAAACATATTAGTATTATAGAACTTATAAAGAAGTTAGCAATCCCGAGAATCGACAACTAGGGAGAAATCTTCAAGACAATCGTAGAGCTTTTATATAAACATTATAGAGCTAATATAAATGCACCTAGTCTCCTTCAAACTGTTTCTACGGCTTTTCTAATTTTTATCCATTGCAAAATCTCTTTCCGTCAATAAGATACCTTCAAGAGTTTTACCAAGATGTGTATACTCTATACTACTGCCATCTCCTCGGACGTTTGACACAAATTCTTGGAAGAATTTGACTGGATTGTCCCGTGGAGCTGCACGCAAAACAGTGCTCGTAGCTACTTTTTCTGGTTGTTGGATGATGGAAACAGCACCCGTATCTTCAATTTGGTAGGGCACACCCAAAAACTTGCATGTTTCTCTGTAATGTTTGACTGAACTGAAGTACAGCTGACCAGAGAATAGATTGAGTTGAACGATCGAGCGTATGGGCAGAGTATTAGCATATAACGGTGTACCAATGGTATAGAGGTCCAAATTATCTAGGGGGCGAAAGCCGAGATTTAATCGTCGAGAGTACAAGTGAAGAGTGACGAGCTTCAAGCTCATGATGTAAGTGAAGAGCTGTTGGGCCTCGTATGGACTGATAATGACCATATGTTGGACCTGTTTCCCAACCTTGCTTGTGAGTATAAATTGAACTGGTCGATAGAATGTGGTAATATCTTCGAACTCCGTCAAAGTCGGGTTTTGAGGCACAACCGTTCTCGCGAAGTCGGCTGTGACAAAAATATCTTGAGTGAATCGTGTTACATCGTAGTACTGTGCAGCTGCAGTAGATGCGAGAGTGTTAAAGGCTGGCTGAAAAGCAGGCGAATTTGTGTTTAGGATTCCTGTTTGTACGAATGACTTGACATCTTCGTGAACCTTGTGGTACTGCGGTTTGGCCGATCTGAGATTCATTTCACGTTGGGCCTCGCGAAAATCAAACTCCCGCGATCTTTCGCGTTCTTGTTCTTCTCGTAAGGTTACGGTATTGAATCCATGGCTATCGAATGCGGCGCATCTGTCAAGGATCTGTTTCAAGTTCTTATTTCTTACAGAGTCCCGGCGAAAGGCTTTTTCCTCTGTTGCCGTTCGTGGTCGGTATCGGAGCTTTAGCGATAGGGCCTCTACTTCCATGAACTTCTTAGCCTGTTGTTCTCTTAAGCCAAAGCCTGCGCTGCTTTCATTCCAGAAAGGTTTCTGCGTCTCAAATCGTCGTCCCTGTATGGCCCACAGGGGCATGTTATTTCGGAGATCTAGGCAGGTTTCCGCGATGGTCCATTCCAGAACATGGCCAACCATAAGCTCCGGAGAACTCGTTTTCGTCACAGTTCGAATGGTCCTTTCGATTTCCTCCGGCATGAGAAAGACAACCGACTGGCCGTTCCCAAGTTTTCGCATCCTCATGCATGCTATTAACTATTAGTAAGTACTCTACCATAGTTCGAGCTAAGGTTTAACATACCCTGTACCAACTTATCTTTAGTGAGTCCGGGTCCCAGGGTGATTGCAGCCCTATAGTCCGATGGTAACTTGAGATCGATACCACGTGTGTGTGACTCGTCGAGAAACACTAAACAGGACTCAAGATAGCGAGCTAACGGAGACACTTGCAAAGGTTCGATGAGGCCCTCTCTGTCTATTACACAAAGCGTGTCATAGTCATCAGCGAAAACAGCACCGTGTGTCCGACGCTCCTCCGTGTCTGGAACCATCTGGAGCCAAGCTCGTGCTACTTCGAGGTTACTAAGCTCAAGAATTTGAGCTCCAACGTCTAAAATCACTCTGGTTGGAGGATCCAGCCCTACTACCAGCGATAAGATCACCTGTGCGTCCGAGACTATCAAGTCCTCTGAATGGAAAACGGGTTGCACAGAATTCTCGGGGCGTAAAAGATTCTCTAGAACGAGGGCGTTGGTATGTCCTGTTTCTGGCGAGTTCAACTGCTCCACAGTGACCGGTAGAAGATGACGTGAATCGTTAGTACCGCTGAAGCCGGTTGTGACATTGGATTTGAGCTGACCAAGATCCCAACCGGACGCTGACAGTTTACTGGGGAACTCTTTCATCTCCGCCGGAAAGACAGTATTTACTAGAAAGTAATCAATGGCGCCTTTTGAATATCGAAGCCCCGGGAAGAGAGATTCAGTGCACTGTTCTGTGTCCTCTATATTTACACCCGTCAAATTGTGGAAAGAACCCGCTAGTTTCGGTGCAGTTCTAACCCACTCTCTATATCTATCTCCAGGCTGGTGGGATTTGAGCAGATGTTTGAAGGTTATAAATAAATCATCGTCGCTCAAACCACCGTAATAGTAGCTCAGGCTTGTGATGATCAAATTGACCTCAGGATGACTGAACTCCGACCTGGCGCTGGGTTTATCTTTTGCTTGGTAAGGAACAGCCAGCTGCGTCTGAGGTCGTCGTTTCGGATCCAAGCCATAATTCACTCTCCAGCGTTTTGATCCCAGCACAAACTGGAGAACACCATTAGCCAAGAGACCACGTGCAACCAGCAGCAGTCCTTTGGTAGTAGAGTCAGTCCAGATCGGACTTTTCTCTACAGAAGAAATTTCTTCGGTAGAAATCTCAGCCTTTGAGATATAAGCAAAGATGCTCTGCCGCAATTCAGGAGACCGGCCAGCAATTACTAGGCCAGGAACCCCCATGTCACATATTGCATGTGCCATTTGATCCAAGAACATCGCGTGGGCATCAGGCTGGAATATTCTGATCTTCGGGAAGCGCTCTTCATGCCTGTCATCCACCTCGATGGACCGAGGAAGCTTATCTTTCACTTTCCATGCCACATGTGCGACCAAATCCAATACCCGATGAATGAGCTTCCACCTTTTAACACCTAGCTCCATTGTCACCTGTTGACCAAGCGAGTATATTAATTCTATTTTTACTCCAAAATTTTCGTCGCTTTCGTCGACAATGTCCCTAGAGTGGGATCTGAAGAAATGCTGGATATCAAGCAAAGCACGACCAACAGACTCCTTTTTAGCAATCATCTGCTCGAGGCCCATCAGCTGAAACGAGAGGATATGCTCAGGCTGAATAAGAAGGATGCCGCCAACCTTCTCGCACTCTTTGTACATTGAGTGCATGGTCTGAATCTGCTTTACGTCCAGTTGAGAGGCACGAGAAAACGGCATCTGATACAGTCGGCGATTGACGAGGCCACCTAGTTTGGAAACTAGCATCTCAAACATTTGGCTTGATTGTGGTTTTGCAACTACAACTCGTACGAGTCGCGATCCGTTGGCTAGTGCGAGAGCGACTATAGGGACAATAACAGCTGATTTGCCTTCGCCCATGTTTAGTTGCATGACTGCGTTGTTCGAAGTCGACGGTTTAATCATACGCTGCGCAGTCATTCCTTGTACCTCGCGAATAACGATGCCGCTCTCAATTTCCACAAGGAGCCACTCCGGATGCTGCTCTGGGTTCCAACCATTATGCGGAACATTGATGAGCTCTTTGAGGAAATCAACGTGACTCGTATCACCTCCGTATCCAGATAGCCTTTCAGCCCTCTGTAGTTCCACCACTGCGTTAGCATAATTCAGAAATCGATGGCGCCAGCTGTCCGAGATTCTATCCCACCGAGTGCGTGTCAGCTGCTGAAGAAACACCACACGCGATACTCGTGGCGATGCATGAAGCAAAGCTCCAGGATCCATGCCAAGCGCGGCCGCAGAAAGATTTGAACATAAATCAGTGATCGAGGTGTGAAGTTCGTTGACACGATTTTGGCTGTGGGTAAGATTCTCGTCCAACTTTTGTTTCATTTCGTCTTCGTTGAACGAAACAGCAGATTCATTCTCATAAGACTTTAGGAGGCTCAGACTACGCGTCAAGTCCTCAATATAATGCTGTTCGCTGCTAGTTTTAGGTGAACTCTGAAGCTGGGCAATGAAGCTTGGAAGCCTTAGGTCCGGGTATTTTCGCTGGCCACGATGCATCAAGGAGCGTGGCAGATCGAACGGATCGCGCAAAGAGTTCGGTACTAAAGGAATTGTATGCTTGAAGAATCCTTCTGTGCCGAGAAAAGTCTTTGCTTTGATAGCATTCGTGCCGGTGGTCGCAGTGTATATGCTTGGGACCTTGATTGGGACGACAGGCAATGCCGATAAACCGACTACCAAACTTTGCAAATATTTCCGAAATTGAAGATTGTCGTACCAAGACTCAAATAGAGGCCGAACACTTTCCATCGAATTTTCGACGATAAAGTAACTCTCAAGACGCCAGCCACTTGAAGTGTTTGGAGCGTTTGGAATGGCACAAGGCCATTGACTCGTAAGAATCGACTCGAATCGTTCCACATGTTTGCTATCTTTAGCCTCGAACTTTCTTTTTTTATCAGAGAACAAGTTTTCTGACCGGACCTTTGCGGCTTGGGATGCCCATTTGGGAGACCGATTGGCCCGAATGGTCGTTTGGAGTAAGTGGGAATCTGGAGCATAGCCGGACAATAATTGAAATGAGCTCTTCGTCGAGGGTGGCTGCAACTTCTTCGAGAGCTTGTTGGCCAATAGTGCACCCAATGCTTGTATGAACTGCATGTCCACATGTGTAGAGTATGCAACTGTTGATAGCCACATCAAGATCTGGAACCGGTTTATCCCAGAGCCTTCAAACATGACCCTGACACTATCCAGCTTACACCAATTGTTGCCTAGAGTTTCTGATGTATGTGTGAGCAAGGATGTATGAAATTGGAATTCCCGTAATTCTAGAGGGCCATTCGAGCCAAGCACATTAGGTTGCAACGTTGTCCAGATGCAGTGTGAGAGGTCTTTTGACACTTTGAATGGAAGTCCAGGAGACGGCGTCATTATCATTTTCAAAGCCACAAGGACTCGGTCACGTCGAGTGTTATCCTCTGCCAGTTCCCTTGCTTTGTAAGTTGAGTCTTCTGTCACAATGAAATCCTCGGCACCAAAGCCAGCAGTTCGAAAAGTCGAACAGCGAATTGTGTATTTTTGGAGTAAATCAGGGTCGACGTGATCTAAAGCTTGAAGCTGGTCTAAATCGCCAGCTAGGTCCGGGCGAAACATGTACTCCTGGCTCATCTGTGTGGCGAAGTCCTGTACAGATGTATAAAATTTGGGATGCTTGGATAGGAAACTCAGATTGTTCATTTGGGAGTTGGTCTTGACGCGATAGATCTGTTTTGGAGCGAGGTGAGAAAGTAGGATGAGAAGCTTGATATTGTCCGCTGTGAGAATATTAAACGATCTCACAGCACCTGATCCCAGTATCATCAGTGCTTGTTCGGTGCCTGTATGAGCAGTCAAGGGGTCGGGTAGGCAGTAAGATGACAGTGCGTGCAAGTAACAAAGATATAGCTTGCTCTGAAGAGTTCCGTTGTCAACCAGCTTTCCAAGATGCTTATCGATACGATATGCTTGGACACGAAGGACCAGATCAGGATTCACGGAGATTCTCACATGTCCATTGTGCTCAATGCATGATATCGGCCCTTCCGGAATCACAACAAGCCTTTCGGTCAGCTGCTGTTTATTTCTGAGCACTAATTTACTCTGCAGTCCAACGAGCGTTCCAATCGATTGCTCAGAGTCGACGATCATACCTGGGAATTGACGGGACTCGATGGATGTGGAATCTTCCGAGATGCTAAATCCGATTCTCAGCCGCGGTAGATCCACCTCGAGCTGGCCAGAATGATGGATGAGTATGTGAAGATGTTTGGGTTTCTCGAGAGCAGAGAAGATACGGGATATCTCCATTGCCGTCGTACTGGTAATGTCGACAAGGTATACATTTTGTTTTTGTAGCCGCCATTTGGAATTCAATCTCGTAAGTTCCCAATTAGCATTTGACTCCTCCCAAGGCTTTTCCACCGGCCGAAACTCAATAGCTTCACTTTGACTATTATACCAGTGGACGTGGTGCTCCACAAATGACGCGGGAAAGATCTCGGAGAACAGCCTCCGAGGCAAGAGATCATATTCAACACCGTCCTTCACCGCCCGAAGAAGGAGGTCAGGACAGGTAGACTCAGACCTTTCGTGGAGCCCAAGGTGCATAGCATAGCCATGGTATGACTTTTTGGCTGAAAATTGCATTCCAGGCTCCGAGGTAGACATGGCCTGAATGGCAGAGTCGCCAAAGAAGGTGCTGTACAACGGATGGCTCTCGTACTGAGAAGGAAGGCGGGCCACCGGAAGACCACTCACAAGAAGTTGCGCTGTCAAGAAATTGTATGATACTTCCAAGTTTTTCTGACCGTAAGTATAGGGCATCGTGGTGACCATCCAGTGACCCATTGGTTCGGAAAGAGCCGTCCAGGAACCTCCTGGTAGATATGCTGACCAAGACATGAGAATAGCTTCATCTAGGCATTGACTTCCATTAAGTATCGCATCCTTGATGATTTGCAGAACACGACAAGAGAGTCGCTTCCAACGTTCCCGGAGCAAATTTGACAACTCATCCCCATCTTCAGATTTTGGTAGCACGGACTCTTGGATTGTGATGGAACACTCAATGAGAACGACAGCGGCGCTCTCAGGAGATTCTGTGGCTTGGTCATCGAACAACACATTGCGCATTATGTCTGAGTCTACGTCCATGCTACTTATGCAAATAAGCGCAAGTTGAACTACTCTCTGTTTAAGCTTGAAGCGCTTTTCGTCAGGGGTCGTGGCGTGTGCCTTTTCTCGCAATTGGCGCATCCATCCAAAAGCAACTTGGCGGGCTTCCGAAAGAAACCGCAAATTCCGGGCTAAGAGCTGTGGAAGCCTGTTGATAGCGAGAAGTCTAGCAGAAGTCCAGATGAAGATTGCCAATTCGTATGATAGTAGCCAATTTCCTTTGATACGGGCCAACGAGATTTCCAAGGCTTCCAGTAATGCGGATGCAAAGTCTTCATCTTCAAGAAGCCGATGGCTTGCCCTCGAAAGCGATTCGTCAGAAGGGCCAACTTGATGCAGAACTTGCAGAAATATTACGCAGGTTTCTATCTTATTGAACTCAATCTCTGGCATCCTTAGTTGCGTCAATATGTTCATCCTAAATCAATCATTTGTCAGCTCAAGGCCATAAGTCTGAGCAGCAGGGGGCATTCTTGCCAACACAAGCAAGTGTGGCGGGCATAGCTGACCCTATGAACCGGGCTGGCACAGTTGACCAATGGTACAATTTAGATGTGTTAAGAAATCAATTGCAAATCTGAAGTCCAAAGTGGTACAGTAGGATTTCGTTTTGTGCTAAAGAGAAGAGACTTACCATTGTATGTGGAACCCGAGAGGAATGGATGCCAGAGCTTTGAACTCGTCACGGGTCATATGTTCGGGACGTTCTGATAGTCTAGCAAGGACATAATTTGGGGGCGGCCCATTCGGGTCGTCAGGGGGTCGGTATATGAATGCTTGGAGAACTGCTGAAGGTAATTTGTACATGAAATTGCTCGCTATATCATACTTGACAGTCCATCCTGTCATCCAGTTGCCAACTTTAGAGTCGAGGTAAGCATAACGTGGAGAGCAATCCAAAAAGAGCATGTTTTCATCCACGTCTTTGACACGCAACCGTTTATCGCTCCGGGTGGTCGATGACCACAAGCGTGTTCGGAAATCCCGATTGCCAGGGTTTTGGAAAAAGGGTTTTAATGATGGATCCGATTGCAAGGGCATTCCCATGCTAGGTTTATCTTGCTGGTTTGCTTGACATTGGAAAACATCGCCAATCATGAATATCACAGTCTCCCGCCATGCAGCGAGCGCGTTAGGAACGTCAAGCTCAAACACAATAGACTGAGCTTTGGACTCCTCACTCGGTAGCGGCCACTCATGGACTGATATTGATATTTTGGAAGCTTCATTCTCTTTAGTGCATCTTTTACAGACACTGTAGCTTCTAATAACACTGCAATAGCAAGGATACATGTGAGCTCGACTCATGAGGTGACTATACTCCTTCTTGCAATTCCTGAACTCTTGAACTTTTCGTTGCTTTTGCTCAGTGGCGCTCTCGGAAATTTGCACCCAGAGCTTTTGATGACGTGGAGATTGCCGAACATACCTGGCAGCAAAGCAGTTGGCACTGTAATTGGAAGATAACACATACGGCAAACTCGCGTCAGCCTTCCTTTGACGATTTTTCAAATATGTTTCGACTTTTAAAAGTCGCCGAGCCTGCGACCGCAAAGGTAGTACTAGTGATTGAAGTAGCTCTTGGGGCATCGCAGGATCGTAGTCGGCCATAAGGTTGCAATCTCGGATTACAGCTTTGTCGCACGCGATCCAAAGCTCGACTAGCGTTAGGATCATGTGCGACAAGGCTTCTGGATTACGAGCATAATGCTCTGAGGCTATAGCGTTATAGCTAACCATAAAATCCAAGAGCTGGGTACAAAATGAGGCAGATTGATAGTTGTCTTCCATCCACTCTGAAAGATTCATTTCAACCCAGGATTCGAGCAAGGCCAACTCTTGTGTTTTGTATTCATCGGAAAATGGGCCTAGAATCTCCGGAAGTGACTTCGCATCATAGGACGTTATACTATCCCTAGGCTTGAATGCTTTTGTAGCCGAGACGGGCTCCCGCTTTTGGATTGCGGAGATGTGAACATGAAGTTCAGCAAGGTCCATCATAACATCCTGATCAAGATCCAAAGTCTCAAGAGCAGACCAGTGAGAAGCAGGGTCAGATTGGCGAACAATCCTATGCCACCTGTCACGAATCGTACCAGTCGACCGCTTCAAAATCTTGGCTGTATGCTGGAGCCAAATTTGATCTGCTTCAGGTTTCAGCTTAATCAGCCGTCGAGAAATCTTCGCATGCATGCAGTAGACAATGTCGCTTTGCAAATTCAAACCAGCAGCGTTCTTCGCAATGTAGCCCATGAAGAAGACCATGAATGGTTTGTAAAGACTTTGAGGAGTATCTGAGTCGAGGTTGTCGAGAACTCTGTGCAGGGTGACACGAATCATCAACCATAAAGGTGATCTCCTCCAGGGGTTAGAAACAGCAGAAATGATTGATTCTTCTCTGGTGTTCTTCCAAAGTCTCCTATGAGAAGCAAACGATCCCATCGACCCCAACATGCTTGCTAATAATTCGGTGATGAGCCGTGGGTTTGTAGTATTGCCTGGTGTTATCATCTCCGGGATTGTTTCCTGGCTTAACTTGGACAGCATTTGTAAAAGCATTCCCCGAAACTTTGAGTCGATAAAGGTGGATTGATCAATTATGGCCGCTGGACCAGGGAAGCACCGCCGCAGGCGACCGCGAGTTGATACAACAGAATCATCGGCTGGGGCGACTTCGAATGTCTCAATACAGAAACGCGCGTCCTTGCGTTTAATGATAACAGCGGCATTTTGAGCTGCAATATACAAAGGAAGAATGAAGTCTAGTTGTAGTCAGAACGGATCTCTCAAGTTTATGTCAGTAGACGATATTACCTTTCCCTGTGAAAGCATCGCCAGCCATAACTTTCTGCAAGCGGCTTTCATCGATATGGCCAGCGGAATCCCGTACATGCGCAAGGGCAGCTAAGCCGCTGGCGGCCGTATCGATTGCCTCGTGATTATCTTGGCTAAGACATGCCCGGAATTCATCAAGCGCGCAGCTAACAGCTTCAATAAGCAGATCGTCGTCCTCGGTCGAGAGATCGTTTTGTTCGGGAAGTACTGGTGGCAGAAAGACGTGGTTGATCAGGCACATGGCTTTCTGTGATGTAAGTTTCAGAGCTGGAGTAGCGACAACGTATTCAGTTCTCGGTTTCGCTTGAATGTGTGTATGCCCTGGAGACATGGTCAGTGTAGTCTCAGAGCTTGTCCTCTGCTCCGGACTTTGAGTTTCATGCTTGTAATAAGCAGACGGCGCTTTAGAGTACATGGAGGTATCTTCAACCTGTATCGATGTGTTAATGAAACTATGAGCACCCTCGAGTTCATCCTGGCGACGAGAAATCGGTACTTTCATGTGTGAGCGATGATTCGTTTGAATAAGATGACTTTTGCGAAGCTTCTTGCGATTCTGTATATCTTGAGGTGTATTGCCCTGAATATCGTCGCTGCCAAGAACAGTCACAAAAGATGAATCGTCGATCATCTCTTCCGGGTCGTCATCGAGCTCCTTGAGGAAAGCCATAATTGGTGATAATAGTGAAGCTTGTGGCCGGCTCTTGTTTTGACTGAGGATGTGGGAAAGCTCTTTACATATTGCTTCTGTCGACGTCTTGCTCCTAGATTCACGTCCAACTAGCATATCACGGTCTACTAGATTAAGCACTTGATATGTGATTTTATCTGTAGACCGCATGCAGTGGCGCAGATAATCGTGCCAACTAGTGACAGCACTAAGGACGTTGAAACCATTGTGGAAGTAATCTCCGTAGTTAAGAGCTGTAGTCTCAGGTCCCAAATCTGGTTGGACCTCCTGACTTGTAATTTGATCTTTGATTGCTTTAGCTCGCAATTTGCTGTACTGTTGAACGCCTTGATAGCCAAGCACCACAAACGTGGCGGTAATCGAGAACACACAGCCAAGCGACCAGGTGTCGATGGACTGATCAACCGGGTTCTCGAGGCGCGAAGAGTGCGAGTATTGCTCAGGGGCACCTAAGCTGTGATCAGCAACGATAGAACTCAGGTTACCAAGTGTGTGATGATATTTTGCGACTTACCATAAGTAGTGGTCCCTCCCAGCAGAACTTGTGGGGGTGCACGTAGAGCAGCTACTTCCTCTTCTTTCTCGCCCTGTTTTGGCTTTTCCACAAAGCGGGCGAAGCCTGGATCCGCCAATTTGAACTTCCCTTGAACTTGTAAAATATTGTCTGGTTTGATGTCTGCGTGCCACCTGTCGAGAATTAGCAACGCAAGCAGCCATCGGGTTTTGTAGTAGAGGCCCTACCCCCAGTACTCTTTGATCATTCCATCATTGTTGGTTCGGAGATTGTGCATGTCTCTTATTGCGTCGGCTACCTCGAATATATCTCGCCAAAAGGCCTCAATCTCACTAGAGTGGACAGGGGGTACATTCTTTGCGAAAAGTTCGGCAAGATCACACTCCCCAAACTCAAGGAGGATGTTGTACGTCGTCTTCAAAATAACAAGTTCTCCTTCTACTCGCTCGCTTTGTTCGGCGTGATGGGTTTGCCTATGGCGATACTCACCAAGGAATCGTATCATGTTACCATTTTCATAACCTAGCTTGGAAAATGCATGCCTTTCGTTGACAAATATGGCCCTTTTCTCCGACTCAAATGCCTTTAAAACAAGCGCATAGCACTAGATGGTGATGAATCAGTACAATTGTTGTTGATTCTGCATTTGCTTTCAGCGTAGCACTCACTGGTCCATAATCTGGGTCTTCGTACCGCGCGCTCTTTACAGCGTCACGCAATCTAACACCAACAAATTCTTCCATCACTGATATTTGCCAAATGGTTGCAGTTCCCCCCTTTTCGTTGATTTTCATTTTCTTGTATATCGGTAAGATATGATCCTCGTCGAAGTTCATATCCAATCCGAGTTCAAACTTCGCAGGGCAGAACTTCCATTGCTCCTTATTAAAATCCTCTGCCAGATTCTCCGGGTATGGCAAGATCTCCTTCTTGAAAACATGTTGTAAGGTGGGTAGGTCGATCGGCAGATGCGAATCAACCACTTTGTGACTTCTCTTGAGAATATGAATGAGATGGCCTTGTCCCAGTTGAAGAAGTATACTAAAGACAATTAGACAAGAGTTCTCTCCTGTCAATTGTTCTTTCCGGGGCTGGCCAGTGTACTGGCTGTACGCAGCATGCAATAGACGCGTTATTTGATGTGTTTCCCGTGGTTCCGTCCATCCCTGAACTTGTAACCTCGTCTCGCTTTCAAGCCACTCTTTGAGCTTTGAGATTCGAATATACTCTCGCCCGCACGCTGTTTTCGCCGTCTTCGTAGTGAGTTGTTGGACTTTGGCAGAGAATTCTCGTATAGCGTGCTCGTATCCGGTCTGCAGTACAGTGAAAGTACTCGTATCCATCGCTGGTGTGCCTTCTGCGCGGCAAAAAGGCACCGTCAAGAGGTGGGCGGCGTCGAAGCTGCATTGATGGACTTCGATTCTCTGTGCTAAACAACAAATAGCGAAAGTTCCATGCTGCTGCGTACTGATGGTACCGGGGCGAAGAGTATGGCAAGGCTCTGCATCTTGGATGATAGTCGTGCCGCTGCGGCTGAGGCTCAAGGCGGATAGGTTGCATAGACGCCATTCGCTGTCATATTGAGATCGCAATTCTTTCCTTCGCCCACCGATGAGGATTTAGGAACTTCTTTCAGTGAGCAATCCGTACCTAAGGGGGGAGTTGTTGTTACTACCTAACTTGCGCAAGCTTGACGTCTCGAAATTTGGAGCACGGCACGGCGCGAACCTCCCGCTGACAATCGACGGAGGCTCTAAATGCATCTTTGGGTTGGCGCCTACGAGTAGACGATTCCATTGAGTCTCGCGATTTCTCTTCCAGATAACTGTCTGCCTGCTAGGACTCGCAAGCTATAACACCTGCTCAGAGTACTTCTCGGAGTCATGAGTCGGTCAAATTCCAGTCATTCGACCCTCCCTCGCTTTCATGGGGCTCGAAAGACGCTAAGTTTCGCCAAAATGGCAGCGAAGAAACCACCATCCACGACACGCTTTGAAGACCGGGTTGAATCGTACAACTTGGCCAACGATGACCTTCGAGTTTGGCTGGAGAATAGATTTCTTGCAGAGGGTTACAAGTTCGATGGCGATGTACGTTGCCTGCAGATTATTCCAGCTACACCTTTCAGCTATCCCCTCCATTGGTAGCTATCCGCTGAAGAGGTGAACATAGAAAATCAAATTGAAGTTGGACAAGTATTGTTTTCTGGTACCAACGAAGCTAACGCTGGTGAGTACCTAGCCCATGCTTTTGGAGGCATGCACTACCTTAATAAATAGCTTGATACAACTACTGACGCGGTGCAGAAAGAGCGAGATGAGATATCTACGCTGCGAGAGGTGGAGAAAGATTGGGTTTTGGAGCCAGAATATTGAGGTTGTGAATTGGGGAAATGAAATGTTCTAAACCGGGACTCTTTACTCGTAACAAATCTGTGTACAAATAAGTGACGATTAAAACATGTACAATTTCAACGAAGAAAATAGTCACTCCATGAAAGATTACATGGGGTGTACGAATTGATATCCAGACTCTCTGAGTATTAATTAGAAGTATAGAAGGAAGAATACCAAGGCAATGAAGGATATTCTATGTGCTCGAGAAAATTATTTAAGGCCCATCTTTTATCTTAATGTCTCTTGTGACAAGAGTAATAAGGAAGTATCATACTTGTATGGGAGTTGATCAGTTGGGAAATCACCCTGAATTCGTACCACCCCTGGTAGATGCCTAGAGTAACTATTCGACCATTAAAAGCTATCTTTCCAAAAGCAGGGCTCGTTGGTATCTTCAATATTGACACTTTCGTTATCCTTATTCTCAAATCAAACAACTGTTTTGCAGCACGTAAACAGAAGTTGGAATAAGTCGAGACTCGTCCTCCACCACGCCCTGCAAGGCAGCCTTGTGGCGGGTGAGCTTTGGGCACTGCCACCATGGTTGAGCACAAGACAGAACCAGAGGCTGCTCGCATCATGGTCCCGCAGTTCATGACAACTGCAGAACGTACAAAACTCACATCAATGCTAGAAACGAAGGAGCAACTTGCTCTCTTCTAAATTTACCATCGCGCATGGCAGCTCAAGCTTCAAACACAAGCCGGCCCAACCTGCAGCTTCCACCACAATTTGAAGACTCATACAAGGATTTTGAATTATACCCAGCGAACATTCTTCTGAAAAATTCATATGAAGCTGCTCTCCAGGCACAGCGTGCTAGATTGGATGATTTTTCACCGAGATTGTTCACCAAAAGTAATTCCATTTACGTCCCGATTCGCGAGTTCACGGGAGTTGGTGAGAATTGGCATCATCCCCTGTAAGAATCCTCGTTGATCAAGACAGGCAACAATGGCGGCCTCCGAAGAACTGGCAATGGCCCTAATAAGATAATCGACGATAATTCTCTCAAGAGGTGGCTCGGGGATGCTACACCTAGTAGCAGCTATGCAACTGTTGAAGATCCAAAATGCCGCTTCATGTGAGTATTCTGAAGATGCCACAGAATCCAATCATTAACACAGTTTTAACCAGCTTTATCAACGGCGATAGCTCACGGGACCCCCTGAATATCACAAGACAAATGCTACTTCGCATATTGAGCTACCACCAGGTTAATCCAGCATATCTTGACTTTCTGTTTGTATTTGGATCTCAAAATGAAGCCAGAGGCCTCAGATTTAGTGGTTTCCATGAGCAAATGACTTTTGCACGACCAAGTCGCCAACTACCCATTCCATCCCTGCGTAGAAGTGGACGTCAATATCAACTAACTTATAACCTCAAATCTGTTGCTCGTAAAATGCGGTCCAACCCACGGGGCCAACCTATACGAGTTCCTATTTCCGAGATGCAATGGTCCATTCGACAAGCAGCTATACATCACCAATTTGATGTGGAGATAGGAACGACCTTGTGGATTGTCACGCAAGGGAATTTGGACATCTTCGAACGGGTTGTACAAATGACGGCAGTACATGGAAGGAAAGAAGATCGTGCATTTGCCGATGGACCAGAATGCTTCAGAACCAGCTTAACAACGCATCTTTTGTATTGTTACTGGTCTATAGAGGAGTGGCGATGGTATATACAATGGCTAGAAGATGTCATTGACACTGAGGTGAGAATTATGTCGCCCACCAAGACCTGAGATTAACCGGCTTCACAGACTGGTAACGTTCTATACAGTGCCCGTGGTATAAAAGAGCAGCACGAATACAGACCGCAGGATATACAGTCTGTTCAGTATCACGAAGATCGGGCCAAAGAAGCTATCATGGTCCTAGAAACAAATACAGACGTCCTCATATCGATTCGCGACTTCTACATCCGCTTGATGAATCCTTTGAAAATTAAAGATTTTGACTTGGCTACCAATACAACATGTCAAGAAAGTGTAAATGCTTTCGCTACGAAGATCGATGATATGATATCCGATTCAAGGATGCAGATTGCTCGTGCGAAATTACTGACGCAGATCGCGGCTGACAGGAAGAATCTCGTAAGTCATCGTATGCCAGAGACCAGGTCTGGAAGTTAATGCAGAATAGATCATACAATTTCTTCAAGGTCAAGCAACAGAAAAGATGGAAGGCCTCACGAGAATCACTGTCAAGATCAGCCAGGCATCTCAGCGTGAGGCGATTGCAATGCGTATCATCACCGTTGTAACCTTACTCTACCTACCAGCCACGTTTGTATCAGTACGTTGACCAGCGCGATAATCTAACTTCACCTATACTAACTATCATGTAGACGTTTTTCAGCACGGATATCATCAAATACCAAAACCCGGGTGGTGGCGACGAAAGCACTTCCGACTTGAATAGTCAATATATGGGATCGTTCTCCCAAGTGGCAATGGACCGGTGGCTACAGGTTACAGTACCGTTGACGATTCTGACTATCCTAGGTGCTGGGTATGCTTTTTATAAGATAGATCAAAGTGCCAAGCGGGATATTGAAAAGTTACAGTAAACTCCCTGCTGAGAACGGTTTCATGGGGCTAGTGGAAGGTCCCCGGGTATGCATATGAATTACAGAAAGATACTAAGCTAAGAATCATAACAAATATTATAACTCGTAAAGGGTGAGCTCTACAATTGCCATTTAGCATAGTAAAAATACCCTTGAGCCGTATGTAGTTCTGACTACCCTACGGCCCACTCGAGCTTTATTACCTTCTTTAATCGCCTCTATTCGTGTTTAAAGAAGTGTGCGTAAGAGCCGTAGCACGAACAAGGGTTTGGAAACATGTAGAACTCGGTAAGATTTTTGGATTCGCGTTGACTATTATCTAGTCGCACAATCGACAAAAATCTCAATTTCGGTGACAAAATTCTCCTTCTATATATCACTTTTCTTCACTTCTACATTAAACTTTTAATCCCCACCGTACTTTACAACAAACCCACCACAATCTCCACCGCATCCTCACAAAAGAGATCCTAGAATTATACCCATATACATCGCAAGAACATTGGGACTTATGATCTATTTCGAGATCTCTTATGAACACAACGTACACCAAACGTATAGTAAGTTGTAATAAATGCTATCTTGCTGGCATTAGAGTTTTCATTTGAACCTGAGGGTTTTTGGCCTACTCTGATCAATTTAACTCTAGCTTCGGTAGTTTTCCGAACGTTTGGTACTTCACTCCAACATTTCTCCTCGGATTATCCACCCTTTCAAATCCAAATATCCGTAAACTACGAAACAAAGACACATAGCCATCTTACGTTCTAGTCTCTAGATTGCAATCTCTTTAGGCCAGCGAGAAATAAATGAAGTGACATCATACCAACCCAAGTCAAAATATTCATCCTCTTCCCCCGAAAAACTAATTTCACACCATAGAATCCCTAGCAGATCTCCTCCATAGGATTGAGGACTACGAATAGATACAACGCAATTTACATGGTTGTCGCTGGAAAGAAATCAGAGCCAGCATTATTTCATTATCTTTTACGATTAAGCTTTTGCTCTCGTTTTTAGATAGAACCTGCAATTGAACTTGTTGCAGGGAAAGGTATCCCAGCTGACAAGAGACACTCTTTTGGTTTTCCAATAAATTACTCTGAAGACAAGCCCATGTTGTTAAGTTTTTTTTACATGTAGGCATTTCTTTCAAGGTGAATGGACAGAGGGGGGGACGGGAGCGAGTGAATCGGTGACAAGGTTGATTTCGGTGATAACTTCCACTTCCTCTCGTATCTCAAGACCTCCACAAACATCAACTGTACGAAAACCTAGAAATAAACTCCACTATTTATACCGCTAGACTAATTCACCTACTCAGGTCAGCTGTATGACAACCCGTTACAATAAATGTTTGAGGGTCACCTTTGTTGCGCGGTAGAGAAGTTAACTACCCGGACTTCAAAAATTTATTCACAGTATTACAAAAAGATACACGATACGGGGTGCGTGACAGGGGTTTGTTTGGTTAGAGATTGAGATGTTGATGGAGAGGTTGGCAACTAGCTTGGGAGATTGAAGGTCAAAGGTTCTTTACAGAATGTCGATGGATTGGTTGTGAGTTAAATGCGTGATTTGTAATTGATAAGGTATATTACTTACCTTACTATTACACTATTAAAACCTATACGAAGTCAACAGAAAGTCTCCCCTCAACTCTCTAAATTATCAACCTATCTCAAACACGAAATTTGAGTTTAACACAATATCCTCTACCCAGTCCCCGTAAGTCTCTCCATAAATACCTAACTACCTAACTAGATCCATAAACTAAACCAGGAGACAGAGACTGCTGTCGCAAATAGAGAGAGAGATATCCTTAGATGAACATTTGTCTGGAAGGTTTTCTCCTGCACGTGTATCACGATATCGATGCGTTTGTGTTCTAGTTTGATATCTCTTGTTCGAGGAGGTAGAAAATGGGGGGAGGGAAAACGGTGGTGAGGTCGATTTCGGTCTAAACTTCGCATTCAAACTTCGAAACACAATGAATATCCCATTCACATACCCCATTCACGCCGTCTCACTTAAGACAACCGAAGAATATCCTCCCACTAACTTCCGCAACCTACCCCTCCACCAAAAATTCCGGCCATATATAAGTTCCTTCCCAAACACAGTGTAGGCGCCGCAGTTCATGGTTCTTACCTCAAAAACCACGAGGCAGAGGTGTGAAATTTATATCCCGTCTCCCCAATATTTCCATCTAATTTGTGTACCAAGAAAATAGAATATAAATTATTTCTCCATCTCCCCATCGCCCTCAATCACTTTCACAACTCTCTCCCAAAAACCCCTTCTCCAATCCAAGATTCCACAAGACAAAAACCCTCCCCCGTCGAATCCAATCTTGTTTCTCCTTCGGCCCTTTCAATTTACACAATTTCCCCTTTTCTCCATTTTCTTCTTTTCTTCCTTTTGTTTTTGGAATCAACAACATAAAACCCCATAAACTACTACTAGTCCTTTAACAGCCAAAGAAGTCTGGCAAGACCTGTAGTGCTAGGTGTAAAAGAGAGTTCAGTATTGTGAGGCTCACATGAGATGTTTTGTTTAGTAGTGTTCCTACTCTGAGAAACCCCCGTCCTAAATTGACGTCTGTATAGATAGTACTACGGTGCTGGGGTAGTGAGGAAATCGGTGGTGAAGTTGGATTTCGGTGACACCTTCCTCTTGTTTAGTGTTGGTAGTCACTCACCTAGACAAATTAGGAATACTACAACCCCTTAACGAAAAATTCTAGTTCCCAGCATCCTCTCTTCAACTCCCCCCAAAATAGGTTTTAGCCGAAAACGACTCCCATCTTTGCACAAGGCACATGTGGTTTGCTCATTCTTACCTCCGATATAATTGACATCCGTACATTCTTATACACCTCCTCACCTCTAATATCTCTCCACCACAACTTGAGGAAATAAAACTACAACTGGATTCATATATCCAGTCATCGTTTTTTCCACCCAAAAATCCGTCCTTCCCTCTAACGCCCCACAAGCACAAACTCTCCCTAAACCCCCCTGATTCTCTTTCTTTTCAATTTCACATTTTTCTTTTTTAAATTTCTCATTCCTTTAGGGGAAATCAAGAACATAAAACTTCTTACGAACCACTCATAGTCCCTCAAAGCCGTTGCAGCTATCTGTCTTCATCACTGCTTCATTCGAAGATAGAGTGGGGCTGTAAAGTGTGTTTCAGACACTGGGGTTTTGTAGGAGTTGTGTTTAATGGTGTTATTTTCCATGTGGATAATCTATTTTCGGCGAGTCAGTGAGGGAGTCAAAGCGATTTTGGTGACAAACTTCCCCTAATTTTACCATGAAAATTATGTGGATAACCAAGAATATTAACACATAACTATTGCATCTAAAAAGAAGTTTCAGTTCCTAGTATTCTCTCCTCAACAAAAGTATTCCACCACTCCCTCCTCCACACAGGAGTGCGAGCACGCATCATCATATCTCTTTCATGAATAGGAGGTTGACGAAGGGATATACTTGTATATATATACACTTATTTCCCTGATATTTCCACTGAATGTCTGGAATAACAATAGTAATTCCATCTAGATACCTATCCCCTACCAGAAACAGTTCCCATTTCACCTATTCTTTTCCCATCTCGAAACCCTAGAACCAACTCTCCTCTTTCTCTCGCCCTTCCCCTCAACTCCTAAACACTCTATCCATCCCCACTCAAAAACTACCACCTCATCCTACAACCTCATACTACTAAAAAGCTTCGTTGAATTCAAAGAATGTTTCCCGCTGGAGTAAGGCAGTAATTCAATCTCCAACTCACATCTTCCCTTTTCTATAACACCAGATACTTATCCAAGTACTCGAGAACTGCGACGTATGTCATATTATCATTTCCTGGTCATGCAGCAAGAAGTGAGAATAGGATTCGGTAGAGAGACAGGTTTCGGTGATGAACTGCCCTTTTCCACGCTCAGAATGTCGGATGAATTCGATATCAATACCACCCCACTTACCAATACCACTAATACTCGGTTCATCCTCGTGATGGAGGCAAGCTCCAAACTCGGACTCGAAAGCCATCTCTCGTCCATTCCTCGAGCTTTTCGGCTTGGGAACCGAAATAGCTTGTTTATCGGCCATAACCTTTATAAAGTCCGACCACCTAAATTTGTACAAGAATCATTTAAAAATAATATTATTTCTATAAAGTATAACTTAAAAGGGTTTTTTTCTAATAAAAATATAAAAAATTGGTTTAATTCTTTATCTTATTAACTAGGTTAGTAGAAGTGTATAACAATATCTTAAAAAATAAGAGGTATAAATAGAGACGGGGTGCCTAGTCAATTCTCGCACAGCCGTTAACACAACTCACAAACAAGACCGCTTGAGCTAAAAAGTAAGTGAGATTATGGAACTTTCGTGGAAAGTTTGGGTGTGAGAGTTGTGCTATTAGTTTTCGTGTAGATGACCTTTGTTTTCCTTTTTTTCTTTTTGCAGTCAGTAAGTGAGGAAGGACAATTCGGTAGTGAAGTTGAAATCGGTGACGAACTTTTCTTTCTTTTGTGCTGAGATTTTGAGGAAAAGTAGGAATATAACATCCCCGAACAGTAATTTCCAGTTCCCAGTATTCTCTCCCCTCCTATCTCAAGTCACCTATCCTATACAATACCCAACCTCCCACCCAAGCATATTGCGCCCTCATGTTCATCCCCTCTAACATCGTAGTTTTCGGCATAAACTTTGTTTATAACTCTCTACTCCCCCGATATTGCTACCCCTAAAAAAATATCCGTAACCTTATCCACCTCCTCCTATCTCCCAACCCCATCACCACAAAGAATACTATATGCAGCAGCCTTACAATCATCAATACCTAAAGTTCCCATTCAATTTTCCAAAAAGGAGAAGACAACCTCAATAGAACTTAGCTAGTAACACCCTTATTTAATAGATGCACAGATACAGAGGGTTGATTGTTTACATCATCACCAGCTGCCAGGATTACCCGAGCATGCAGCTGCTTAAAATGAGTCGGATATGGTAAAATGACAGCACAAAGCCCACAAACACTCCTGAACTCAACCCCAAAAGTAAATTTTAGCACCCATCACTTATTCCCAACCTCACCACCCCTAACACAAAAATCGGCAACGAAAACAATTTCAACAACATTCCCCTCCTTACAGCCTTTTTCACCAATTTTCAAATTTTCATCCTTCATTTCAAATTCTCATTATCACTTTCAAAGACCTCGCTTCTCAATCACGAGTACGGATATATCCAAGTTGCATCGTGATTACTTGTCGTTCCAGTGGGTTGTTGTGTCCTCTCGAGAGGTTTATGAATGATTACATATATTCATGTTGCCTTTTTGTTAGGATATGGAAAGATAGCTTTATATTGATAATATAGTAGACATTAACAAATCAATCAAACTACTTTAATTTAATTAAATTTCAAATTTACTCCTCTATCTCACCAGCCAAACCCGACCCTCACAACACAACATATATTTCAACAACACCCCTCCCCAATCCCCTTCCCACAATACCCCCTTTCCTGCCAAAAAACCTCAGTTTTCACAACACACACCGCCAATTCACGTGTCCAGAATACAAGAAACAATTCAAGTCATTTACCACAGTACTCCAACCCCGCCGTCCAAGATCGACGCACAAACACAGAAAATGTCCTTTTTGATTTCCTGCTTGACCCAAAAGACAAGGAGAGTGTGATGTAAGCTAGCATGTTATCTTTTCCTTAAAACATGTACCGAGTGCGCTGCCACATGCTTCACGGTATCGCTTTCGATTACTTACTACTTAGTGGAAGATGAGAAATCGGTGGTGGACTTAGAATCGGTGACGAACGATTCATTCTCGCGTCAAAATTTCTCAGACCATCTCCCCCAAACATTTCCCACCAACCCCCCGCCAGATCCAAACCCAAGAAGCACAACAAGCCTCCTACCCCCTTCTATGCAGAACTCCCAGTCTAGCGGTCTCTTCCTCCCATCTCCCTAGACCGAGCATCTTACTTTATACACCCCCTAACCCAAACCCAAAGCCCCAAACCCAACTCTTCCCTCACCATTCCATCACCACCACAGAACCTCAAATCAAAAAAACACACCAACAAACTACAAGTGTAGAACAAACAAAACCAAACCCCCTATCCCCTCAACCATCAGACTCCCCAGCCTAACGCATGCTGTTGACCCCCCCCCTTTTTTTACAGCCGCCATCGCAAAATCTAGGACGAAAAGACATTTATTCACATCCTTACTTCTTTTAGATAGCGGGGGTTGAGTGTGGTGTTGAATATCGTCGAGATTGCAGGAGAGGAAGAGGCTTCATTTCTGGGTGGAGTGAGATATGTCCAACATTCCCTAGCACCAATCGAATCTCCCCAGCATCATCAAATCTCCTAGTTATTACACATATCAAATGCATTCACACATCACCTCTCACACAACCATCTCCCTCCTCAATAAAAAAAACCCCCTTCACCCTTCAAACCTCGCAAAAAGTAAGAAAGGGAATCGGTGACAAACCTTACTTTCCGCGACAGACTCTCCCCCTCCCATGACACAACACATGCTCATGAATACAATCGGTGATGAGTTGTTGAGTTTTTTTTAAAGATAGCGTCTGCACGATTCTCTCATCCTACAAACTAACAAATCGGCAGAGTATTTCAATCCCATGTGGTTCGTCACATGGGAAGCAGTCCAAGGCTATTCGTATACTTCTTCCATCTAGATGGAGAGGGGATTAAATATACTTCCTACAATACGCATCCGTAAGGACCCTCAACAAGAGCGAACAAGTCCGTAGACACGTTAAGATAGGACAACACGAGACAAGACAAAGAAGAAACGACTCAGAGTATCACCTCCCAATTCTCTAACCTATTAAAGACTCATCTCATCTCAAACCGCTATGCCAAAATGCAAATGTCCCCTTCCCTTTCTTTCCACCCTCCACATCCTTTAATCATCAAATGCACATGCATACCAAATCAAATCAAAAAAACTCCATCGCTCAAATGCAAATCAAAACAAAGTCAAAAACAAACCAACTCCCTTTCCAATCCATCCCACCAGTTCAAATAAACAGCGATATCAAAAAATAATCTTCAGATTTCTCACATCTTCTAAAATTTGTGTGTGCAAGTATGTCTTGTTCCATCGTATATACATTGCTCTTGATGCGTAGAACCCATCATACGATCTTGAAACCACGTCATGCCGGTTCAAGAATCGAAAGAAGAAGCGAGGGTCTAGAGGCATGATCCATGATCCGTCATAGCGTGGGTGGAGGAGAAAAGGCGGAAGATTTGGTGAGAAGGGTTGGGTATCTATACTTTTCCGGGTCGGACTCGTGGTGGTAGTGACCATGCTTTTGCAACGACAGTCTAGGGGTTTGTTAGTGGGTGGTTTTATTAGGTGATGGTGAATAGACATACCTCTCCCTCACTATACGCCCAAAAGTACACAATCATGCCCACGATGTAATAAATCGCTGCATTGGTACCCTGATACAACAACGCCGCGGCCAAAATCGCCATTGGAAGGACCACCAATCGAGCTTCGATACTACGATGCACAGCCGATCCAGCAATAGCACCAAGAGGCCATTCCCAAGCGAACATGATGAGACCGAGGAGGATATTGATGACTTGAAGGACGGGAATCGGTTTTACGGCTCCATCGAGGTTTTTGGTGAGGAAATCCCAGAAGATTTTGGGCCAGAAGATACCGTGAACACCAGCTACGAATTGATCTGAGATAATTAGCAATGAAACAAGAAGAATATGATTACACATACAAGCTGAAGCGGTCAAGATGATGAGACGAGCCCAATGATTCTTAATAAGTTTTCCCATGTTGACGAATTGATCTTCTTAAATCCTAATATCCTATTTCCAACTTCTACAAATGATTCGAATCGAAATGGATTAAACGGGTCTAAATTATGATCGAAGGCGTGATTGAACTGAAAGAATGTCGAATGGTAAGGGTAATTATCCGAACCGGCGGAAAGAATGAATTGGGTTGGTGGAAGGTATCGAGAAAGAAAAGAAGGTTATCGAATACCGACGACGAGTGCGCTGCAGCTGGTGAGGGAAGAGAGAAAAGAAGGCCGTGAGGATGGGTGGGGAGCGATCGGGTATATAATCTTCTGGCTTGGCTTCTTTTCTGAAGCCGGTGGGTGGAGGTCACCTACTCACAGACCTGGATCTAGGATCCGTTTGGAGGTCTGTCACAGATGCCAACCCAGGGTGAATTCTGACGGAACGATCAAGATGGGATGTTTGAGTGAGAACGGACGATGACGGCAGGTGAAGTTTGGTGACAGCGGACATTGAGCGATGTCCCGATGGGAGAGGCTCAGAGAGTGGAGGTATGATCTACTGATGCTATGGGTTTCGAAGGGCCATGTCCTGACGCGGGCTTCACAAGCTTTCTTGACGGAGAGAGTCTGATCCGGGGGGAGATTCGGGATGTTTTGGTAAGGAGATTGAGTATGAGAGCGTATGCGTGATATCGTGTATGGTATGTTCTATCGTGGGTTATGCGTGTATGGTTAGTCGTTGTTCGATCTGCGAGTTGAGACGTTTTGAAGCGGACCAAGTGATACAAGTACGGAGGGGAAGGTATCGGAGGAGGTATCTGCGGCAACAATGAGATCTTCGAGATGCGGGAACCCAAGTTTAAGATGGACAGGGCAGCCGAGGGCAGGGGTGGTGAGGGTGGATGACCAGGGGAGATGCGAGAAGTATTTGTTCTGGGCGGTGCTGGGGGGAGAGGGGCTAGTCTCGAAAGGGAACTGTCACTTCTGCTCAACTTCTGCTTCATCCAATCCGTCGTCTGGTCACATGTGCGACGAGAAGTATCGAGTACATGTGACACGGGCGGGAGAGGAGGCGATATTGAGTACACACTACACTACACGACTGACCATTGATCATGCTCATCACCGCAGCTGGTTGAATTAGCTCTTCGACCAAGAATTAAAAAATCCCATTTCAGATGCCAATAGCAGCCAGGCCCCTCCGGATTCTGCTGCACGTACAAGGCCGCTCTCCAATCACCACCACCGCCACGACTGGAAGCCGTTGATGCCGATGGATTGCTGGCCCATGGTTGGCGGTAAAGCAGAATCCAAAGGTGGTGGTGATTGGAGACGACCAGAGAGGGATGAGTTGGGCGCGTACGGTACGTGAGCATGGGGGAGAGGTGAAGGGTGCATTTTACCTGCAGGTCCTGTTGGGGTTCTGTGAACCGGGGTGAGCTAGGCTGGATGGGGGTTAGGGAAAGGGCCGTGAAAGGTGGGTCCACGGTCGGCAGACGGCGGTGAATTACTCGCCTGTCTTTCTCGCATTTCGCCCTGACGCTGCTTCCTTGACGCTTCGCAGCTTCTTGCCTGACGCTTCTTCGGTTTGGTGACCCGCCTCGACGATGCATCGTGCATCCGCTGTGTACCTCCTCTTCATCATGTACAGAACTCTTCAACTCACGACTACTCAACATCACATCATTAACCTTCAATTCGATATCAAAGAAACAATCATCTCAATCATTCTGATATTTCATCGCATCACTTCATTCCTCATCTGGTCCCATCGCCGTCTGATCTGCCATCCGAAGTCGTTGCTGTGTTTGGTTGCAAGGTACCTGAGACGAGGCCCGACTCCAAGCCAGTTTTACCTTTTTGGCCTCAAACGACAGCAGTCGCATACATGAGATTGAAGAAAAAAGTAATCTGTGCGTAGAATTCCTTTTGTCAGAGAAGAATCTGCGAAGTATCTATCATTACGAGTCTTTTCATAAGAGTCATGTCTCTGCTTCTGTTGCACTGTAAACGTATTTCAAGTTTAACTCTTCGAAGGGAGGTAGGTGAGAGTCGTGGCTCAGTACAAGCACAACATGAATCCTCCATGTACAATTAGCCATACCAGTGTAACAACTAATCTGCAATCTAAACTGCATTAAATACATTTAAATGCATCATCCAAGCATCACTGCGGTCGGCGGCCTGCGTCTGTACCACTACACTCGCATCTCATCGCCACCAACCTCAAAGCCGACCATACCTGCAGCATCACCACCCACCAATCCTCACCGATCCGGCATCCGATGAAGAAACCCGGCGTCTAAACACGCAGACGCCTGACCAACACCCAACGTTTCTTTTTCTAAAAAGAGACTCCTCTTGAATGGCCAGGTCGGGTCTAGAGCTAGACCAACATGTCCTCGCCCAACGAGCGTCTGCGTAAGCAATGCATAGCGGTCCTTTCCATAGAACTACCCGCTGAAGAAGGCGTTTAGACAATCCATCACGCGCTGCCTGAAGATTCCATCTGTTGCATAAAGCGACTCATCGCACCAGACCGCAGATGTTTCTGTGTGCAACCAAGTGGTTGGCAAATGGTAGGTACACTTTCTAACATCTGAATGTGTCGGCAACCGCGGTAGACTTCAAACTCCAACGTTGGTTGTTGTTTGAGCTTCTTCGGATGGATTAGAGAAGCGCGAAAGGTCGGTTGAATATTCCTTTTTTCGTATTCAACGTTCTGACGTCTATTCCACGTTTTGATGCCCTGTTTCTTTACCTTTCCTACCGAATATCAGATGATGCTCTTATCGTTGAAGAATCTTCAGATATCTGATAGGTTTCCATTCTTCAAAGCCACCGCACGTTACGCTCACTTCCTCACGTCCAATACCCACGACCCCACAGTCTTCAACATTACCAATCCCATCTCCCATCCCCTCATCACACATCACACCGACATTCGATTCCCCTCATCACTCCACCTCACACATCGTGAGATCTTATCACCATCATCTACCCCTCTTCTCCTCCCCCAAGCTTTCACTTTCACATTCAATAAGTGATAGTGATCCCCCCCACTGCATATGCATCGCCAACAAAGACCCCAAGCAACGCTCGCTCGCTCGCTATGCACCTTGAAGCGCAACGCGGGAGCCGGCGTGCTGAGTGGACCGGGTCGTGTCTATTTGGGGAACGCCACTGAGCGGTAAATCTGCTGTTTTCATTGGCGGTTTGGGCTGGGCACGTGATGGGAGGGGTCTGGATTGGGCTTTTGAGATTCTGGATTTGAGATTCTGGGAATTTGACACGGTGAGACATTTGAATCATGATTCTTTGGAATAATGGGTCATCGCGAGATGCGATTGAAATTTGTTTTTTCTCTCTACGATTCGATTGACCAAGTGGTTGGTAGGTACTCCCCGTCAATACGCAAATCCGAGCTCAATAGCGCTTGCACATCACCAAATTGTTGAATATCCCATTTCAACATTTTCAATACCAATCTCATGCTTCTAACCCAATTCGATCATTTCCCTAGATCAAATACGCTTCCACCCAATCCGATCATTTCTCTAGATTTCAATACTAGTTTCGCGCTCCCATCCCAATCCAGCCATTTACTCATTCGATATCAATTTTGCGCTTCCATCCCAATCCGGTCATTCTCAATATCAATTGCGCTTCGCGCTCCCATCCCAATCCAGCCATTGTTTTCGCGCTTCCATCTCAATTAAGACAATGTTCTTTGAGCTAGTAGAGTTATCATCCGTGTATTCTTGCTTCTTTAGCTCGGTGGTGAATCGGAGGATGATACTTAAACTTCTGACAGACGGGAAGTATGTACGGAAGTACACGCTGAAGTGTTGTCAGATTCTTAGGTCGTCAGCACTAGGGGATTTACGATTTATCCTAGTGGATGTTAATGAGCTTTTCTTTTTCACGCACGCAGAGAGGACGAGAAGGATTGTTGAGTGGTGGTTCGAAGGTCTACGGGTTCTTTTGTTGTCGAATTAGAAGATGGGTTTTGGTCAATATCTCTTTACCGTCTTACACATTCTCTTCTAATATTCTACAAGATGTAGTCTTCTTTCTTTGCAGCATAAGCGGCGTCTACCCTAATCAAGAACATCTTTCCTTCTTCCTCGCCCTATGGCGCCTATCTAAGATCCTCTACACCACCTGTGCCGTTCACACCATCTCTTCTTCACACCATCTCAACACGGTAATCATCGACTATACACTACATCGCGTCTATCTCTTCCACGATCACATTCGCATCCCTACCCTCGCTCGCCCTTACGTTCCACCCAAAAAGTAAGCACTCGTCAAATGGCGTCTGTCCCGCTTACACAACACTTGGGACCTTCCGTATACATCAAATGGCGTCTGGACATCTCACTTCTTCTCCCCAACAACCAGGAAATCGTCAAGCGGCGTGTATCAAACCTTCTCCTCCGCTTACACAACACCTAGTACCTTCCGTATACATCAGGAGGCGTCTATACTTTCTCTTCCTCTACCTACCTAGATAGAGGAGCTCGGTGGTAGGTAAACGGGATGTTTATACATCTCACGTTATTTAATTCACCTCTCCCACCTACCCAAAAGAGAAAATATCCAAGAGACCGTAAGCACCGTCTACCTTTAACTTCCTAAATAGTGTTTACTGGGTACTTAGCCAGCGTTTATCCATCGTACATCCTCTAATGGACAGGGTAGGAACCGGCAAGCTGCGTCTACATCATATCATCCACCGCGTGTATCTACAAGGTGGGAATCGTCAGGCGGCGTCAAATCCTCTGACGATCTGCGGTCGAATGTATAATCCATACCAACGCAATGTTCGTGCCACATATATCTCGCGCCTGTCCGACTGCTCCCCCCACTATCCCACGTGTACTTCGAACTTTGCACGCCGTGTAAGTGCCTCGGAGGAATGATAATGGTCAATTGCTTGATTACTGCAGATCAAGATCCTTACCTCCGTAGCTGGTGAAGATGACATGAAGTATGCTTCCAGCATCGGAGTTGTGGGTAGTTGGAGAACTGAGCCGGTGCCTGTTACTACCACTAGCGTAGTGAGATTCTTTGTAACTCAACCTCTAAGCAGATTTTCCAATCAATGCCTCCCGAGAAATCTCACCATCTGGGTTACTACCAGAGACAACACAGCGATTCGGTAGTTTTGTCGGCCGTGGAGCTTAGATAATGATACTTTAGTTCATTTGGTGTTAAATCCTCATGGTAATGTGGGTTTGTATGTATCAAACCACATCCCTCCCCCGTTTAAACGTCAGGAACTGTCCGTTTACGGCACAGGGTCTTACGTCTATGCAATTCCCCGCGCTTAATCCACATCTCACGGGTATTGAAGCGGGGTGGGAAGTGGCACGTATAAGAAGCCTGTTTGTTGCGTGAGTGAGGCACAGAAACAATCGTCAAAACCCAAAAACCTCCCAGTGTACCTCAAAGGACGTTCTGTCCTGTTAACCGAAAATTACGTCGTAGTTTAGAGATCTGTTCCACGTAACAATCATCGAGAATCGACTTGTGCAACTGAAAGTGTTGTTGTGTTGGTAAACGCTAGGAATCAACCGTCTGACGGGATGCGCAAGAATCACACTGATATACTATCCCCGGTCCATGACGGAGGGAAGTAAATCAGGCATCTCATGAGTGTCCTTACACGGTTGGCGAGTTTACATGAAGCTGGTTCAAAATGAGGGTCTTTTCAAGTCGTACTTATTCTGAACTGCCATCCGGCCCTGCTTTCGCGACAAAATTGCTGATTTGAGTCCTTTGGGTCTTCATTCAACATCCGCTGTAGATTGTATATTCCCGGGAGATGAAGAGGTGGCGAGAGGCAAATCTTCCTGATCTATCTGGACAGAGAGAAAGCTAGCTGTCAGCCTTTGGTTGTTGGATTACGGTGGAATGCAAATTCCAATTCCCTCGTGTGGCAAGGAAATAAATTGAAGTGTTCAGATCTCGTAGAATAATAAGATAGCTTCCTATTGATGCTAGAAGTTTTCTTACTGGTCCCTCCTGATTTCAGACGTCGTCAATCAACTAGCCACAGTAAACCCTAATATTCCCTCTCAAGACAAGTATCCGCCATAAACGCCAGGAACTCGGTAGATGTGGCACACGAAGGATGTTTGAGCCGCATTCTACTACGCCGTTGATTGTGAGTTTTGACTTCACGAGTGAAGGGATACAAAGATAAGATGTTGACGTTTCGACAAAGTTGGGATGGGTATGAGACACGGTACACTCCACTTACCAAATTATGCATTCATAGGTATAGTCTCGCTGGAGCGGTCGATAGGTCATTGACTGTCTGGAAAGTGTTTGAGGCACAGTCGTATTTCGTGATAATCATGCCTCTTGAGCACAGCAGAGTTTTATTTTACATTAATTGTTATATAAAATCGTCCACCGCAAACGCTAGGAAGTGGCTGGACTCTACGAGCAAAAATCGAGAGATCTTCAGAGTTTAGTGATTTGTGCATGTTGCAAAGTTGTCAAGTGTTTTTGTAGACGCTGGGAACATGTCTTGATGTGGTAGAACTCAAGGGTGGTATGGACGAAGCTCTTACATCATCAATTTAAATTTCTTTGGGTCGAGCTTTTGGCAGACCACATCCCAAGATCCTGTGCTAGTCCCGAGTTTCGTTGGGAGCGCAGTCCTATCACAGAGGCCCAGACACTTGTATGCACTTCAAAGTGTGGGTAGACTCGGAGAGTGAGAATCTCCTTATTGTATCTAGTATATCCTATTCTTAGGTTCAAGATACGTAACTTTGTTGGCAAGTGGCATAACATCGAGTTCTACTCCTCGTTTAGCACGACACAGATGCTGGAAAATGTATTCTATAATTGTAATTATTTCACAAGTATACGAATGTCATAAGACAAATATTGAAGCAGAAGTCGTTTCATAAGGGATGGACTCTGTCTGTCCATAACGTTGAAGTGGCACAATCTTCCCACATAAACAGCTTGCGTTGGACCTCGCAGGACTGGCAAATATATTGTGAGTCTAGAGTGAAATTAAATGACATGCGTTCACATGCACTGGAGTAATTAATGATGATCAAAAGTCTAACGCATAGTCCAAATTCCCAACTCCGACAAAAATTCCCACGACCCAAAACCCAACCAAAACTCCTTCACCAGCCACACCTTACGTCTAAACCACCTCACCAACTCACTTCCTCATTAAGCGCCACAGCCAAACCACAGCCGCTTCAACAACGCCTCAGAAACTCAAGAGTCATTGTTTCAACTATCCTTCGACCTAAAATCAAACCCAAAATTGGTCACAGGTGACTTACCAGCCACGGCCACCCACCCAAACCTCAACCTTAACAAACCAACAACCTTACCTAAAACCCTCACTCACCTACCGATTTACCTACAGTAGGTACCAAAATACCTACCTCAACCCCTCCTCCCCACCCAAATCCCAACCCTCGACCAAAACTCGCTTAATCCATCCACCCCTGAAACTCCCAAACAACAACATTTCATCAGGAAGCGCCTGGCTTTGTTTGGGTTAGCGCGTTGTTGGATGGGGATGTTAAAAATAGATAGTTGAGGAGGGGGAAGAATTTAGTTGTGAGAAGTGAGGGTCTGGCAGTAGTGGGATTTAGGTGTAAGGGACGAAAGAATTTTCGATGAGGTGGAGGGGGGGAAGGTGAGGGTATGTTGGTGATTGTCCTCGTGTTTATGTAGAGAGTATATACCGCATACTTTGTTAAGATGGAATAATATTAGCTGCCCAAGCATACGTCCAAGTCTCCACGTGGGATGTTAATGACTCGTTCATCTTTTCGTGAATTTTGATCGATCGATTCAAATTCTCCCGCATTAGTTTCAAGAGAACGCATGGATTTGGACAAATGAATTGGTATTTTCGGTGGTAAAATTGAGAAATTAATCAGATATGTGAGAGAAGGAAGGAAGGGGGATAAATTGATGCGTGGACGAATTTAGTGAGATGATAGGGCGGACAGAGTGGCATTTGGGGGAAGGTCGAAGTATTGTATATATATGTATTGGAAGTTGGGGGTTGATGAGTTTAAGCAGAGTGAGTTGAGTTGAGGGAGTAGATTGAGGTGGGAAATTTGAATGGTTGTAGGTGTCAAGGAGGAATCTATATGACACTTCAATACTTGCATCTAGAACGGCTTACCGACTCATAGAACACAAGCAATTCAGGCCCACCAATGGATAGACAAAGTCATAATCTAACCCTGTCTCTGAGATGTATCATTATGCCAGCCCAAAAAGAAGCGACATTCCATCACCACCAAACCCACGACACATAACATCAAAGTCTGACAACTCCCTCCATTTCACCCCGCTCTTCTCTTTTCCCAACAGACTCCTCACATATGGAAACTAAAACTACATAATCAACCCATAAACCTTAAGACATATAATCCTCCTGACCCGCAAGTCATAACCATCTGCTTCCCTCCCAAGTGACACCCCAAACACCATAGGCAAAACAATACCATATCCACAAACCAGAACTCAACACCACAGCAAAGCCCCCCTTTATTCCATCCCCATTTTCCTCTCTCCCTCAATCACATCAGCACCCCCCTCTCTCCATTCCCCATTCATTCAAACCCCTTTCACCAACACCCCAACACGCCAACCCCTCAATATCCATCCATCTCATCCCATCCATCTCCCATCTCTCAACCCATCCATCTCCACCCACCCATCCATCTCAACCCACATATTTCGCATTTCCCCACCCCCTCTCGCATCTCCCCAGCTCACCCACCCACCCTATGCCACCACCAAACAAACACAAACACACACCATCGTGAACTCATCTCCTCTCTTAGACCTTCCAAAACCCCCTACAAAAGACATAATCTCACATCGAACTCCATCAAGCGTATATAGAAATAACGTGGAGCTACTAATGACCAATCCCAAAATCTTAAAGTCATGCTCAAGTCTCCGCTATGCTCGAGAATAATCCTACCCATATCTAATCTTCTCAAGTAAAGAGCCAGAATCGAATGACAGCTCTACCTGAATCTCAGACTATATATCGCATTCCTATCCTCACCAACCATCATCTTAATTTAGTTCGACAAGACACCATACTGAATGCCAACACAAACCCAAATCTCATACAAATCTCAAACCCAATAATCATACAGCCCTCACAGTACCTCAACTTTTCAAGCACACATCACCCACACAAAAAGTAATGTATAAATCTATTTCATTCCACGTTAATCTAATATTCGCAATCTAAAATAAACTCTACAGAACGGGGTATAGATATTAAACTCCAAAAACGTGAAAAAAAGAACCGAGTGACCCACAAGTGTAAAGCCACCAGTATACCTCCCCTCTCCCACTGCAATAGCCAAGATTGGATTAACTTCTTAGTAACCAACATTTAGCACCGACAACAGCACAACCCACTAACGAAACAAGCTCCGGATACCCTCAGGAACCATACGACTGCTTTTGAAAACCTTCACCTTCTTCGCAGATTTTTGACTCAAATGTCCAAATGGAGAGGTATGGCCCTGTTGAGCTGTCTCTTTCTCTTCGACGAGCATGTCAGGTACATTTGGCGCCGATGCAGCCCGATTCATAGTCTGACCAAAACTATTTGCGCTAGACGTTCTCAGCGGAGGAGTGATGTGTCTATGACCATCGTGCCCCAACCCTTTCTTGACTGACGCAGTGGCCATTCTTCTGAGCGTACTCGCAGGACTACCATTTGAAGCACTGCGGATTCCTGGGATAGTATCAAATGAGCCAGTTCGGATATTCTCCTTTTCATCCTGAATAATCGAAAGCCGAGACATTGTCGGATCGTCCGAGTCTTGTCGACTGCTACCATCGTTTGGGCTGTGTTCTGTTTGAGGCGAGTTCGTCCGAGCCCTGTTTGATTCAAACTCATTCCCAAAGTCATCATCGGCCGTCTTCTGAAGACTGGTGATACTGCCAGATCTCTTGGTGAAATTACTTGCAATGCTTGCAACACTGAGCTTTCGCATCATGGAACTTGCAGAGGCACGAACGAGGTGCTCACTGCGTGCTCTCCCACTCATTCCGGGGTAAGGCAAAATATCTCGGGACCAGACGTCAGCAAGCAGATTTTCTAGACGAATTCGGTCAGCTCGTGTCGATGCAATGATTGGAACGCGATTAGTTGTCAGAAGTGATTGCGATCGATTGATATTTGCTGACGATGACGACTCCTTGAATGCATTGGTATTCTTGATGATGACCTGACAAAGTCCTGTTGTGGGACCAACTGTTGTAGCTCTGTGGATTGAAAGTCGTCGAGCCACCGTCCCTACTTCTTGTTAGCTGAATCAGAGCAAAGGCGCTGTTACTCTTACCAGGCTTGCCAAAGACTGTTCCCATAGACTTGATTGGCAGAGATAGCCTCGTGAGAATAGCTTGTTCGCCAGCATCCAGTGGATCTTTGCAAGAATGATCCGTTAATCGGCTTCGCCACTCTAATTCTTCTTTGGGAGAACATGCGCTCATCGTGATCTCGAAAAGCTGATGATCGCATTCAAATACCAATTTCCATGAGAATGGTACCGTATGACATTGCAAGCCTAGACAGTGATCAGCGTTATGATTTACTTGTTTTGTAACTCAATATGTTCGATTTACCCCTTCCGTTGTCCACCTCCTCAATCTTCAGCTCATGAAGGGCAATGCATGCCTGAATACTATACACCTGATCTGACTTCGAAGCAGAAGCGAGTAGCAAGAAATCTCGATAGAGCAAGCTGATCAAATATTGACCATTAGCACCCTCTTTTGTTTGCCATGAGATGTGCAAAACTCCACAGAGATGAATCCGACCAAGGGAACGGATTGCACTTCTTGAACGGGTTTCAGGCTAGGATGGTGTCAGTGTGGTTGCAAATGAGTCTACAATATGCTCTTACCCTATCAGGAAACACCAATCGGTCTTGAAGCAGCCATGACTTTTCTATAATGACCTTCATTCGTGGATCATCTGTAGCTCGGTTTATCTCCCTGGTGGCTTCTCTCAGTCGAATCAAGACGTTTTCAATGGCCATATGAGAGTCTGGGCAATCACAGACTGGTGTCTGTTTCAGAAGCTCCGCCAACAGAAGCGGATATTTGCAAACCCTTTGAATTGGCTGATGGACGTCAGTAAGACTCAATACAGTCCAGTCTCAAAGCTTACCTTGACCAGTAAGTCACCCACAGTGAGCGACTTCTTGGAACCACTCTGCTGATTATTGATAGAAGCGAGAGACGATGCCAGCGCCTCTAATCCTTTTTGATAAACCTGCCATTGTGGGATTGTCCGATAAGTTGACGCAACGTCTTTGATCATTAGCTCGTACTTGGCACCGTACTCTTCATATATGAAAAATCGGCTCATCTGTCATACATTAACAGGGATCTCATTACATTTGTGAAATTACTTGCCTTTTTACCAAACACATTGGCGACTTTAGCAGCGATCTCTGGTTCTGCTGTCATACCAGGAACTTTTTGAAGCCAAGAAGACCCTTTGGAGTTCTCTGGAACGGCATCAAGGCTTCGCCATCTATGGTGACCGCTAACTGGCGGGGAGAGTGAAGACTCCGCGTGATCTGCTTGCGTATATTCTGAATGAGGAATAACGCGGTGAAGTTCTCCCAGAAGTTCTTCATGAAGCTCTACAATTTCGTTGAGATTGCGGTTGATCGAAGTGCGAAGACTTAACGACAAGCTCGGAATTGATGCCAGTAGGGTAACGTAAACCTTGAGATGTATTAGAAGACATCAAGTATCCGTTGACAATCAACTTACATTCATCAAAAATTTGACATCTGCAAGATAACTCTCTTCCGTGCTGATGATCTCCTCCAGAACTCGACGTCGTCGCAAGAGTCTATTGGTAACAGCCTGATCAATGACAACACCTCGAGCAAGGTATGAGCTGTCTTCAGATAAACGAGCGACATGTGAAGCATTATTGCTGCGGTCTGTCTTGTGGTTCCTCGAAGAAGAAGCTGCGGTCCTTCTTGACCTTGGAGCAATGCTGATGCTTGCGAGACTGATGCTTGCACTTTTCATCGCTGTAACAAATCCGAATGATGATCCCGACGAAGATTTCTTGTGTTCCGATTTCCTTTGTGTTCTTGGCGAGTCCAAGTAATCTTTCTTCATTGACGTGTCGTGAGTGTCACAGCTCACCGTTTTCCTTCGCTGTCCAGCTCTTCGGTGTATGGTACTAACCCACTTCTTGAAGGGGATCTCGGATTCCACTGGATGTGAACAGTTTGCAAGACTATCAACATCATCTAGGGAAAATCTGTGCCGGATTATCTTTTCCTCAGTTTGCAGGCCTTCACCGTTGAATGACAATCCTAAAGCAGCAATATTATCCAAAGTGTTCCAGAGCTCGCCTTCACCACTTGATCCAGGATCTGAGGCTAAGTCGACATTAAGAAGGCCAGCTTCGCTTGTTACAGGTTGAGAAACTGACGGAGGAGGGATTGGAGTTCCCCAGCTTGTCTTTCGAGAAATGTGTGAGGAGGACCGTCGAATTCGAGTTGGCGTCGATAGCCCTGGGGTTGTGTCTTGTGGAGGCATAATTGGGAGATCCATTTTGTGAGAAAAGGAAACCAAGAAATGATAATACAAAATTTGTTCCAAGAAACCAAGAAAGACTTGCTGGAAGCAAACAGCAAAGTCGGGCTAGGGCATCAAAACATGCTTTGCAGGATGAGAATGAGGATCAAAAGGAGAGACGAGTTCTCGACTTGACAGAGAATACAGAAACCAAAACTTAGCTTCTGCAAATCCTAGAGAGGAAGTCGCAATGAAGGCTATTTCACCTGTTGTAAGAGCTTCTCAGGAAGGAAGGCTCGACGAGGGCCGTAGCTCCATACTTCATACTGTTAAAAAACGCAGTTGGGGAAAAGAACAAAAGACCATCTTCAAACCGTTAGTAAAATTCCGAATTCGAAATACGCCGAGAGCTTTTACTAGTAAGGCCTATAGTGTACTGAGTATTGAGATGAGAAGCTCCTCGTCTGTGTCGAGTCGCGACGAAAATAACTTTACCCACTTTTACTTTAAGTGGAGCTTTCCGAGCATGGACCCCCGATCGTTTTTACCCCGCCAAAACGCGTCTTTCGTAGCCTGCAGCAAGGCTGAATAGCAGATGTCGCATCCAAAAATGTTTGCCATAGACCAACTTTGAACTCAGAGAAATGGGATTACCTCTCAGAATGGAAAACCTACACGCTCCGACTGTACAGTCTGGCCCAACATCGGGTCCAGCAAGCACAAATGGCACCCAAACGAGTGGAATGACTTTCGCTCAACTCCAAGCCAAGAAGGACAATATTGAAGCTGAAATGAGTGCTCTGGGGTCCGTACTTCAGTCGGTATGTCACATTCAACTTAAAACGTTGCAAGTCTGATTGATTATAGCATGGAGTTGACATGAATACAAGGTTGATTACCCCCGACGGGTTTCCTCGAGCAGACTTGGATGTAGCGCAAAGTATGCCCAAACTTGCGGTACGAGATGAAGTATTGACTGTAGACCAGTTCGAACTACAAGAACACGAATTATTTATCTACGAAACGATCACAAAGCCCTCATGAACGTTATCGAAAAGTTTCTACACGAGCATTTCGCAAGGCAAGCAGCACTTGGAACTGGGGATGATGCGACAAACGAAACAAGCAATACAGACATCTTATCTGCCTCATCGTCGAGTATAGAACAGCCTGCCGGCCCACCTTTTGCTAAAGTGAACAGCGTAGTGGACAACAGTCCCGCGGATACAGCTGGTTTGAAGGCTGGAGATGAGATTCGGAATTTTGGATACGTGAACCACTCAAATCATGATGGGCTGAAGAGGGTTGGAGAGTGTGTTCAGGGCAATGAGGGGGTAAGTCGGACGGAATCACTTGTTATTGACTGGGGCTAACTATGAAGCGTAATATTTTGGTGAAGATATCTAGATCCACAGGTGCCTCTCGACGGCAAGAACTCCAATTAACGCTGACACCCAGGAGAGACTGGGGTGGACGTGGTCTGCTGGGCTGTCATATTTTGCCAATATAACGGAGCTACTTTATCAAAAAGAAAGGAAAAGGAAAAGGAGTAAGAATGGTGCTGGGTTTCAGATCGGGTATTTGAAGAATCAAACAGGCCCTTCAACTATTCTCAACTTTGAAAGGATATTCTCCTTTACGCAACTCATAGGATAGCATTCCATATCAGCAACAGCATTCTATATGGTGTGATGGAATATGGAAATTAAAGATAGCATGTACACTAGGATCCAAGTAGATTTAGCCTCACTTGATGATTGCCTTCCAAAAAACACTATGTCAGGACACTAGACGGACATGAAGTAGTGATTTTGGGGTTTGTTTAAGGCAACATCTTATAAGAGTGACTTGAACGATTTCACCTGAGTTAGTATACTTGAATAATAATTTTTTTGCCATCGTAATCTTCTCTTTCTTCACAAAAGATTTCTCCTAGGTTGTATCTAGTTGATTGGTCGAGGCTCAGGCATCAAGGCCGTCACATGACCATGCACTAAGCGAGGAGTCCAAACCTGAAGTCACGAAAACATCGGTGCACCCATCAAAACAGCCTTGCATCTTCAAATCATACTCCACCACGTCCTCAGTGAAGCGCAGTACTAAAGGTCAGTCATAAATACCTTCTCTCGACATCTCAAACATTCTAAAGGTCTGCGGCGTGGTTAATCTGTATACTAATTACTTTATCGCAGTCTCGAACATCTAGCTCGCTCTGTTTACCTCTTTTTTCCTCAACATCATATTCAGTAATCATGGCCGAAGCATCTGGAGTCCCAACCTTCAAGCTTGTCCTTGTCGGTGATGGAGGAACTGGAAAGGTACGCAGACTTCGTTTGCGCGATACCTTCACTGGTCACTTCTGAGCTCGACATCGAGTATCGAAGCTAACCACTAAGGTGGCGCATTGCTGTTGCTTCCGGAAAACTAACATCAAGATAGACCACCTTCGTCAAGCGTCATTTGACCGGAGAGTTCGAGAAGAAGTATATCGCCACTCTTGGTGTAGAAGTCCACCCTCTCGGGTTCAGCACCGTACGTTTATCGCACACCTATCTCTGGGTATCATTCCATAGCTAATATGGCGGTAGAACTTGGGCCAGATCCAATTCGATGTATGGGATACTGCAGGACAAGAGAAGTTCGGTGGACTCCGTGATGGATACTACATCAATGGCCAGTGCGGTATTATCATGTTCGATGTCACATCCAGAATCACCTACAAGAACGTCCCCAACTGGCACCGTAAGTTTGACTATCAAAGACGCTTCTTCGTCGACCGTTTACTAATACACTATTTTAGGTGACTTGGTCCGCGTGTGCGAAAATGTCCCAATCGTCCTGACCGGAAACAAGGTTGATGTCAAGGAGAGAAAAGTCAAAGCCAAGACAATCACATTCCACCGAAAGAAGAACCTCCAATACTACGATATCTCTGCAAAGTCCAACTACAACTTCGAGAAGCCTTTCCTTTGGTTGGCCCGCAAGCTCGTCGGCAACCCAACTTTGGTATATTTTGCATGATCAAGTCTATTATTACCCCGCTAATATCAGAATAGGAATTCGTTGCTGCTCCAGCGCTTGCCCCACCAACCGCCCAAGTTGATCAAGCCCTCCTTGACCAATACGCCCAAGAGATGAAGTCCGCTGCCGATCTACCACTTCCAGATGAGGATGACGCCGATTTGTAGATGGCTTTAGACCTCCATGATGGGGCACTTGCCAGCTCCTCTCGACAGTATCTTAGAATGTTATTTTCGTCGATTTGTGCATCTTGTCGGTAGGGTCTTCGCAGTTAGAGGCAGATGGCAGGGAAACTTTTCACGGTATGAAACGCTCTGCGGGGTGAACAGCGAGCACCAAGGTGTGAGGAATTTTGGGGGGTTTTATGAGCGATGACACACAATACCTGAACTGGACAGGACTTCGACCAAATACTGCGTTGAGCAGCTTTGTAGCTAGATCTTAAAAGTCATAGTCTTTCTTGAGACAACCAAATTTCTGATTTACTTCAATTTCGAGTAAAGTGGGGTAGCTGACGCCATGGAAAATCCCCCACCACAGCACCATGAAAAAAGAAAGAATCTGTGCGGGGCCTGCAGCTGGAAGGATGCATCAGTCTTTCATTTTCATCCACAGATCCTTCGAAGCAGATCCGTAGGTACCTAATTAATCAAGCCGCAGTTGACACTTCCTTTTATATATCTATTTCGAACACTGCCATACAACATTTTAATCCGTTTCCTCTCCCAGCAAAAGAGCTTCTCAAGTTCTGTTATCGAAAGCCTTGGATATTTGGTTTCTTCTCCCAAACTAACTGGTAGGTTAACTCGACGCCTATCCTACGTTCGTTGGTAAGATTAACACACACGAATCAAGATTGACAGTGTGCTTGTTTGTCCATAAATTGATCTTTTAATGTGCCTTGCTTGCTGTTGAGGGCTCTTCACATTATGATCTGTGGTCTGAAAATTGGTAGTAGACTACTTCCAGTCTTATCGAGGTTATATCTGTTTACTGGAGTTGTGGTCTAGTCTTGAGAAATAAGTGTCGTTGGAGTTCATCAATCAGCAGATTGTAAAACTTGCAATTGGGAATGCTTTGGTGATGATTAGCTACCTAGTGTGAGCTCTTAACGCCTACTTTAAAACATATTCTGGGTTTTCTTCTAAATTATTTCCTGGGGTCATAAAGAGCGTTACCAAATGTTATCGGATTCATAACTTTTATCCTGAAAAAATATCTAAACTCATCACAAAATCGAGATCCTCAGACCCAAGTATCATGAAGTGGAGGAAATGAAAAAGTACAACATTCTGTTGACTAGACTTTGCATTCCTCTCAACCGCTCATTTGCAAATGCATTGTAGGTCAAACACCCAGACCTAGACCATTCAATCACATCTTATCAAAGATTTTTTTAATTCTAATTTATATTGTAGGCAAAAGGAAACAAAAACAAAAACAAAGTCAACGTCAAATGTAAACACAAAACTAAAGATATAAACAACACAGTCAAAAAGACATTGGGTTAAAATATGATTTCTGATTTCCAGGCTTAAAATCTTTCTGTAACTCATCAAACACTATATCTTTCTTTACTGATGAAGGCACATCTATTTCTAAGGCTTTATATTTACTAATATAATCAAGGATCTTGCGGTTCGGCCCGGCCCACTCGTCGAAGTCCATTTTAATGATTTTATACATGGAAGGGTAAGGTATAGAAGAGGATTATAATCTACTACCTTAGAAGACAACCACACGGGACTTAATCAAATGAGATTTTGATTTTAGGTCTAGTATGTTTTTTGAGAGTTAGCATTTGGATTTTTGGAAATTGATTAATGTCATTTCTTTCGCCAATCTCACCACTCCGGAGGACTGAGAAGTACATAGGTTCAAGTGCTTGCATCGATTGATTATTCTATTCATGAATTCACATTCAACTAAAACAAAATTACGAATAGCTGCAATCAAAAGGCATTAGATTTCTTTGGGCGAACTTTTTTGGTTTCAAATATGGTGTTGCTATTATGATTCAACGCGTAAAACGTTAATCTATTGACTTTGTGACTAAAAATGGTTTGGGCTCGCTTGTGCACGACGCGACGAGACCGCGTTCCATTAGCACACCCCATTTCGCATTTTGCTTAACCTCACTTCCTACAGTATCAATTGACATCCACCACCGCGCTTTATTTTTGAAGCTCTTACAAATTAAAGTATTTATTTGCATATCATTCCTTTACAGGTACTATTTATACAGGAATATCAGAGTGCGCATAGCACCATGAATGACGCGTTACCGCCACCCCGCTCTTCTCCAGAACCGATCGAGGAACTTGCTCGACTTGCAGGAGAACGGATGGAGCAAAACCAAGCTATGGACAGGAAGCAGCGGTCCTCTTCTGCTGCTGGGGAGGACGAATCTGGGGATGTTGAGGGGGAGAGAACACAGAACAAGCAGCGGCGCAAAAGGACGACGTACGTACCAAGGACTTTCACATATATCAACTGTTCTGCCTCACTTTGGAACGCTCAGATGATACAATATCTTCAGTAATCACACTTGCGCTCATGCTAACGTTCCTCTTCAAGGCCCCAAGACCAAGCTAAACTCGAGGCGGAATATAAGTTGAATCCCAAACCGAACAAAGCTGCACGCGCCGAGATAGTAAAAAATGTGTCGCTCAACGAGAAAGAAGTGCAGGTGAGCATTTCATGATGGGCGCGTCTTCTGTCGAGTTGACGCGTGTGATATAAGTCAATTGACAGCTAATGGAAGCATAGATATGGTTCCAGAATCGACGACAGATAAATCGGAGAAAGTCGCGTCCACTACTACCACATGAGATTGCAGCTTTTGGACTCGGAGGAATGCCCGCCTTGTCTTCGGATCCTGTATCGTCATCGTCTTCTAGTGGTCCGGAAAGCGAGGAGAATGGTGCTGGGTCAAAGGAGGTCGCAGCAATTCAAGAAGACGTAGCAAGTCATGCACTAGAACTTGTCGAACCACGAAATGCAAATGGGAATGTGGAGGAGGAACCTGAGTTAGAAGTCATACCTTCGAGCCAAGTAGACCCGGATCTCCGGGAAGACCTCAAGGAGCAAGCTGATGCGGTTGTGGAGGCTATGAGCAACCCCAACAGCTCCTCCTCTGACAACGTCTCCAAGTCGTTCTCGTCAACGCCTGGTTACTTGGCCAATCGGTGGAATACTATGCATAGCTCTTTTTCGACGCCATCAGCATCCCAAGTACCAATCGCCACGACACCTCCAGTGTAAGTCCTGTAAATGAAAAACATACGCTTTCTTGACTGACCAAACACCTTAGTGCCGCAATAAGTCAACCATCATCGTGTCCCGAAAGACTTGAGAGCTCTCAGCGCACTCCATCCTCTCGTGTGCGTTTATCGATGTCTCTGGACGGTAAAGCAGAACTTATTGAAGGGGAATCATCGCCGTCGCCACCCCGAGCAATTGCTCCACGTCCGACCTCCTCCTCCTCTTTCCTTCAGCGGAATAGAAGAACGCTCCAAAGAAGTCAAAGTGCTTTACCACTCACTTTCCCAAGACCTGACAGCTCGCCACCTATTCCGTTCGCTCCTCAAATGCCCTCAGGTCGCTCTAGAGATGCTCGTACATGGGAATTCTGCTGTGATGCAGATGCTCAAGATGAACTAACAACCCAAGCTGAAAGTGAGACAGCAGGATCGGCTGTTGCTGCAATAGGTCTACTTAGGTCGACAAGCAACTCTGGACTAAAACCAAGTAGCAACAAACGGAACGCACCGGCTACAAAACGAGATGGTGGTGCAGCTGGAAAAAAACTCAAATTGGGGAGGTCGACTTCAAGCGTGGCAAGGTTACAAAATACTCCTATGACATTGAAGCTGCCACAACCGGAGAAGGACGTCCCGGCGAAGGATAGTCTGGTACGATCGCCTTCCGGAGATTCCGACAAAGAGAACTGGGCTCCCCCCGAGAATGGCGTTAATTCTCGAAGACGACCATTACCATCGGGCAAAACTACCAAGCAAAGCGCTCCTCGGGCAGTCCTTGGTGACAACACTAATGTACCAACACACGCTCTGAATTTCGGCGGGCCCGAGAAAAGACGACGAAAGAACAAAAACGCGACTGTTGAGATCCTCGAGGACCAGGAGAATGTACCAAACGAAGGCGGCGAAGTAGAGAGCTTTATGAAAGGTGCGGTTAGTCCGAGTAAGAAGGGTGATTTGGACTGTGTTCAGGGGTTACTGTCTTTGAGTCAGGGTAACTGGCGGTAGTAATGTAGGAAATTTGTGGGTGGAAAGTTATGAGGATCTAAAGGGTTGGATTTATGTCGAGTCGATGTATGTTTGGGTGGCGATCGCTTACGGGCGACGTCTTGATTTTGGTATCATTCTGTTAATATTTGGATTCACTTTGTGTCGGGATATGATACCATTAAACGGAATGATAAACGATTTAACACACAATGTGCCAGAATTGTGTCCTCACCATGCCCAACAATGGCGATATTCAGGTTCTACAGACGAAACCATATCCTTGTTTAAACAATTTTTGTCTGTTGTTACCAAGTCTTCCATCACCTCCGATACAGATCTACAGTTCTCATGCCGTCAATCTGCCGTCCTGGCTGCTTATTGAAATTTCGCATCCGTGCAAGTTAGCTACTACAATAGTACCTTCACCTCATCCACTCCGGTAGTCTTTGTGTTCCTAATGAAGCAAATACAGGCTCTCAAATCGGTACATATCGTTCACTGAACCATGACGCTACTTCAAACCTCTTATCTCAGTCAGTTATTATTTCTAAGGCCACCAAATATCTTTCTAGACGCCGTGTAGTATATTTCTTGAATGAATTCATATTAGCCTTGTGAGCTAATCTCGGCAGTGGAAAAAGCAGGTGGATTGAAGACAGGGAGATGAGACGTTGTTGGTAGTACCAGGTACCCCTGAGTTATGAAAGCACATAAGTACTACATCTGTATGCCTGGCACGCTATGAATCTAAACACAGTAGCGGCACATCATTTAAAAAGAAGAAGATATGTCATGTAAATATCTTTGTGATTCTGTACTTGGGTATCTGAGCCACATCTCACTCTTGACAACGCCAGCTATACTCTTATCTTTGTTACTCGTTTGTCCCTACGTCTTACTCCACAATCTACTACTCGCCGTTTCGATGCACAGTTGAGATTCATAGCCATATTTCTGATTTCTCCGTATTTCTTGCCTCTGCGTCTCACTCCGCAATCTATCACCGGCCGTTCCCGCTTGATGAGACTACCGCTGGCTTTTTCCAATTCCTATCATCGCCACTAGCAGATCCTGATATATTAAGCCCCTTGACTAGAATAGTATTTAATCCGAAGGTTAGTCTCAATTTCTGTGATGGCCTTGTCGAACGCAACTTGTCCTTCCCGCACTTTCGGATGTTGTTGCACAAGAAACTGCCAAAGAAGTTCGGTACGTGTGACGTCCCATGGTGGGCTCACTCGGAAGCTCTTCAACCCCTTCAAATTCTGCAAAGCTTCGCTGTTTTCGAACGTAAGTCTCAGTAACTGGAGGAACTGGTTCACCGCAGCCCCATCATCCTTAGCATCCCAAATAAAGTTAGCATCTAATTTCTTGGGGCCAAACTTTATTGTTCTTACCCTAGAATAACCCATTCCTTTAACTAAAGTAGAGCGATTATCGACGCCAAAAGACAATGCGAGGTGTTGCAATGACGGCATTTTATCAATCGCGGCCCAAAGAGACTTGGGTGGAAAGAGGTTATACCGATAATGCACCATCCATGAAAGCGACAGCGAATGAATATTAGCTGTGTGGAACGGATTGGCGGCGTAGCGGAAATACTACCTGCTATCAGTTGCTTGTGCTCACACGGTATAGAAAAGTCATTCAACACCTACACGGACCATTCCGTACTGGCCATCAAAATGGAATTTATTGAATTGGTAGAACAAGCTTGACCCATTGACCTCGAGATATGTTTGTTTGCATGTACACAGCAATGCAGCGAGATTGTCAGTTTCTAGTTACATAGTCAGTAATTATGCCAATGATCTCTCCAGGATAAGAGCAAGAGAAGGTTGACGGACCTGTAGATGATTGGAAAACCCCGCTCCTGAATTTATCTTTTTGCCAATATGTACGTGGCATAATATGTGGCCAACATTGAATCAATACTCGATAAATCTTATGACGAATCTCTAGGGGTAGCTTTAGGAGTCGACTAGAACTGGGGGCGATATTTTTGGCCCATTCGACAGACTGCAGGCGGCATTAGAAAGGTTATTCGTCATGTCTGAAAGTCTTAGTAATCGAGGTGAGGGAACTCACATGTATGCCAACTGCAAGAGCTTGCCTCCCTCTTGTCATGGGACCGGGATTGTCGACCTTAGAATGGATTGCCTTTACCGTCCGGTCAATATGGGTCCGTTTGGACGTGAAGGTTCAACTTGGACTCACCTCGGAAGTGTCATGTACGCGCTCTTGACCTTTGTCCCTTGTTGCGTTTCGTTTTTTGATCGGCAGACCTGGCGAGCTTTTTCTCTTTCTTTTGGAGCCCATGACTGTCGTGGGTTCTCAGTAATGCAGCGCCTGTCGAAGTCGAGACTGAATGTATAAAGATGAGATATTATATGTGTGGATGGAGAACCAAACACGTAAAAACACGCTAAAGTTGACGAGCCTTACGCAGTAGTGGTTGGCTGATTCCCATTCAATTCACCCTGTTGGATTAGAATTTAGGTGCATCTGTAATAAGAAACAAACACCGGAAAGACACTCAATTGGTGATTCACTAAACGACTTCGTGTACTGTACCAAGTCCGTGTACACACATATGCAGAATTTGTGTTGATGACACAGAGGTCTGAAGATATCAGTGAATGAATGATTATTAGCACATACATGGGACTATTTTGAAAATTGTTAGTATAAATATCAAGTTTTTGAACATCAAAACGTACCAGAGAGAAGATGATGAAGCTGGGTGTGTCTTAAGGAGAATGGTTGTTTCATTATCTTGCATTAAAATGAGTGAGAAGACAAATTCACCTTGAGAATCAGCGTGAAATTAGAGGCCGATAATGTTTCTAATTTCATCATGTTTTTGGTTACTTCGAGATAATTAATTGCCCTCTTGAATTGAATAAATCTATAAGTGTATCGGTGAACTCACCATCTACCTCTATCTAAGGGATGCCCCGAAACCGTGTATGTCTAAGGCGAGGTCTCTGTAAGATCTATGTATCTATGCACATAGGCAGCGTCTATGCAGCTTTCGACGAATGCAATTTGGGTGTTTCTTCAGTAGGTGTCTCGGTCTCTTCTGGGTAACTAGAAGACACAGCTGTTAGTATGGGTTAAGATATGATGGAGAACATGCGAAACTAGACTCACTCTCCAGGGGTCATGTAATATGTTCCGAATCCACTCTTCCCCAATCCACCCCCCTTCATTTCTGTAACCTCCAATTCAATCAATTGGCCCCCTGTTTCATCATGATCACTACCTTCAGCAAACTTGAAGATCCGATAATCCGCATTATGATAACCCTTGTTGGACACCCCGACTCTCAGGAAACCGCTATGAGAAACCACAGCAATCACCTTTTCAGGTCTGTCACGCAGCCATTTTCTCGCCTCAACACCTCTCCTCGTCAGTGCTTGCCTCGAAAATGAGTAAAGATCGGTTTTGGATGGATATATTGGATCAACAACACTCCAGTCGAACTGTGGCCACCTCTTCTCCATCTCAGCGATCGAAGTACCCGTGTCACATGGCTTGTCTGAATTCTCCTGCTATTCGGGACGCAAAACAACAGGTACGCCCCGTTCCATCAGCCAACCTAATCCGTTAGACGCGGTTTGCAGGGTACGTTCCATTGGTGAGATGACAATGAGTTCAACATTTTGTGCAATAGGGTCTTTCTGAAGTGCTTCTGAAAGTTCTTGACATTGAGGACCGAATCCTAATTCGGAGAGTGGTGGGTCATGAATTTCATAGTCTTGTTCATGTTGTTAGTTTTAAAGCTGACGGCGGTGTGGGGGATTACTTATTGGCTACATCTGTGTTTTGTTAGCTATTTTCCAAATTGAGGAAATTGAGACTGACTGTGTAAAGCTTGAGCATGTCGGATTAAAATTACGGTGGGCGGCATTTTCAATATTCTCTTTCAAGAGACTCTCTGGAACTTCAAGCCGAAAAATCAGCCAGGAGAATTGGAAGACAATGTCTCGAGATTGAGAAGGAATATCTGTGAGTGTTCTAACAGGCGGCTTGCTATCTACCAATCACGTACCCCTGTCACTCATATTGACCCTCTTTAGGCTTTGGGATCCACAATAACGACTTGTATCGCCTCCCGAGGTTCTTCTCAGTCATCTCCAACCTCACCACAGTCATTACCAAAAGTCATGAGTTTTCGGGCAACGCCAGCGTTTTCCAGTGGAATCAAGAAGCCAAAAAAGCCAGCTGCATTCAAGCGCAGCTCATCAGGTTCAAATCCGTATTCTGCCCTTGCGCGGCGTAAACCAATCTCGCGATCGTCAACCAAGCCAGAGGAGCCTGATGAGGATTTCTTCGGTGAACGTCTGGATGACTTGGGTCTTGTAAGAGCCCTGGCGGAGGATCTTACCTTAAGGGATGTTCCACAAGCTATGTTGTTTGTGCAGAGGAGGATGTGGAGTGTGCTGCCAGAACAGAGAACGGGAATGAATTCTACAAGAATAGCAGAAGTCTTGAACTTCCGAACGAACCTACCGCCCGTCGTCACAGTCTCGCATGTGCAAGCGCTATTGAACTCCCCTACCGTCGTGGAAAGAGAGATAGCAGATCTTGTAAGAAGAGGTGCTGTAAGGAAGATCGTGGTTGGAGGACGCGGACATCTGGGGGAGATTTTGATACTTGTGAGAGAAATGCAGGCCATAATTGAGCGGAGCATGATTGACACTGAGCTCAAGAGGAAATTCGTGGCACTGTTAGGAGAACATCCGACAGCCTTGAAGATTTCGAGCTCACGCCTTGCACCTGGAGAGATTCAACAGCTGATGCAGGCAGGCTTCCTCACGTCTGCTACTCCAAGCTGGACGACTTCAGATGCTTTTTCGAAGCCAGGAGAAGGATCAAGAGGCACGATGACTTCTCTCAATAGTATATCGAAAGCTGCCTCTGGGTCTCTTGCAGCTGTAGGGGGGGAGGGTGCTGTTCACGCGGCAGGAGGTAGCGGAGGGGGTGCGAAAACGCTCTCTACACAAGCAGAATACTCCCTGTCGCTTCCCACAACAGGACCTTTCCTCAAACTACTGGCAAATGCGAGAGCACATTTCATGTCTCTACTCTCAAAATCGAAGTATCGAGAAGCTCCCGAGTCATTGCTCCTTCAGCGATGGGATGGTGGGGTCGCAGCAGACGACGAGGCAAGTGCAGCTAGAAGGAGTCGTGGTGAGTTTGCTGGCATCTTACCGGGGAAAACAAGGAAGTGGAAGCTTTTCTACGGTGTCTCTTTCGACTGGATTTTGGCCGAGTGTGTCGGAGCCGGACTCGTTGAAGTTTTCAATACCGGCAGTGTCGGAAGAGGTATTCGGGCTTTATGAGGAATTTTGGCCAAAGAAGTTGCACTACAAAAGACCAAAGCTCCATCTTCGACCGCAGATGCAGTTACGGACAATCCAGTACCACCAGTACCACCAGTACCACCAGTACCACTCTGCCGAGTATATGCCCATCCGAGTCTATCGCTCCCCTAGCTGGGCGCTTTGCAGAATCCGGAGACATGACGCATCTCAAAGTACATAAAGATGCCGGCATTTGGGATCCGGACGGTTGAGGTAAGGTACGACGATACCGTAGAGACAGCCACTATCGATTCCTTTATCGATGTAGCCCACTATCGAAGAGGCGAATTCCATCCAACCGCAGGACTGAGGCAAGAGAAATGAAAAGTTGTCAGATCTTTATTTTAGAAATCCCTCCTTACCAAAAGCGGCCCGATTTGGAAGTAACCTGGGCAAGGTGGCATGTCAATCAAGTGATTTTCAGGGATGCATCACGTCTTTTGCATGTGAGTTTCCCAAAAGAACGGTAAGGTGGTATTGAGACCCCCGCTATGTGAGGATCGCAATTTAGGGAGAATGTCTGAGACCGTCGACCCCTCCATTGGTATACGATGAAGGATGTCGACTCCACGATTGAGATGTTCACTTTCTTGACGTGAAAACCCCGAAGCCGAAGACAGATTCTATCTATGCAAACTTACCAATGATTACCAGTCTAGGAGACGTCCAGCTCCCATTATGTTGCGTAGCCAGCAGTGAATATTTCCCCGAATGCACCAAGAAACGATGGGAGCGGCCGGCTTCATTTCTAGATCGAGACGTTCAGACCAAACACAGTCCTCTAATATACCTTAAAGTTGAGCTTGTGGTACCAAAGAAGATTACCCCTGAGTTTTAAGCTCCTCAAAATTATATGAGAGCCGGTCCGATGTGGCTTGCACTTCAACGTCGCCCAATCATCATCACTTCCACCATTTCGTGCCACCTTCCTTCGAAAAGATCAGAACCTGTGGATCTTGAAAGGTCCGGAGGTTTGCAAATGCTTGGTGTTTGTATTGGAAGAGAGCACAGAGAGGCAATGTTGAAACTTGTCAGGTGCGACCTTCCTTTTTGCGGGCCGCGAATGTCATTTGTCGCTGGGGACTCTGGAAGCAATCCATCCAATTTGCTTGCACAACATGTCAATGATGAGAAGCGTGGTATGGGAAGCTACATGTGCGACCACGCGGCGCCAGGGACCAGGCGAGGTGAGTACGAGCTGGAGAAAGAAGAACCATTGTGATAGATCTCTTACGTGAATTGACGTGGGGAGATATTGGGAATTTGGGGACGAGTACAAGTAAATGAAATGTTTGAGCCCAACGCCCAAACACGGCCTCAAGGGGAAATCATAGGATGTCGTGGTGTCAGTTGACATTGTGCGTGGTGAGGTGCTTGCATCGAGTATCCGGGACGTACAATTCGTCGTACACATCGTTCGTGAAGGCTCCATGGCCGGCCTTTGATCTGGTGTTTCCCCAGTTCGTGGAGATGTAAAGAATAATCTGCGCTGGTACCCAATTTCCATCGATAAGAGAACAAGAACTAGGGAACAGACGGCGCCCGGTGCACCTGATGCCACCTTACTACAAATGGACGGGACAAATTAGATGAAATTCGTGACCGGCCTTTTTTTGACACCTCCTTTCCCTTCCAGGGCTGGTCTTGGTCGAGCCTTGGACGACGGGAGTCGTTAGTTAATATCCTCACTTAGTACCTACTCACTCTAATCGCTCTAATCCATCGTCTGCTTCTGCAATCTACCCGTCCGTCAATCACATATCTTCATCAGCCTATTCATCCACCAGGAACGAAGCAGCCACGGCACAGTTGGTTTCCCTGCTGCCTTTGCATCCTGCACACGGAGTTCTCGTCGACGGCATCACCCTCTCCCCCACCGACACTCCTTCTACTCGAGCGAATTGGAACCCGACGATTCTATCTACGCAAGCCCGCGGCATCCACCACCCACACCACCCACGCAAGAAGAGACGACGAGCAGGGTCCCCAGCCGAACCTGCATTTGCATCCTCGACTCGATGCAACAAGCTCGCTGACATTCTTTTTTGCTTCCCCCATTTTGGTCCACGAGAGTCGCGTTGTCGAGTACTGTCTCCCCTCACCAGCGTCATCGTCGCTGCTTCCTCGATAGCTTTGCGAAATCACCGCCAACCCGATATACTTTCAGTCAGATCTCGAAAAACTTCCGACCAGAACAACGCGTCAAACACCTCGAGCTTCTCAAACATCGCCAACTTCCGGCGCTGTGCAAGCCGGCTGCAGGTTCCCTCTTGTCACCGCATACCGCAACCTCGACGATATCACACCCATTATCGACACCTACTCCGTACCAAAGTCTCTTCCTTATCCTGGACACAAACCGATAAAGTCACTCATCTGCCAGAAGCTTCCCCTATTTCACAGAAACGTCGAAACGACGATCCTCAGATCCTTTCCACCGACCGTTTGATAGTTGCGAAGTACCAATCGAGGTTTGGGAGTACAAAGACGGGTATCATATCACCACAACGAAGCCGCTACACCGACCCGACCGCCAGTTTTCGCGCGTCAGCGTCCAGGCACATTTACGTTTAAACAATTCCCGAAACTCTAAACCAAGTCGCCAAAACTTCCGTACGGCACATTGGAGGACGCATTGGAGACCCGAACGCTCTGCTGTTTTAACAATTGGACCCTGCCGCGATTACCAGACACACTGCCGATGCGAGGATAATACTTGCAGAGCAACTGCATTTTGTTCGTGATCTTGGAATCTAGACTTTGTCTTGAAGCTCCCCACACTCGGCGAACCGGATTGCTGCACATACTAAGTCAAGACTGGAGGTGCTAAATCACTAGAGCCTGATAAGTCTCCATATATGACTTCAGTTTTAAGGTACGTTATAAACCTGCAAAGCTTGAAACTATTCCCAGTGCCGGAGGCGATTTGACGATCAAACATTTTATATTTTTGGTCTAAAATAAATCATCTCTGATCATGCGAGGATCAGTCAAATCTTCTCGGCTTCCAATGTGCACTGACAATGGAATAGGTTCAAAACATCAGATTAATTTTGGTCAGGTACACCTCCCTGCGTGCCATCGCGTTTCAGATTTTAAATCCACCGGGAACTAGTCTTCCCCACGGCCTTTCCTAGGTCATTGACAATCAATTGGACGAATTGATTAGTCCCCCACTTACTTGGAAGCAATATCAGTTTCCAACTCTGGAGGCGAGAATTTAAGCTCAGGAAATCGACACAGAGTTTCATGGACTATTAGACGCCCACGTTGCACCAGCTAGCAGACAAGGTGCTCGAGGTACAACATCACAACATTTCGCCCAGCTTCGAGCGCGGAAACACCAATTCAACATGGCAGCTTCTTTGCCTAGGCCTTCACGGCCATCCTTTGGTCCTCCCACAACTGCTCTACCTGCTTTACCATCTAAGAAGACTCGAAAGAGTACCGGTGGGATACAAACGACTCCAGAGCTTCTTTCGGACTCCATTCCAAGTCTGCCCAAGAGCGCACTGCGTGCGCCTTCAACTTCTTCACTTCCAACGACACCGGGTGGTGGTGCGTCTCTTCCCAAGATGAGAGCCGTGTCTGGAGTAAACGGAGCTGGAAAATCGATACGGAAAACAATCAGCATCAATGCTTTCCCCCAACCTCCGCGAAGCGGCCCTGGTGGAATCAGAACCACGAGTCTACCCCCAAGTCCACTTTCTGGGGGCTTGACACCCGCGAACGTGAATCCATATGCTGGTACAAGAAGGGAATCTACGGAAAGCAGTCCTCTAACCCCAGGAGGTAAGCTGCGGAAGAAAGCAAAGCCAGCCAATAGTCCAATTACACAAAGCTATGTTGGCAACACAACACCTAGTTTGCTCAACGGCAGTGGAGACAGTCGGTCAATTTCTAGTGGTCCAGGAGCTCGTGGATCCGATGGGTTGTTAAGCCTGCCTTCACCCCCTCAAAGTCGAAGTTCGTCTGCACAGGACTCATACTCGACCTCTGCTACGACATATGATGATAATGGAGAAGGCACCAGAGGGCGCGAAACATCGGCGGAACATAATGATAACAGGTCGTCCAAGCCTCCTGAAGGAAAGGGAAACGTAATTGTCAGCGTAAGAGTACGGCCGGATGCTGGGACAACCGGTAGCTCTGGGAAAGATGGAGATTGGATGATCGATGGAAGGAAATCATTGGTATCGTATCGAGGAAAGGAAGCTGGAGAGTATTATTATGGTAAGCAAATGCTACTACATGCATAACGAGTGCTAACCTTGGGAAGATAATGTTTTTTCAACCGAAGACAACAACGCCAAAGTTTACGATTCATCTGCGAAGCGATTAGTACGACGAGTAATGGAAGGGTATCATGGCACAGTATTTGCGTACGGAATGACAGGAACAGGAAAGACGTTTTCTATGCAGGGTACAGCGACATCCCCAGGTGTTATCCCACTGGCCATAACCGACATCTTTTCATACATTCGCGAGACGCCATCGCGAGAATTCCTGCTACGAGTCAGTTATTTGGAGATTTACAACGAAAAGATCCACGACTTGTTAAGTGCTCCGGCTGCGGGTGGAATTGGCCCAAATGCTGGACAGCAGGAGGAAATCAAGCTGCGTGAAGACGCCAAGCGGGGTGTCTACGCGAGCCCGCTCAAGGAAGAAATCGTACAGAGTCCTACCCAACTCTTGAGAGTAATTGCGCGTGGAGATCAAGCGAGGAGGACCTCGAGTACTCAGTTCAACGCTAGGAGTTCTCGAAGCCACGCTGTTGTTCAAATCGTAGTCGAAAGTCGAGAGAGGATACCTGGGAATGTCGCCATGGGTAATGACAAACGGTCTGGCATGCTTCCCGGTGGAGTTCGTGTGTCGACTTTGAGTTTGATTGATTTGGCCGGTTCGGAAAGGGCTGCTGAGACGAAAGAAAGAAGAACCGAGGGCTCTCACATCAACAAAAGTTTATTGACTCTCGGAACTGTTATTGCCCGATTGTCAGGTGACAAAGACAAAGATGGTAAACCAACCGACAAGGACGGAAAGCATCTCCCGTATCGAGATAGTAAACTTACCAGATTGCTACAAGGAGCGCTCTCTGGAGATTCGCTTGTCAGCATTCTTTGTACAATTCAAACAGGAGCTACGGGGAGCGCAGCTGCAGCGAACACGCACACTGGGGAGACTTTGAATACGTTGAAATTTGCCGCAAGAGCGAAAAATAATATCGTTAGCCACGCAAAGAAGGCGGAAGAGGCTCTAGGGGCTGGTGGTGACGGCGGCGCTCGTGTTTTACTAGAAAGATACAGGATGGAGATTCTGGATCTCAGAAGCCAACTTGATGGACAAGCCAAATCAAAACATGACGATGACGAAGAGCAGCGCGAGAAAGAAGCAGAGCAGAGACATGAAGAGCAAATGCTTGAGATGCAATTGGCGAGAACCGCTTTGAAAGAGAGGATCGAGCATCTCAATCGACTCATCCTAAGCTCGAAGTCGACAGGTGTCAATGCTAGTGGATCATATTCGTCACTTAGCATGCATCCACGACTTTCAGCGATGACTTCTAACGGACATCTGTCGCAGATGTCGACACGATCTTCAATGGCTCCTTCTCAGAAGAGTAGACGATCAATGGACCGCACTTCTTCTGTCAACTCAGTCTCCACTATTGGCCAGCTCCCTGGAGCACATAGACTCTCTGGTGGGGACCACTCGATGGAAGACGAAGATTCGATAGGCGAGAATGGCGATGGAACCGCTACTCTGCAAGCACAGAACCGGGCCCTTCAAGCAGACCTCGCCGACAAGAACCGATACTGTCAAACTCTAGAGAAGCGACTCCTCCAAGCCAGACGCTCAAGCCATTCAAGGACGTCTGTCAACTTTGGAATGCCTGGAAAGTCTGGTGTTATGGTAGGCGAAGACCACGGCGTTGCAGCTTTACTGAAAGAGAAGGATTCCGAGATCGCTGATTTACGTGCTCGATTGGATGACAAAGACCGGATGTTGACCGCGTTGCGAAGCGCAGCAAGATCAAGGGATACAGCTGATCGGGACCCAAGAACTCCTTCGGCCATCCAGCTTCTTGAAGACGGTCCGTTGAGTCCCGTATCAGCACGCGCATCTCAACTCCTCGAGAATGAGACTTCACCAATAGGATCAAGGCCTCACTTAGGTCCTGTCCCCAAGAAAAGGACGAAATCGGTCGATGAAATGAGCAAAATGCTCGACGAGATGATCCAAGACCGTGTGGAAACCGGGCAACTGGTGAAGAGCGTCAAAGGAAGCATTCGTCTCCCTGCCGAGCGAAAACCTAGATCATCAGAACCGCCAATCGCGGTAGAAAAGAGCCTCCCAGCAGTACCTGACGAGGCCTCGGCGCTGGTGTCTGAAGTCCAGTAGAGTGAACACAAAACTGTCGATGTTGTATGATATTGGGGCTTGGTGCGTAATGGTCAAAAGATCCGGGTTTGGATCCTGGTTGGAGGATAGGCGCCATGAATTCCTGGTCGAGAGGCGTTTTTGGAACGCCATATTATTTTTTTTGCACATTTTTTCCTTTTCTCTATACCCCATTTGTTCTCCTTCAACCACTTATATTTTTGGCGGAAACGCGTTTACAAATTCCCCCCACCGCATTCTTTCGTTTTTGATCCAAAGTTTTCTCTCTTTTGTTTACCGGAGGCAAGGTCCGATGTCTGTATAATATGAATGGTTCTCTCGTAAGGACCTGGATGGGGCGTTATTTTTGGGAGGGACGGGATGATGGGTCTGGATGGTATTGGTTGTGGTATTGTTGCTTAGATACCTGTGTGTGGGGTCGGGGTGGAGGGTTGTATTGGGTTCATATAGCTTAAAGAGGCTGGAAGAGTAGATGATGGTGTAATGAAATATGTGGTTTATGAAATTCTCTCTCCCATTATCATTTGCGGGAAGTAGAAGGGGTATTTATGTTTCCCAGCCATCCAAACGGAATACTAAGTGTAAGGATCATACCTGCTCGCTCATCTTGAATCTGTTTGTTTCACGCTCTGGTTGGTTGGTTGGTCAGTTTGGATTTTTTGCTTTTGCGGGTGTTGTGCATGATGGGATAAATGATATAAACGTTTAGCGAGGTGAGCTCGCGGGTTGGGCGGGAGGGAAGTGATTGATTTATGCGAGTGAAGCTGTGGAGTGATTGAAGCTTTACCGCCTTGTATTTTGGGATGTTGGTGGTGAAGGATGAATGGTTGCATATGGTGTTGCATTTCGGAAGGATTTGTCGAGGTTCACTTTGGGTTCGGGAGGGGGGTGGTGGGAGATGGCTGAGGTGACGAGGATTTGTGGGATCGGAATATTATGCTATGTGATTATAATATTTTCTTGTCGATATTCTAGCTCAATGGTGGAAGGATATGTTTTTAGTTGGATGTCTAAATTGAACAGATTTCATCACCTTAAAGCCATATTTATAGGTCAAATGTTTACATTTGTAGAAGCCAGATACACTTGGCCTTCTTAGACGCGACTCGGCGTACATTCTCCTCATGTCGGCTCTGGCAATAGTCCGAGTAGGTAATAAGATTAGGTGTGAAGTGGTAGGTCGTGAATACAACTACCCGATAAAAGTTACACTCTCGACAACTCCTACAGCTTTCACTATCCAAGAGCCTACCAACCCTCAAACACCTCACATCTCCAACCTCTCCTTATTCTCTCGCTACTTCGGGTATTCTCCCAGCGACTATCACCACATAACTCTAACCAAATCCATTCTACATTCGCTGTCCTTCTCCGCTTAGTATCAATTGTACGCCACAAATATATCTCGATCCCATTCCCCTTTGAAATCAGTCCAATCCCAATTAAATGATTCAAGAAAAGTAGGCCCGATAAACCCTATGATTGTCCGTAGTAGCATCACCTATCCTATATCGGAGAGTTGTACAGCGAATACCACCGAGTGAATAACATGGCATATAAATTCCTCGTCTGCAAATGTGAGATGTTTGATTCTACATCCACATCTCTTGCACCACATCTTTCGCGTTTATCGTCAACATCACGCTCGTTACATACGCTCGCTGTATACCAGTTTTCGCTGGTCGTTCACGCTCGCTGTATACCAGGTTTCGCTGGTACTTCACGCTCGTTGGAGCAGGAATTTGAAATTCGCTCGCTCGACATCAGGATTTAAGATCCTCGACCGCTCACTTTCAATTTACCAGACAGAAGAGGAATAGCGAGGGGAAGTCTGCCGTCGATGATCATAATCCCGCCGCCGAGAGGGAATGCCTAGCAGGATATAGATGATGACGAGCCGGTCTCGCCTCGGACGGTGAAGGGGACGTGGAGGTATGTTTTACGCGTGAACGCGGAAACCGTTCTGATTTTGCGAATGGGACTAACGAAGAGTTTTAGTGAGAAACCGGAATGCAAGAAAGTCGAAGATCAAGGCAGTCGTATCCCGAAATTCACTTTCACGCATGAGCACCAAACCCCAGATATCAGAAATCCATTTCAAGACCTCGATATCTACAACCACAATAACTCACCACACCTCTTTCACTGGCACACCAACCCGCAAACCCTCACCCCCCTCCGCCCTCCTCAACCAAAATTCTACACTCTCCCACCACCCCTCCCAACCTACCCCCTCATCAAGTCCTACACCTCGCACCCCAACCCCCCTCCCCACCCCCCAACCCTCACCCCCTTCCAAATCAAAAAACTCCTCTTCATCCACCTCTCCAATCCCTTAATCCGCGCCGCCTGTCTCGAGCGCGAGAACGCGTGGATCTACCGACATGTGAACCTGAACGAGGGATGGAATCGCGCGATGGTGTATTGTAATCTGCAGTATTCGCTCGCGAGGGAGTATGAGCGGGTTTATTTAGTTGGGGCGGAGATGGAGAAGGCGGTTTTGTATAGGTGTGCGAAGGGGTGGGGTAGGGAGAGGGTTAGGAGGGAGGAGGTGAGGATTGAGAGGCATTGGATGGGGAGGTATCGGGGGAGGGGGGCGTTATGGGGATGCCTGAGATGGTGAGTTCTTTTGCTTTGTGGGGGGTAATTTGAGGGAAGAGTTTGTTGAATATGATGGGTTGGTGGTATAAGATATGAGAGAACATATGCTAACTTATTCTAGTGGTGGAAAGTAGTGGAGGGCTTCCAGTATTTTAGTTTTCAGCGGCAAGAGTTGCCCTGGGTTTTCAAGGACGAAGATATGAAAGGCATTGATTTTGGAATGATATTCGTAGGCGCAGGATATGGTCGTACCCATCCATGGCGAGCCCCAGGCCAGTGGTGGGCAGCTCGAAAACACGTCTTCGCCCAATACCGCGGGAAGCATTTCCTAGACGAGATCCAGAAAGAATTTCGAGCTATCGACGAACGAGTGGCAGAATGGCAGAAGAGTCATGTCTGTGAAGACGGAAATGGTTCAAACAAGTTGAAGAGGAAGGTCTATTCGTCGTTTGGACTGAACAAGACTATCAGGTCGCGATTCCAGGCTCCGAAGAAGAGGGTGAGAAATGGGAGGAATGTGCAGACATGTATGAGTGAGGAGTGGAGGAAGCGTCGACGGGAACAGGAGACTAGAGCTGGGCGTTGGACTGATGGGACAGTTGGTATGAATCGGATGTGGGATGCTTTTCATTGGGTTTTGCCTGCTCCCGATGAGAAGTGGAATCGACCGTGGCGTCGGAGTCATTCAAGGTGCCAGTGGTCATGATTACTGTGATTCTTTGGATTTGATATACTGGATTTGTGAAGGCGATGAGTTGATGCACAGTATGAGATGCAGATAGCGGTAGCGACGTTGAGGCTAGCAGGATACGCTTGCAGCTATTGATGGGTTTATAGAGCGTTAGCGAGTGCGAGACCGCGGTATATTCCAATTGACATTGATTGTTTAATTGGAGTATCATCAACATATTAGTACAATAATCTCACCAAACGCTCCTCTAGGTTCAAGTGTCTTGACGTGTAAGAGTACTAACTTAGCAATTGTAACTATCCTAATCCACACTCAGCCAACACGTTCTATTGCAATTGAAGCAACTGAACGTCGGTTCACTTAATTGAAGACTTGGACCTGAGGACTTAAGGCTTGAAGTACTGCGCAATAGCTAAGATCCGGTAACGAACAAAGAATGGAGAACTCACAATAATGACTGCCTGCCAGATGACGCTCTTGGAGCGAGAGACCACCTCAGCCTCAGCTTATGCCGAGGCTGCTTTTGATATCCGTGGATGTCAATTAACCCCACAAAGACTTACGGATCTAGAGACTGGAAACGATGACCGTGTTTTCTCAGTAGACCAAAGCCTGGCCATCCTTACCATAGCTCCTCTTTGTATACGAAGCATGACGCCATTGTAGCTTGTCACCTTGTAGAATACTGAGGAAAGCTTTGTACGCGGACAAGCTGTGTGAAGATGTCTAAGTAGCTACAATGGTAAACTATGCTCAGTCGAAGGGTGCCTGGCAATGGAAAGAAATGCATCTTACATGCTTCGTACCTTTGCTGAACAAGCTGCCAATTGCTCAACGAGTCCAGACCAGCTCAGCCTCATCAACTTACTCTATGACACTCCTCGCAAGCAATATAATTGGACACAATTCGAGTCAAATTCACAGAGCAGGCGTATGCTTACACTTAAATGTGCTCTGGTATTGGCCCCTGCAGATTCTAAAGGTGCCTTGCCTTGGCTATTGTAGAAGTGCTTGATGTCAAAAACATAGCTACCGCGAATCGATGATATGCATCGAATTGCCTCTTTGGGCCGACTCATTAAAACTCCAGATGAGGCTCGAATATTACTAGCTACATGTTGTATGCAAAACAATAGATCGTCGGGATCGTGGGTCGATCGCAACCCTAGGAAATCCGTCCTGCTTTTGACAGAAACTAAACTACCGATCGCTGTTTGGAGAAGATCACTCCCATTTCAGTCTTGCCCCTTCCAAACGGGTCGTGGTGCCACCGGAGCACTGTCCCTGGCGTAAGTATGCGGCTTGGCAGCCATCTGATATGGAGGTTTACCCAAGGGTCGCAACGCCGTCATCGTTTTGCAAAACTTGCTCTTCATAACGTTCATAACGAGGAGTGATGTAGCCAACCAGACAATAGCCGTTCCCAAGTAGGTATTATTCAGGTGGCTCAGGAGGAAGAAGTGCTTACCGGAATTCGAGAGCGATTGAGGAGATCCGTAGATTGTGATCAGAGGCTGAGTTCTTTGCTGCTGGGGTAGCCAAGATGATGGAGACTCGGACGGTGATTCTGTGAAGTACTTGCAGAAGCGAGGGTTACGATTCGAGATTCTGTTCACGCCAGATAGAGTTTGCTCAAACACGTACTCCCGTCACAAGCTGGTGCAGTGGTGCCGTTCTGACCGACCCATCCCTATATTAATCTCGCAATTGAACGCGAAAACATGACCAGAGCAGCAGCAGCAGCTACGTAGCCACGGAAAGGTGTATGCTAGTACTTGAGTCCGCGACTCCTCCTTCATGTATGTGTGAATTGTATGGGGCGGAGTGGCTGGACAGTGGCTGCGAATAAGGCGATCGTAGTGGCTCTGACAGGTTTTGGGGGGCAATCCAGAACAGAAGGAGACCCCTGGTGCGCATGGCTTCTGGGTTGGTTGTTGTGGTCCATCCCGGAGTCCAGTACCACCTTGTATTGGAGAGGCTGGCTGGCGGGCATATCGAGGTGAGAGAATTGCGTGCAAAAGGCCGCTTGTCAGCTCGAGGAGATTGGAAAAGTCGTGGTCAACGGCGACGAGCGACCAGAGAAGAGTCCAAGTGTGGGAACCAGATCACCGCGTCGAGGCGGCGTACGAGGCGTCGTGGAAGTGTAGGATTTGGGTGCAAAACAGTCAAAAGAATCGACAGAATTGACATCCTAAAGAAACGAAGAGGTACCGACCTAGCCCTCACAAGCTAGCGTCCGGGCGGTGCAGTGAAGTCATGGTGTGGCTGCCCTTTCAACCTTCAACCTGCCTTTACTCAGCTTCTCATCCGACTCCCCACAACTCGACAGGTTGTTGCAGTATTCGAGAGTTTCCAATTTACGTTGACTGAGTCGTCTCAACAAGCTATCCCGAACCTTCCTGTCGTACCAATTTCATTGTAGGAAATCGCCTGTTGAACCAGCACGCTTCTCCTTCAACAACTGACTGCCACCCACATCCGAGGCGCAAACTCGCCCTTTGACGCAGCTGGAAATTTCAAGGCTGGAGGCGCATCACGCAGTACGCACAACTCTCTTCCTACATTGATTCTTGTTCTGTGAGGACATACGATTGACAAAGTGTCAGGATTCTTGCGACTCGCGCTGCTCAATTATTCTTCGCCACGGGACTCGAGATGCGCTGTTGATTGGGACGACAACCACAGTGACTCGAGGGCCAACGTCTGGGACCTGCATGAGTTTTTTTTTGCAAGATTGGGAAAGTTGTAGGAAACTCATAATTAGATGGCTTCGCAAGATTTGCCTAGTTCAGGAAATCCAGCCGTCGGCGCGAGTTCATCAGAACCATCTACCTACCCGTCGACGGCAAACTTTCCCCAATCCGATTGCACCACACCCAATGCGAGATCTCTCAAACGGAGTCGTCCAGAACAACCTCAGAGCCTCGGCTTGACGCCCATAACAAACGCATCACTTACCACGTCCCCATCGCCGAAGTCCCCACGCTTCAAAGGCACATTTTCACCCAGCTACTCGCCCATGCCGCTCACGGGCGCCGCAGCGTATGCGGATCAGCAAAGGAGAAATGACGAGACGCAAAGACGAGAAGATATAAGGACATTGAGACAGCAAATAAGCGAAAATCCATCTCACAAGGCGCTGTCTTCGCTGATGGCTGGTGGGGGTGCGGTGATGAGCAAACCGGGTGATGCGCCAGTCGCCACGATGACTATGAGCGAAGGCTTGTCAACAGCCGCGAATGCTATTTCAATACCCCCACCCAGTCCAATGCAGTTTGATCATACATCCGAGACCAGCCCTGCGAGTATTACGAGCTTAGCAAGCCTAGGCAATACAGCACCGACTGCTACCGCTGGGTCAACCGTTGTCGCAAGTCCGGGCTCGATGACAGGTGTGGTCGAAGCAGATAATAGGGAATTGAGAGGCAACGATGGCTCTCATTTGCAACCGCCCCATGACGAAGCACCTTCGAATCGTGCATTGTCTTTTCCTGGTCATCTTCTCGCTCGGGCAGACAACCCACGAAATCCCCAACGAGGTGTGAGTCTTCCAATGCCAGGGCAAGGACAAGCAATCGCACCTCGACCACCTTCTCAAAAGAAACACAAATGTCCATACTGCGATACAGACTTTACCCGTCATCATAATCTCAAAAGTCATCTATTGACTCACAGCCAGGAGAAGCCGTATGTTTGCCAGCATTGTAATATGAGGTTCAGGAGACTACATGATTTGAAGCGACATATGAAACTGCACACAGGAGAACGTCCACATATTTGCCCCAAATGTGACCGAAAATTCGCCCGAGGAGATGCTTTGGCGCGCCATAGCAAAGGCCAAGGTGGCTGCGCTGGGCGAAGGGCCAGTATGGGGAGTTTTGGCGATAATGATGAAGTCGATGAATCCAACAGGGGAGACGCTGAAGAGGGCATGGATGGTGTCATGTACTCGAATGGAACGTCTCATCCGAATGAAAGTGAGATGACAGAAGAAGATCGTCGTCGATTCAGCCTTCCCAGTATTAAGGCGCAGCATGTCAGAAGCAACCATGGAAGTGGTGATAGTACTCTTTCTGCTCAGCGAACCCCAAGTACATACCCTCCTGCTGGCCCACGGCCTGCCCAGAACGCAGGAGGACTTTATCCACCAAATAGCGATCGTATGGCTTCCACCAGCTCAACGACATCAAGCATTCAGAGTAGTGCGGGTGGTAATCGTACCCCTGGCGCAAGTTTGTCTTCTCTACCTCTCAATACCACAGGCCCTTCTATGTTCTCACAAAGCGGGATGACTGAGAGCCCAAAGCCATTGAGCCCTGGAGGTATGCTCGCCCATCAGCTTGGAGCCGACCAGTCCGGTCGACAAAGATCTCCAAGTCTGACCACACAATTTCAACAACAGCACTTTGGCCGACATAACTCGGGTCGGTCACCACCACCGGGAGTCCACTCTCCGAGGAGCTCACACAACACCAAGCTACCCGGGATGTCATCGCTTGCTCCACCGGAGGGAAGATATACGCTCCCTAGCCAGACTGCAAGTCAGATGAATGCAACCAACGGCACTCATGGCCAACCAATACAGGCCACATCAGGGCAGCCAACGAGTTCAAGCGGTATGTTTCAACAACCGCACAGCGTTGCCCCAAGCCGCGGAATAGCAAGCAATATTGTAAACCAACCCGCAGGCAATGACGCTAATGTTTTCCTTGTCATCGAACAAATGGAGGCCAAAATGAAACAAATGGAAGAGCAAATCGTTTCGATGGAAAAACATAATCGCAATCAGGAAGAAAAAATCAACCAGCTCGCGGATGAGAATCAGTTTCTGCGAAATCAACTTAACGGTCACAACGGCCAGGCTCATCACCAGCCTCTACAGTCATGACATCAATGACACATAGGATGTAAATACACGAAAGCGTCCTGTGATCCTTCATAGCTTTGTGGGTTTGTTTTGCGAGGCGCACGGTGATGAAAATCTATGCTGAGATAGACCGTTTATTATATCCTGGACACGAAAATTGGGAACAGGGTGAACGCGAGGGGAGGCGTTTGATTATATAATGTCTGCGGGTCGGTCGAACCAGCCTTTTTCACAAGAGAACTGATTGAGTCGTTCGTTAATATGCACTACACTGTATTTTCCTTGATCTGGTTTCGCATCCTCCAAATAGGGGGTGAACATTATTAAAGTGTATTTATAGACCAGGAAGGTTTTTACTTCAGCGATGGCGTAGTAAAGATATCCTTGAAGTTTTGGTTTCTCATTACTTGTTATTATCATAAAACATTATGGCAAAATACTTTTCCAAATTCACGGGTTCTGGGTTAAGCATATGGTTTTAGTGTAGTGGTTCACTTAAGTGCTTATTTCGCAGCGCCCTGCATGTTAATTTGAGGACGGTGAAATAGAAAACTTGTATGGTGTAGTAGATTGCCCCCTATCGGTTTAGACGGATGCAATAATTTGTAACTTCTACGTAGAGATTGTCCTATATTTAGTAATTCATTTCTAGTCACTCGCTAGTGTTTGATATCGGGCACTACGAGTACTACCTGCGGTTAGAGACAATTGTTGAACGGGTCATACATTAATGTTCTTAGCTTAAGAAGCCTAGCTTGTAAGATATCTGATCACCATTGAATAAATCTCCTAAGCCCGCAATCCAACGGGATTAATATAAAAGGAGGGGTGTTTTGTCGAGGGGCATTGGCTTCAGTGAGGCTAGGCGAGCTGCAGTTTGAATCTTGGCTGCTTCACGCTAAAGAGAGGCACGTCATCCGCTAAATCGAGCGACAGAGCTTCCAACGCTACCTATGCGACAACCGTCCGCGGACTCGACGGCCATCATATATTTTAACCACTTGTGCTCGCTGGAACGAGATTTATCATCGGGAATCTGGACCTAGGGAAAGCTTAGAGATCATCATGGCTGCTGGCGCTGTCACCACGGAACCTTCCGCGCCCGAGGAGCGGGAGAAGCAACATCTTCCTCCAAAATCTTATGCAGATGCGGTCGAAGAAGCGCCGGTTGATCAGGGAACACATGAGAATGGGGAATCAAATGGAAACAACGATGGTGATAATTCAAAGATGAATGGGAGCAATGGGCACCAGAATTCTACAGGACACAAAGCATCCGTGCTAAGGATTGTGGCAACGGATTCGCAGGAAGAGAATAAGACGAATGAGAAAAAGAGTTTCAGACCAGATCTGAGTCGAGGAGTTTCAAAAGAGGAATATTCGGCTACAGTGTGTTATAATATCTTGGTTGGTAATGTGCTGTTGCTAACAACGTATATAAGGGTCTGGATGATACTCCGAAGTCTCCGCCAAAGAAACCTAAGAAGACTACATCTCAGAAGAATATACGGTCCCACAATAAATCCAGCAGCGATGCGAGCTTTCCAGAGAGCCCAATCAAAGATTCTGCAAAAGACTCGAACATATTCGAAAAGGTCAATGGCACTCAAAATGGCAGCAAACTCATTAGTGTCAAGCCAGCCATTGACAACAAGGACCTACCTAAAGAGGACCGACCGCATTACGAAAAGCCCTCAAAAGAGTTGCAGAAAGAAGAAGGCCTTGCCAGTGGTCGTATAGCAGGTCAGAGATGGGGCCAAAGTGGAATTCGGTTTGCGCCTATGAATATCCCATTGCAGAGGAGATTGCAGACGCTAGTTGTGTTACTTCACACTCTCTGTATAGCTATTTCGGTCTCCATTTTCTTCTTTTTATGCGCGATACCTCTATTCTGGCCATTACTTATACCCTACATGATCTATTGTCTTACTTCGAAGGCGTCCACTTCGGGTACTCACAGTCACCGCTTGGAGTTCCTTCGACGATCGCCAGTCTGGTCATTGTTTGCTTCATATTTCCCCGCTCGACTACATAGAAGCCAGGAACTTCCACCAACAAGGAAGTATATCTTCGGCTACCATCCTCATGGAATCATATCTATGGGCGCATTTGGGGCTTTCGCAACCGAAGCACTAGGTTTCTCGCAGCTCTTTCCGGGGATAAAGAACACACTTTTGACGCTTGATTCGAATTTCCGCATTCCACTATACCGGGATTATGCTTTGGCTATGGGATTGTCATCCGTGTCCAAAGAATCGTGCGAAAATCTCCTTAGTAGAGGTGGTCCAAACAATGTATGTTATCTCCTAAGTTATTCATTTATCTGTTGCTAACTCTATGACAGGAGGGTATGGGCCGTGCGATCACGATTGTAGTAGGAGGTGCTCGAGAATCTCTCGATGCCCAACCTTACACCCTACGCTTAGTCTTGAAGCGCCGCAAGGGATTCGTCAAGATGGCCATTCGAACAGGAGCAGACCTCGTCCCAGTCCTAGCATTTGGAGAGAACGATCTTTATGACCAATTCTCCGCTGAGTCACATCCAAGAATCCACAAGTTCCAACTTTTGGTGAAAAAGATGCTTGGGTTTACCATTCCTTTGTTCCATGCAAGAGGTGTATTCAACTACGATGTAGGCTTGATGCCATATCGTCGACCTCTCAACATTGTTGTTGGAAAGCCCATCACCGTTGCTCAGTCTGGTAAGCCTTCGCAAGAAGAGATTGATAGGGTACATGAGGAATATGTTACCGAGCTTGAACGGCTGTGGGATTTATGGAAGGACAAATTTGCGCCGGACAGAAAAGAGGACCTGAATATATTCGAGTAAGGTATCAGTTGGTACTTGAAACGGATGTCTTGCTGGGATTTGGGTGTCAAAACAATTTCAAATGGGACGGGATTTGCTAAGGAAGCATTCGAATGTATAACATATTTGGGTTACTAGTGATTGCGGATATTAAAGAAAACTTCACGTCCACAGTAGCTAAATAATTAAATAATAGGAACATATTGCTGGGCTTCTACATCTAACTCAAGCTGCGCCTATGAGTAGCGATATGAAACTAAATGAGCCACATTGCAATGACCATAACATGTAATATCGAACGATCCAAAATGTTTGGAACCTGACTTATCTGCTGATCTTTGACACACTGTCGAGTATTGTCTCCCCATGAGTGGGCATTGTGGAATTGTGATAGTCATAAATTTCCCAACTCCACGTTTGGCTAAAGCTTGTCTTCGAATGAGAGAATTGTAGGAAAATCTATTGGCTATATAAGCATAGCCAAACCTCAACCTGAAGATATCCCCAGCAGCTTGCGTGTTCCATCTCAAAGACGAATACGAAAGAGTGGCGCACTGACGAATGCACACCCAATCAAAGGCCACGTCGACCAGCAAACAATGTGCCTGCCCAGGCACGCGCCAATCACAAAGACCGAGATTACAGCGCCCAGCATCCCAGCTTCTAGGGCTCAAAAAATAATAAAGCAGACCTCCTATCCAGACCTCAACACTCAGTTCACCACCTCACGTCGCCACGTCCCTTTCACCACCTCCTCACATCGCATACGTTCTTGACTCTGGTCCAGCGCAATGGGGCTTATCGAGGCGGTCTCCGGCCCTCTGGGCGCGCAGATCGCGCAGCACGGAACTGCTGTTGTGGTCGCGGGCGGAATCGTCGCATTTCTCGTCGTGACGGTGGTGCTGAATGTGTTGAAGCAGTTGCTGTGGAAGAATCCTAATGAGCCGCCCGTGGTGTTTCATTGGTTTCCCGTGGTGGGGAATACGGTTATGTATGGGATGGATCCGTATAAGTTTTTTTTTGAGTGTAGGGCGAAGGTATGTTTTGAAGATGCACCGTTGGTTGATGTGGGAGTGGTGGCTAATTTCTGGTGGTAGTATGGCGATTGCTTTACGTTCATTTTGCTGGGGAAGAAGACGACGGTTTATTTGGGGAGACAGGGGAGTGAGTTTATTCTCAACGGGAAGATTAAGGATGTCAATGCCGAGGAGGTGTATACCGTCTTGACTACGCCGGTTTTTGGAACGGATGTGGTCTACGATTGCCCCAATTCAAAGTTGATGGAGCAGAAGAAGGTTTGTAGTGTTCCATATGAGTGGCATATTGGGAATGCTAACAGCGTTGTGCAGTTTATGAAAATTGGTTTGACCAACGAGGCCTTCAGATCATACGTCCCAATTATTCAAGGAGAGGTGGAGCAGATCGTTAAGAAATACCCCGGCTTCAAGGGAAACAAAGGATCCATCAATGTTGTAGATTTCATGGCCGAACTTACGATTTACACGGCCTCCCATACCCTCCAAGGCAAAGACGCGCGCGACCGATTCGATTCCAACATGGCCAAAATGTATCACGATCTTGATATGGGTTTCAGCGCTGTAAACTTCATGCTTCATTGGGCTCCTCTTCCTCATAACAACGCACGCGATCGAGCACAAAAGGCTATTGCAAACACATATGTTGATATTATCCAGAAGCGTCGCGCAGAGGGGCCAGGAGAGAACAAGAGCGATATCATGTGGCAGTTGATGCAATCCTCTTATAAAGATGGTACCCCAGTCCCGGACAAGGAGATTGCGCATATGATGATCGCTCTTCTTATGGCTGGACAGCACTCTTCCTCCTCTAGCAGTTCATGGATCGCTCTTCGCCTTGCCTCTCGTCCAGATATCATGGAAGAATTGTATCAAGAACAAATTGAAGTCCTAGGCCCTGATCTTCCTGATCTCCAGTTTGAGGATTTGGCGAAGCTCACCATGCACCAAAACGTCCTGAAAGAAGTCTTGAGAATCCACACGCCTATCCACTCCATCCTCCGAAAGGTCAAGACTCCAATGCCTGTCCCTGGTACGAAATTCGTTATTCCACCCACTCACAACCTTCTCGCATCACCAGGTTGCACCAGCCGAGATGCCGACTACTTCCCAAACCCATTGATGTGGGATCCTCATCGTTGGGACGCTGGCTCATCTGGAATCGTACAAACGGATTACGAGGAGGAGAAATTCGATTATGGATATGGACTTATCAGCAAGGGTGCAACAAGTCCATACCTTCCTTTCGGTGCTGGGCGACATCGTTGTATCGGCGAACAATTCGCCAACGTTCAACTTATCACTATTATGGCCACTCTTGTGCGCATGTTTAAATTTCGAAACGCTGATGGAAGCAAGGAAGTTGTACCCACTGACTACGCCAGTTTGTTCACCCGACCAGTTACACCTGCGATGATGGAATGGGAAAGGAGGGAGAAGTCATAGGTTAATACCTTGTTCTAGGACAGTTGCATAACTCGGCGCTCTGGTTTCAAGTACATATATACACTAATACATCTAATATATAAGTTATTCTCACATGTCGACCCGATGGTTTTCTTTCGGCTATCAGCATTTGACGCGGGGCAGATCCTTCCTTACTGAGTAAGCACGTCCGCTATGGGCGGCGGTGGTTCGGGATTTGAATCGGTTGTGTTGTGAGAAGCTAGTTTGTTTTGACAGCTGTCACGAATTGGAGGTGTTTGGTGGGTGCCTGGTGATACTTGTACGAATTACAAAAGAGTATCTATCGTTGCACTTAGTATACTCGTCCTGATCTGGTTGAGCCTCCAAAAGTCCCTTATCCAGGAACAGCAAGCGAGCGGTCAGGATCCCCCACCAAATGCTGTGCGACGTACGTACAAGAGTCTGGCCAGGGAAAGGCTTTGAATGACGAGCGACGAGGGACTATTGGACTGGGCACGAATACCAGGAAAAGCCGTATTTTCGTTAACAGACCTTGTGCCCTTTGCTCGTCTCGCTCGTTATTCCATTTGTTATCGCCAATTGTCTGCATTGAACGTCTTGGAGCTTACTCTCCTTCTCGATTGGTGTTCTTTGAGCAAGAAAGAAATTCCGTGGGTGGACCCTGGATTCCCATTTGCGGGTTCAACAACTCCCCAACGAGATTCGCCGCCGTGCGCCAATAATACCCCAGTCAGCAGCAGCGTAAGTATCGAACGCAACCCACATTGTTGATCGCCCACTCCATTTACAAACACTCATTTACCCTCGTGCGAATTCGATTGCGTGACTGCGCTTCTTCTTCTTCTTCTTACTCAACTTCCGCCTGCATTCGCATACCTCTCTATCTTGCAGCACAAAAGAGATATAGGTACTTCCCCAACCGTTTGCAGCTCAAGACGGAAAATTGACCCCACCCTGCTGGAACCGCCGCGAGAGAACGTCAGAATCCTTCAGGAAGGAAGCTTATTTACCTTACGATGCGATGCACATCTCCATCGTCTCTGACGGTGGAAAACTACGATGATGAGTCGAGCGCGATCTCGTCTGGGAATGATGGGTTGAAGCCCGCGCTTTACAGACGACGGCATTCTTCGTTCCATCCCCGACGGCGACAGTCGTCGGATAAATTGGAGGCGGAGGAGGGGATACTGATCAGAGTACGTTTGTCTTATTCAAGCTTCTGCGTGGATATGCAGCTAATTGGCATAGTTTGATCTCTTCCTGTTGGAACTAGAACGAAGATTGGACTTTTTGGAAAGCTACGGCGATTTGACCTTCGATTCAAGCATTTCTCGCGCTTATGCGACGTTACAAGCTGTGCGGGCGAAATGCTCGCAGGTGTCGGACGAGGTGATCGGGGCTGGGAAGCAGAGGGCGAAGATTATGATTGAGACCGTAGAATCGAGGTATCAGGATGTGATGGTCGCAAAGGAAACGCTGAATGAGAAGGTGCATAGTGGGATTGCGTTGCTGGATAGTATCCTGGAGGAGTTCGAAACGAAGGCGTATAAGATCAAAGAGCAGGGGTTTGCGAGCACGGCTGGGAGTTTGATGGATGAGGGGAGGAGGGTGGTGGATGGGGGTATTGGAAGGGCGAAGGAGGTTATTGATGAGGGTGTTGAGAGGGCTAGGAAAGCTGCTGAGTCTCTGGAGGAACATATTGAAGCTGCGATTACTCGCGCCAGAGAAACGGGACTGATTCGATATGAGGACCTGCCAATGCCTTGGAGGATCAACCCACATATTGTCAAGGGATATCGATTTACAGAAACCAAAGTCGATTGTGTAAGATCGATGTTTAACATCTCCAACGAGTCCGTCAACATCTGGTCACACGCGATCGGACTCCTCATAGTCCTAGCCATCGCCTTCCACTTCTACCCCTCCAGCGCCAACTTCTCTCTCAGCACCAACACCGACGTGTTCATCGCCGCCGTCTTCTTCTTCGCCGCCTGCAAATGTCTCGTCTGCAGCACCCTCTGGCACACCATGAACAGCATCACCGACCGCTGTCTCATGGAACGCTTCGCCTGTGTAGACTACACCGGAATCTCCCTCCTCATCGCCGCCTCCATCATGACCACTGAATACACCGCCTTCTACTGCGAACCCGTCAGCCGCTGGATCTACATGACCGCCACCGCTACCCTCGGCGTCGGCGGCGTCATCCTGCCCTGGCATCCCACCTTCAACCGCGCAGACATGGCGTGGGCGCGCGTTGCCTTCTACGTTACGCTCGGAGCGACGGGCTTCGCGCCTGTTGCCCAACTTAACCTCACAAGAGGCGTAGACGCAACCCTTGAATTCTATGCACCTATCTCGAAATCCATCCTCGTCTACCTCCTCGGCGCCTTCGTCTACGCCTCCAAGGTCCCGGAACGATGGTGTCCCGGCGCGTTTGACTATTTCGGGGGGTCCCATAATTTGTGGCATATTGCTGTCCTAGGCGGGATTCTCTTTCACTACGTGGCGATGCAGGAGTTCTTCGCGGGGGCTTTTAGGAGGGCGGAGAATGGGTGTGCGTTGTTTTGAGAGGGGGGTTGTAGATATGGGAGCATGGCGATGGCGTTTAGGGTTAGGAATTGTGTATATGGGTTTTGGTAGATGAGGAGGTGGGGAATGAATATATGTGTTACAGATGATGAAAGTATATATGGTGTGGGTTAGAATTGTGAGGGCTTTATATATAGATTATGTTATGAAGAGGTTTAAAGTTCCAAGGTTCCAGGTTGTTTGTGGCTTGTGTGGTGTGTGATTTATGAGACGGATTATGTAGGTATCCTGTGAAGAGTATTATTTATTAGATTCAGGTTCGTTGAGCCTGGTATTCTAAGGGGGGTGTGCAATGTGGCACTTTAGTTGAAGTTGGTGGACTTCGGCTTCTTTTGAATGATAGTGCTGTAGTTCGTCATATTTGCTCAGTGTATTAGATGAGCTGAGTCGAGCTGAGCTTAGTGGAGTTGAGTTGAGCTTGGTTCAGTTGAGTACACCACTCTACTCCATTAACCATACGCTCGAGTGGTTCCATGATATCTGGCGTATAGTTCTGTGTTTTGAGTAGTTCAAAGTAGTCTTAAAAGACCGAGTAGTGTAAATCGACCAAGTAGTATGAATACTTTAAGTAATCAGTCAAGGTAGTTCAATTAGTCTGGATATAGTCTGGATATATACTTGAGGAGTAGTATAAGTGTCTTGAGAGATCGGTTTATAGCAACTTGCAATTGAACTTCGTTTGTCTTTTTCCCGCCAATGAAATAACAGCTTGTTGTTTCATTAGAAAAGTTTTCACTGTTTTGAGTCTCCAGAATGCTCTGGAATGAGGCGAACTGACAAGGTCTACTTTCGAGGCAATGATGAAAAATGTTCATTTGGGTTTCATGTGTACACAGTTTGCATGTGTTAAAATTGGAGAGGAATTAGATGTTATGGTGATATATTGATATTGGCTGATTTCTGTCGCGCAAACACTTTCAAGAGGTTCGTCGATGAATTGTATAAAGCCGCACAACAGAGACAAATATGATTGTTCGTTCAAATATGAAATATACCTAACACCACGCATCTAAGGCCTGGGTATATACCAACTTAAATAGCAGTCTGTCCACTCATCCCACTCGCCGTACTCTCACTTCTCTGCGTCCTCTTATCTCCAGCTTCCAACCTATCTCTTAGCGAATCAAGCAACGCTTTCTCCTCATACCCTAGACTCAACCACTCAGGCACCAGCACCCTACCCCGATCAACCAGAATTAGATTCATCCCGATGTTCTCACCCTCATAGACATCCGAAACCCCCGACTCGGGACCAACTTTCTCAATATCGCTCTCGGACGGTTTCCTCAAACTCGCTGCCGTCCACCAGTACACGGGGAATTGGCGTTGGATGTTATTGACTACACAGGCTGAGGCGACCATTAAGGTGCTTCCGATTAAGACCAAGGGAATGAGGAACCAGCCTAGATCGGTGATGTCAGGTGAAGTCGCAGCTAAGAGAGCTGTTGCGCCTGCTGGGGGATGAACAGTCTTGGTAACGCCCATGACAACGGAAGAGAGACCGACGGCTAGGGCACCTGCAATCCATCGGATGTCCTCGAAGTTTTGGGAATGCTGGAAGAGTTTGGTGATTCCAACACCGATGATGGTGGAGAATAGTTGGCCGAGGATGGCGTTGCGAGGCTGAGAGAGAGGGGAGTCGATGACTTGGTATTCGAGGATTGCTGCTGCTCCCTATAGTTCATTGTTAGTTTAGTTCTCATAAGTCATTGAGAAGACCTACCAAACTGCCTATTACTATTGGTGTTCCATGAGAGTGTAGTCCTGGCGTACGAAAGACGGCTTCAATGATCAAAATACCCGCGAATGCTCCTATGAATGACCAGAACCATATTATAATGCTTCCAACCGGTTTGGTTGGCTCTTCCCGGTAGCCTAAAAACCATGATATTGGTTTAGGAAGGAGATGAATCCTTGATCGAGGGACTATTCGGTTGATATAGAGGTCTATATCGAAATTGGAAGAGAGTAACTTCATTGGAAAGATTGGAAATATAGACTGTCGTGAAACTCACATTCTGAAGAGGAGGAATCTGAACAAGGTCGAAATGTGTAACCAGAGACGTCCAACCAACGCCCATTATACTTACGGCAACGACGATCGAGACCCAGTAACCTGGTGAATTGATGACCAGAGGAAACAGCATCTCCGGAGCCTAAGACGCACTTCAAAGTTTCATCTAGGAACAAAGAGGTCTACGCCCGCCATGACGGAACGGGTGCACGCGCTTCTAACCAGAATCCGGGGAATTGACATGTAGAGTTACGGACCATGGGTAGCTTCCTTCCATCCTACCGCCGTTGTCTTGCTGAATTGCGTGCCATTTATGCCAATGAGGTGATGAATTGCCTGCACTTCATGTGGCTACTGTGCAACGGTGAGGGGAATTGATGTTCGTGGTTGTTGAAAGAGGAAGACTATGTGTCATAAAAACATGGGGATTGGAAGAAGTAGACGTCAGACCAACGAATTCGCTAAAGGGGACTCGGCAATAAGACTCGTGATTCGGGATCACGGGAAGTGAGTTTGTAATTGTTTTCCTGCATGACTCTTGCGAGTTCTCGAACAATTAATACGGACTGCAGCTGTTTTCTTGACGAGTTTTCTCCGAAGAATTGTTGTTTTGAGGGAGCTTGATGAGGTGGTGGTCGATGATGAGATGCCGAAACCTCCCATAGGACTCCCGTCAACGCCGACTGAGAACATTGAAAGCTTTCGATGATTTTGTTTATGCTGGTATCGGTGCAAACTTCAAAATGCCGGAGCTTCTATGGTCAATAGCCATAAATCAAGGGTCCGTTAGTACTTTTGGTCATTAGTGCTTTAGACGTACTTATCCGATTTGTATCCCGTCTTCCAACAAACAAGCATGAGGAGCAAGAGAGGAATCAAGTGAGGATACTCTAATCTTCCTTTGTGGAAGCAACGGGAAGGAACAGTTGAGTACGAGTAAGTGGTGATGGTAAGATTGTATGATGATTTTAAGCATGCTTCCCTCTAGGTTCAGAGTCAGCATCTTTGCAACAACGCTGCGCACCGGGAAGGTAGGCTTACGCTCCAAACATCATTTTCCTACCGCTATTCCGCTCTTCAAGGTACTCTTAAAGACGTCGCTTATGATTTCGAATTGTTGTACAACGCGGGCACATTCTGCAGGTACTGTTGTGTCCGATGGGGATATCAATATCTCACAGCAGCTCGCCAGAGTACTGAAAGGGATAGATTTGCCAGATGGCCAGCAATAAGGTCCCCGACGTAGTGATAAGCAATGTCGTATAACCTGTCGTTATCGCTCAAATACGTTTTTGATCGGCTTCGCGGTAAGTTTTGCCTTTGCGTATCCAACATATACCGTTGATTGGCTCGGGGAGAAGTGATGGACATCTCTGTACTGCTTTTTCGGGTCGGGTCTCTCGACCTCATTTGAATACTGCAGCAACTTTGGTACACTCTTTGAGGCTCGTTCCTGCATATCGACATGCAGAATGGATATACTCGTCCCAAATATGAAGCTCTCAGAGATGCCTTGTGGCAGACGGACCAGCCCACTTTCCGTCGGCTGCTAGCGCCCTACAAGTTGAACCCCTGATTTGCAGCGCTCGAAATGTATTGGATAACAACCACACCTTTTCGAGCCCTGCTGGGGCAGAATCCTGCTGCCGTCGGTCTTACACATATACAATGCCGTCAGATTATGGTTTGTCTTTGTTTGCTGTGCCTTTTCTTGAGTTACCCCGCTATGTATGATTCTTGTGTATCTGCTTTTTTGAAGACTTGATGAGCTTGTCGCGTGTACATATTCGTAATGGCTTCCGGAGCCTTATCAGTAGAAGAAAGCTCTGCTTCTGCAGTTCTGAATTCTCGACCTCTCTTTACTAATGGAACTCTAGGGCAGGCATCGTTAGCAACTACGAGTAGCTCAGCCGCGGAGGATAGTGCACTCCAGACACTCAACGTAAGTACCGTGATGCTGTACCTCTGGACTGATTTATCAAAAACGTGTTGTTCAAATTAATAATTTATGTACTTAGGTCGATGAAGATCAAGACAGTGCCATTGGTGGGATGTCAGTTGTTACAACCACAATGTCACTGAACGCAAGCGTGTATGATTTCTTGGAAGAGAATGGAAGAACTTACCATCGGTACAAACAAGGCAGTTGGGCAACTACATCTGTGTATGTAAAACAACACTAAAATGTGCTTTTAGAATACCCTTTACCAAATGACGAGGTTAGACGCCACCTATCACTATTTTACTTCGCTCTGGCTATAGTTCCTGACATTTCATTCAGACAGAGATGGATAGACTAGGTGCATATGAACTCAGAATCATTATAAAACTGCGAACCTAACAAAATTAAACAGATCTTCAACATCAACTTTGGCTACTTACTCTAAACGATGAGCTGCACCTTGCTCCCATCAAAAACCCTCAACATGTCTTGGACATTGGTACGGGCACAGGTATATGGGCTATAGAATTTGGTAAGAACCCCAAATTCCACATCAGAATTGCTCTAACATATCCAGCAACTAAACACTCCTCCTCCCAAGTAATCGGCAACGACTTATCTCCAATCCAACCCACCTAGTAAAAACCCACTGACTCACCACACCTTCCATCACTAACACCCCCAGCATCCCCTCAAACTGCACCTTCGAACTCGACGACGTCGAAGACCCCTGGTCCTACTCCCACCCCTTCGACTACATCCACGGCCGCGCCCTCGCCACCTCTTTCCAAGACATCCGCTCTGTCATCACCTCCGCCTTCACCTCCCTCTCCCCAGGCGGCTACCTCGAACTCCAGGACGGCGCCCTCCCCATGCGCTCCATCGACTCGAGCCTCAGCGGCACCTCCCTCGACCTATGGCAGCACCTCACCATCTCCGCCGCGGCGAAACTCGGCAAGTCCTGGGACGCGGTGCACACGTACGTGCAATTCATGGAGGAAGCCGGGTTCGTCGACGTAGTAGAAACGCATTTTCAGTGGCCGACGAGCACGTGGGCGAAGGGCGAGCGAGTGAAGTTGCTTGGACGGTATTGGCAGGAGGATTTGAATCGGGGGTTGGAAGCTATTTCGATGGCGGCATTGACGAGAGCGGGCGGGATGAGCAAGGAGGAGGTGTTGGAGTTGACGGGGAGAGCGAGGAGGGATGTTTTTGATAAGAATATACATGCGTATATGCCTGTGTGAGTTGTATCATCTGATGTCGGATTATTCAGGCACGGTGCTAATTGGAATTGCAGAGTTGTTGTTTATGGCAGGAAGCCAGCTCTAAACGAAGTTTCTATTCGCTGAAAGTGTAGATGAATATATCTGTGCCCTTAGATATAAGTCCTTAAAGCTTACGTGCACCAGTGTGTTGTAAGACCGACGGGATAACCCGTAGAGTAGAATAACGAGATTCTGCCCTAACTTTATATTCCCTTAATCCTTCTAAGTAGATATTCAACATTGCCTCTATTACAACGGGTAACTATAATTGTTTAGGGAACATGTGTTACAAAGTCGGTTTCTAGCATCGATACATTAGAAAAGTGTCCCGTCAGATTTACAATACACTAGTGTACTAACTCATTTTACCCCTTCTTAAGCTCTGGAAATTAACAATATTAACTCTGTATTTACTTCCCTATCTAATTATAAATACTATCGTATACCTTTAAGCTAGAGTTAACTAACTATCGTTAAATAGCGATCGAGTGTTAGTATTCTCTATACCTAAAGACGATTCGTTAACATTCTCAGCTGGTTTAGCATCTATTAATTACCTTTCAATATAGCGTCCAGATCCCGCGACAGCACTTTCAGATCATATGTTGCTGCGCCCGCACTACAAAGCTCTTCACCACGCGTCCCCATCTCCTGGAAGAAGCTACCTATGCAGCTGGACAAGGCGCTTAGAGCATTGTACAGTTTGGGAATAGTATCGAACGACGGAATGTATATTATAATCGACTCCTTTTTCGTTGCATCTACATCGATGCATCGACGCGGAATCCAGCCAAATCCCGGTGTACCGATGAGCTGAACACATGCCCACGTTCCATTGTTATATGTCTCATCTCGTACCCAACCTAGCTGGCCGATACTGACAGCCCAGATCGGATTTGCAATATCTCTTTCTCGATTCCAACCTCGCTGACATTCTGCCTCTACAGCTGCTTACGGAGAATGTTCTTGTTTGACTTTAAAGGCATAGACCTTGTTTTGATTTGACATGATTGATTGCTGTCTCGAAGGGTGGTCGATCGGAGGCTAATTAATCGTAGGTCACGGTATATCTTAAGTGTAGCACTCAAGAGTATATGGGGAAGAAGAGCTGTATAGCAAGGTAGAGAGAATAAGCCTCCCTGTGAGGTACCCAGCTGAATTAATGACGAAGCATAGTCGATCCATTCACATACCCCCTCCCCGAAGTCAGCGCCCACGTGAAAGTCGTAATACATCATGTAGCCATAATGATTTCCTCCGCAGTTCGTGATGTTAGCCCGCATAAACAACCTTGAAAATAATTCCATAAACAACGCCATAGTCATAAAAGAACATCTTCCCATCCCTATTAGTAACCTTTGGCTCTGACCTGTAATAATAACTGTATTGAATCCGCATGTAATGAGCTGATGTAAATGTTTTCTGCAACTGCGAAATACTCGCAAAATTATAATGTCCGAATAAGTCTAGATAGAGTATACTCTCAAAGTATAGCCTTATGTACTGCACCTATATCTATGACTTAGAGTTCACCTGTAATCTCTAAATTGGGCTCAGTAGCTCTATATAATAGTTATTAAACACTAAATGAAGACTCATCGCTACTGCCCTCAGCTCCCCCTCCTATTATTGCTCGTAGTGGACAAAATAATCAGCATTCCAAACACGAATATTTGCCCAAGCAAGTTGACAAAATATACCATATTCCATCTGACGTTTTCAGTAAATGATAGGGGTTGGAGTTAAATCAGATGAGATAACACTTAAAAGTTTTCATTTCCTCTTCACTCTTGAGGTAACGGAATACCGCTTATGTCATCCTCTACGAGCATAGTTAACAGACTATAGTGAAACTTCTGCTAATATCGGTGCGAGGTATTTTTCATCTGATTATGATGGTAGATGAGGTTTAGTTACTCTAGATAATCAAGACGTTCAGAGTACTCGTGCGTGAGTTGACATACGTTGAAGTAGTGTTCTCAACTCAACTCCACTCATTTCATGTTCTACGTGAGTAAATTTCCTAGATTAAAGGACGACCTATTCCACGTAAGTGACATAGTACCTCTATAAAATCACACTTCACCTTACCTGATCTTCAAATAGGACCCCTCGCAGGAGAAACACGTGCCTCATCTATTGGTCACAGACCGCACAAGCCATCCAGATGAGAACGAACGGTGATAATACCTGGTTGACAAACTCAGTTCTATTTTTGGCACCTCTATATACAAGCCAAAGCTGCTTAAAATTCAAAACGCCCATGCCCTAAAGTACGCAGACAAATGCAATTATAACACCGCTATCCCAATCCACTTTTCACCACTTTTAGGGTTTCCGATCCTTGGCAACAGCTCGAGGTCGGTCTAGAGAACATCCGTACTCATTGCCTTGATAAACCATTTGTATTCAACGTAACCACATTTATGCTGTGATGCCGTTCTTGTTCTTCTTGCTTGGAACTGGGGTGTTGGCCTCCTCATCTAAAGATCTCTTCTCGGGTATATCAATCTCCTTCTCCTTCTCTGCTAAAGCCGCTCTCTCTGCGTCTGTCATGTTGGGTAATAGATCAACTGGCTTTCCTAGCTTAAGTCCGCGGTGGAATGCACGAATGATTGAGTCAGCATCATCCACAGCAATTGGTCGAATATCGGCAAGAGCCTTAATCTTGGTTGTGCACTCCTTGTATTGAGCATCAGTCATATCAATTTTCAACTGGACTGCTCTGGACTTGATGGCGTTCCAACCTGGGTTTTGTATTAGTATATATCTGGAAAAGGGGTTCTCTCAAGCGTCTTACCGGTCAAACGAGAAGCGAAGTGGACGTATCTTGTCATACCGAAATCTGCTGGATTGATGATCTCGTATGTTGAAGGGTTGTTTAGAATTGCCTTGGCGTGGATTCCAGCTTTATGCGTGAAAGCACAAAAGCCAGTGATTGGGTTGTTGAAAGGAATGTTGACCTCAACAGCCTGTGCGACCAAATCCTCAATATCCTTGAGCTTGTCAAGCTTGTACTTGCCCATAACATATTCCCTGTCGGCAACGATCATGCGGGCCATAAGCCCACCAAGAGGAGTGATGCCGTTGCGCTCACCAATACCCAAAACCGACGTATCAATGTGTGTAGCGCCAGCCTCGAGAGCACAGTATGCATTCGCTATGGCACATCCTGTATCGTTGTGGAAATGAGTCTCAATATCACAGCTCACTACTCCTCGGAGAGTTCGGATAAGGTCGTATACTTGTCGTGGGGAAGCGCATCCAACAGTGTCTGCGATACCGACACGGTTTACACCGATCTTGTCAACTGTGGAGTAAATTGAGAGGAGATCAACGAGATTCGATCGGAAGGAATCTTCGCTAGAAAATCTAATTTCGATGTTGTGTGATTTGACGTAGTTTATAACCTCGATTGCGGTGTTGGTGATGTATGTCATGTCCTTTCCGTGGGAGTGCTCCATCAAATACGATGAAGTGCCAATAACGACGTCACTGAGTCATAGTAAGTATAATAAATCGCAGATTATTGGAATCCATCCTTACACTCCATCGACACCGGTTTGGACAGCGATTCTGGCATCGTCCATATGGCATCGGATATGTGTGAGAATCTGTCACCATTAGTTTTATCCGCCACCCACTTCGAATCTCTAACGAACCTTGGCCTTCAATCCCAACTTGCAGATAGCTTCGCAATCAAGTCTCGACTGCTCAGATGCAGCAGGAGAGGTCAATTCAATCTGTATGTCTTTGTTTAGAACAAGCAGCTGGTAAGACAATATTTGCATGACTCACGTAGTCAACCCCAAAGTCGTCCAGCGCCTTTGCGATCTCAATTTTCTTCTCAGTATCGAAAAAAGCATTGGCGAATTGTTCACCCTCACGAAGGGTACTCTCGATAATCTTGAAGTTGTTGACATTGCTCAGAAAGTCACCGACGGGTTGGTAAGGATTCGATCGATGGTGGGGGTTCGCTTTGGTCTCAATGCCTGTGTATCCGGGATGTGCTGCAAAGACATATGTTAGCATTGAATTGTTGAATGAATCGTGATGTCTTACAAGAGGAATTGCCGTTGCCATTGGAGGCACCATTTCCGTTTGATTGCCCATTGGTATGCCCATTACCGTTGGCAATGGCCTCTGGTTCGCACGAAGGACACATTTTCGATGTGATGTTTTTTGAAGAGTGACGGATAGTTTGCGATACCAGACGATGTTCGAGACGAGTGAATAAGATGGATCAATTGAGTATGTGGGAGCACAAAAGTTTCGGGCGGGATGACGAATATTAATACTCTGATGGCTGGAAAATTCAGATGTGGACGCTGAGTCTCGCTTTGGCTATGACTCTATCTGGGCTTGCCTTGTATCTTTCCTGTGTTGTGGGGAAACAAAAATGGCAAGGATATTTCTGCAAATCGAGGGGAAGCCGATGACCGGAGTCTAACTTCTCATTGGACTCGCACTCTGGCTGCACTCTTGCATGTCACGTGTGGCAGCAATCCAGCGGTGAAATGGACGGGATCGACTTTGAAAGCAAGACGCCCAATTGGCATTTGTCTGCTCGGCGTCGGCGTACTGCGAAACAATCTGGGGAAACCAGGCGCACCAACTGAAAGTTTTTGATGTGCATATTGCAATACCTCATGAGACGGTTATTGGTGGGAGCTTTGACGGCAATGCGTATCTGATTGGCAGCAAAGAAGGCGGTGAAGCTTCGTGCTACCTTGGAAATATTTTTCCATCAAAATAGATCTTCATACATAAAATACAAAGCAACATACGGTTCTTCAAACACTACTCGATCTGCTCTACGAGGTGGTTGATGTTCTCTGAATATTTATTTGGGCGTTGCAAGACTATATACCACAAGTTTGAGGCGACTAATAGCTCTCGAGCTCTGATTAGAAGTCATAGGAAGCTGGAACATGCCGATCCATGGAAAAGATCGATTATGTTGACTACAGAGGTATTTCACAGGTATCTCTGTGTGACTCCGGAACCATTTGATGCTGTTGTGGGACGGCAGACGATCACCTTTTCAGAGGTCCTCTCTATCCGGCAGAGCTCTTTCAAGCTGTAGTACGACATGAGCTTGTCAGATTTCACCAATCCAAAGCCAAGGGACACAAGGTTTATTAAAATTTCTTGAGTAGCCCTGGGGACTCGAACTTAGGATCATCGTCGTCAGAATCACGGTCTCCGATATCAATGACTGCGAAGAGCACCTTGAGCCAAAGACTGCAACCTCGACACCCAACATCGATCTCGCCATCGTCAACAGCCTCTTCAAGTTCCCTTTGAACAATCAGGAATCCGCGGGTTTCACCACATCTGCAGCCTCGATACCAAATTCCCTGACCCTCCTCAGTCTCCAGGTCGTCCAAATCCATGGTCTCAATACCGGTATGGAAGTTCTGCTGATTCCCAACACCGCCGATGTCATTGGTTTGTCCCTGTAACTCTAGATCCTTATCATAGTCCGCCCGAGACCTCGCATCTATGAGGACGTTGAAGGCTTCGCTAATTTGATCGATGGAGTAGACGCGTCCTGCATTTTTCGTGGGCTGTGTGGTCGAGGATTTATCTGGGTGGTTTCGCAGCAATGCTCTTCGATAAGCAGTGCGAAGAGTCTGCTTCGGAATGATGGCGGTTTTCCGGATGCCATCTGGAAGATCCAGAACTTCGTAATGGGTAGGAGTCTGACTCATCGGTATATACGAATACCCAATCAGCGGGGAGGCGCAAAAAAATATTTGAAAAGGAAGGTCTGATCCTTGATTTTTTAGAGTTATTTTTGAGCTTTCCTGCGCGCAAGCTTATAAAGTGGCTGGGTCCACCTCGCGATCGGCTAAAACCCAGGAGTGCCGCTCGCTTAGCACTACACTACCTACCTTATAGGTAGGTACGGTCGAAAGATTCTTCTATGATTGCCAATAAATCACATTTCTAAATTTATGTCGGTAAATCTGCTTAGATCTAAAGTACTAATCTACGCTTATTATAATAGCGTGAGCATACAGCTCATTTGAGAAGCAACTAACTGTCTATCATTTTGTTTATTGGCTCTAATGAATGAGCGAATTATAGGTAGTAACTAGTAGAGACTAGAAAAAGAGGACTGGTGGGGGGAGAAAACTCTACGGTAAAGAAAAGCTCTTTATTTCTCTTATTGCTTTGAAGTCATGTTATATTTCTCTATATGAGTATCTAGAACGTATCCTTTCTATACGTTGGAGTGCCATCTATTCAGAGCACTGTGAATAACCACGCTTCATTTCCCCTATGATATTTTACATTAGGCATAGCACTGAGTCATTTACTCAGATGGACTCTATCATATTTGCAGTGAGCGAAGAACTATCTTCAGGTCCTAGGTACTGAGTCCTTTCGATTTCTCTTCCAGCCTTTGAATACACTTCCTGAAGTCGTTTGTTTTCTCTTCTCATATGTTAGTACATAGGTGATACGTCCTGCCATGACGGTAAACTGGAAATACAAAATTGAAACCCATTAATAATGGTTTGATGAAGACTAGCAACAAACCAAATGAAATCAGTCCGTGGTAGACAGACAGCAGGAAACAATCTGTCACCTTAATTCATTCACACCGCATCAAAGATTTAAATCGAGTAAGAGCTCTATTATCAAAACAAAATCTGCAATTCCGCAACTAACTATGCATAGGTATAAACGCCGATTCATCTAACCGATGAGAATGCAACTTCTAGACAAAATCCCAAACTCCATATAGCGTACATATAACTCCTCGAACTTCCCAATTCATACCCGACACTCCAATATCCTTGCCGCGCACTGCTAAGAGCAGATGAAGGAGCAAAGAAAACAAACAAACTCTACTTGCTATTCTTACCCTTCTTTTTCTTCTTGTCTTTCTTTACAGTCTTGTCCTCAGGTGTCGTGCCGGTCTTGTCCTTGGGCGTTTCGCCAGTCTTGTCCTTGGGCGTTTCGCCAGTCTTGTCTTTGGGCGTCTCGCCAGTCTTGTCTTTAGGCACCTCGCCCTCCTTTGGCTTGGGCTCCGTTTCGGTCGTCTCGTCCCCCTTCGCTTTAGGCTTCTTGTCGGCCTTAGTCTTGCCCCCTCCACAGTTGCCCTTCTTCTTCTTCTTCTTGGGCTTGGTCTCGTCAGTATCTTTAGTACCTGTGGCGTCTGTGGTGTCTCCGGTGCCCTTCTTGCCCTTCTTGCCCTTAGTGTCCGTAGGGTCAGTAGCGTCCTTCTCCTTGGGCTCTGCTCTTCTCGAAAGACCCGCACGAGCCCACAAACTCAGAAACGTATTATCTCTTTTCTCGTTGCTATGGTCCTTTTTAGATGGCTTTTTACCTTCAGCTTTAGATAGTTCTGCACCATCCTCATCATCGCCACCTTCACCAGCAGCACAAGAGGCTTCTGATTCTTTGGTGAGAGACAAGGCGTAAGAAGGACCCATTGTGGCTTCATCCCATGAGTCTTCGACCGAGTACTCAAAGAGTACTTCTGGGTGAGGCCCTCCGATCAGGCCCCGTATCATTCCGGTCGGGGCGTCGTACTCAACGGCGACGTTAGTTCCTTCCCATTCCTTTGATTCCTTGTCATATGCGGGGAGGTATGAGTGTAACTTCATGTGCGCATTTTTCAAGGGTCCAGCATTATCCGCCACAGCTCCCTATTGATTGATTTATTAGCATGGAGATGGGCGAGGAATATATGGTTATCTTACTGCGGGTTCTGTATCATCAGCTTTCTTCTTGTACTCTTTCTGTGCACCAAGTGTGGCTACAATGATTTGTTTGACTCGATCTAAGTTCTTCAACTCCTTCGCTGGTCTTTGCTTCTCAATAGTGATAAGATAAAGGTGAGCGTTCTCATCCAAATTTGTTTCCGCTAACTGTTCGTCTGAAACAAGAGCTACGGAAGGTCAGACATCTCCAAAAATATGCTAAGAATTAGATGTGGCTTACCAGGAAATGGGCCGCATTTTTTCATATCTATCCAGAAATATTAGTATCCGAATCAGGTGAAGATATTTGGTGATTCAGAAATGCTTTTGCAGGAGTTGACCTACCTGGCTCATCGGAGATATCCTCAGGATCAACCTGCTCCTCTTTCTCTTCTGGGTCACCCTGCTTGATAAACTGGATAATATCTTTTGTTCGCTTGTTGACAGTTTCTTCTTCATCCTGTAGTTCCCAGTAATGAGCAACATAAATGCCGTGTTGGTTAAATGCGAATAGTACTTGACATCCAGTCAAGCCGAAACCTTCACAGAAAGAAAAGGCAAACGACGCAGCTGCTTTTGGTTTTGGCTTTCTCTCTGATGGGAACGCAGAATAAAAAGCAGTATCCCTCCAGGAGCTTGGACAAAAGTCGGTCGACCTTTGATGTCTTTCAATCTTTGTAATGTGAGTCCTAATGGCATCGGGGTTGGTTTTATCCAATTTAGCTAGGGCTCTCGCGGCAAGAACCGGTGCGTTGGGTGAGGAAAGAGGACTGTTGGGGAGGTTAGAAAAGATACCGCCCTAAGACGCCTGTGGAAACTCACCCTTCATCGCCATCAACAGGGAAAGCCGTTATTGGCGCAATAAAGCTCCCAAAAGTCGCTATTGCGAGGCCCCAGTGCTGGACACTGTATAGATGCATGGTGGGATTAGAAACCGCAGATTCGAACCCCAATGCAGGCTAATCAAGTGTACAAAGGAGAAATTAGGTGTTCCAGAAGGGTCAGCAAAATGGTGTAAACGTCTTGACAATGAGATATAAGTGCAAAATAAACTAGAATGAAATAGATAGCAGTACAAGATATGACAGTTGAGAGAATCGATGAGAAGAGTGAGCTGAATGAGATAGATTTTTGTAGCAGAAGGCAATCTTCACTTGCCTTATAAATATATTTGATCACAAACCTCGAAGTGGTCGGGGTCCGTCATGGCCTCGACTGTGTATTCCCACTGGAGAGGATTCCACTGGTGAGGATCAATACGTATCTGGAATACAGAAGAGGTACATGGACACAAGAGCAACATGATGGCGGAAATTTGGAATGCTGGATCACTGGACCACGATGGTTCGAGGAGAAGGTAGTTTCGTGACCGGATCTGACTCATCTGAGGAAGAGGAACGTTGAGTTGGGCTGAGGAAGCTTAAGACATGACCAGGATAATGGGGAAATTATAAATTTAAGCCTCACGTCAGCATTGAAGATACGACTTGGGATCACGGCAGGTGGTGGTGGTGTAACCTTACGATTAGCGAGCAGCCTTATGGTTAACCTTAAGGAATCGCTTATTGGAGCATCAAATTCTTACAAAATACGTCAAACCACCGCCGGCGCCGTCCTAGATCCATCTGATATCACCATCCTCTTACTGACCTCCTAAACTTCGTGATATAATATTATTTTGGGCACGAGTTTGGCGCAGCATTCTGCCCGCGACCTTCGAATCATTCGGTCTCTGTTTTCTTAGATTCCAAGGATTTTGGAATGCGATGATTCGAAGCTCAGCCGTAATTGACGACAAGTGAGCCACTCAGCAGATACAAAGGAATAATAGCTACAATATTTGTGGGAAATGAAAAAGTACAAGTACGACCCCAACTCTCCTTGCAAAACGTCGCATTATCCAATTCCTATTCATTACATTCATCTAGCAAATATATTACAGTCACAAGACAACCTCCTTTTTTCCCTTCTCATTTGATCTTGCGCTACATAGTTTGAGATTATATTGTTACACGTCATCGTCCAGCCGGGCTTTTCACACTTTTCTTTTCACGTATTTGCGTTCGTTCGACATGTCCAGTTCCCCAAGTGGAAGAAGGTCATCGCACTACGGAGACGCATACTCCGCAGGAAACCTTAATTCATTCTTCTCTGCCCATGCAGGACGGAAGGTTTTGGGGCTCACTTTAGTTATAGGCCTGGCCTTCTACGCATTTTCGCCATCTGTGAGTCTCGTTATCATCTCACGAGGCGCAAGTTACTTACATTTCTTCACTAGGGTCATATCAGCAACCAAGACGTGTCCCACTTCGACAGTTCTATGTCTGAACCTGCCAACCTTCCCATCATGGGAATGCATAAGAATTCGCATAAAGAATTGCACAGGAGCATGTATAAGAGAACGACAGACGAAGAACAGGACAAAGACGGAAAAGATTCAGATACGACCACGGACAAAAAGAGCGATTCCACTGACCCTACGAGTGCCGGGGGAGCTTCTGGGAAATGGAAACCACTTACTGCAGCTCAGAAAAAACATGTGTATGATATAAACCTTGTGTTTGGAAACCTATACATTTCAGTCACTAACAAACATGTAGAGTTGCCATCAAGAGCTCTGAGTCTACTGACGATGCTGCCATCAAAGCAATGGAAGCTCTTGGATTCGACACTCCCCTTGACCCTCCGTCTCCAGTGGATCTGACTAGGGGTGGCATCAGACTAGCCATACCTGTGACCATTATCGATCTCGCTGCCATGTCTCTAAAGCCGAAACGACTGGAGTACGCTCTCAAGAAAGACAAAGATGGCGCCGAAAAGAGCAACCCACTTGGTGTTCTGGCTGGTAACACGTACCTCGCAGACCAGAAAGAAACACTTGCCCAAATGAAGCTATTGCTTGCGGACGAACGGTTCGATGCCAATAAGGAGGAGTTTCCAGACGATTCAGATATGAAGATGAGACTAGATAAGTTACTCGGCCGCAATGGCAGAAACAAGAAGTACACACCAGCAACTCCATTGGAGAAGGCTTGTGATGCTTTGTTTGTGGACGCAGTAAAGCTGCTCATAGAAAAAGGTGCCAAGGTTACACCTAGGGCCAAAAAAGTCCTGGCAAAGTATGACGACGAGGAAGAGGAGGAAGATCAAGTCAAGGTAAAGGCAATCAAGGCCTTATTGACATAGGCGAAAGTTCATTAAGTCTGGATATGACCTGATGTAAGGATCCAAGAGTAAAGTTATCGAATTAGAATGGGAAATCTCATTGCATTCGGGCTGTTTGTTGTATTCGTTGGCGTTTGGGGACTGGAATTTGGGTTGGGGATAGGAGTATTGAATTTTTTTAACGCATCTTGTTGCCAGTACTAGAGAGCTGTGCAGTGATGAAGTGACGTTTTTGACAGGCAATAATGAACTAGGCGATAGTATCGCCCCGAAACTTACGTACAACGGTGCCCAGGGCGTGTTATAGACTGTTAAAAAATAGGCAGCCAGCCTGCCGACCGAAGTAACACGAAAATATAAATTTTCGTTCGATGTAAAAGTCTAGTAAATTCTCCCGTTCACGGGATATCCTCGCTCCAGCTAGGGATTATACTGGAAAAGTTGAGGCAGATATTAATGTAGATATTGCTGTACCGATTCTTACTACCAACAGTGGAACGGTCCACGTTCGTAAAATGCCAAGCACGTTATCATCCCACCCGGAGCATATTAAGACACTAGTCATTCATTTCACTAAACTCAATCTCATCAAGTACTCTACTTCTTGGCCTTTCAAGACATGTCAACCTTTGAAAGTACTTCACCTACCCCTCACACTCTTCTAATCATTAATATGCCCAAGAAAACAACTTTCTCAGACATAGATCCAGACAAAGATTCAGAGATTTTAGATAAAGCAAACATTCCCATCGGAGCTCCAGTTGTCAAAGGCGACGTTACACACCCGCTGACACCAGCCCAACTGCAATACTTGTATGGCCGTCTATGCACCTATTCCCGCAATACAAAGCTGATACACACGTAGGGCCCTCATAATAAATCCCGCTACCGAAAAGACAATAGCAGAGAATGCAATGAATTTTTTCGGGTTCGAGACTCCTCTTAACCCCCCAACATCCTACGAATTGGCTAGCCAAGGCATTTCGTTACCGATGGCTAGTACCGTTATTGATGCTGCTGCGCTATCGTTCAACAAAGACAGATTCATCTACGCAATCAAGCAAGATACAGCCAGATACAACGGCGCCGTCGCAAAACTCAGCAGTCCACTTTGCGTTCTTGCTGGTAGGGGGCAGAAAGCCGCACTCGCGCTATTCGATGATGTTATTGCTGCCGGATTCGATGTCAACGACAGACAGTTTCAATGGAACGAAGCATTTTTAAAGAGGATTAAAATGCGAGCAGAGCACCCTGGCGAAAGTTATGTTTTTGAGCCCCCGACTGCTTTGGAAAAGGCGTGCGACCGTCTGTTTGTAGGTGCGGTGGAGAAGCTCCTTCAAATGGGTGCTGAAAAGGGCAGGGCACTAGACATTATGAGGAGGTTCGATGAGGAGTATTCGTCCATCAAACAAAAGAAGATCGACGAGATTAACAAACTTTTATCCAAGGTGGTGACTTAAGTTTACTTCTGGCCCCGAGTTAGCTGAGAGTGGTATGAGCATATATCTTCATGAAAATGGGTTGTTTGATGGCGTTGTGGATAGCGTTTAGGAGTTTGGCTGATAGGCGTATTGGAATCTTATCCCAGTTGGACGTTGAATTATGAATTATTGCTTTGGCATGGGAACTTGAATTCACGAACATGGAGTTCTGCTTTGGAAGATTGTTTTACGAGCCCTGACCTCCGGCTCCTATCCCCAAAGACTGCTTACACAGCGTACACAGCTGATGACGCTGGGCATAGAAATGTCTAATACCGTCAAACCGAAAGCCTTCCATCCATTGTACTGTAATTATGTTACATTTTGATACAAGCAGAGTATACATTATCATTAAGACCTTTCCATTTTCGCCCTCTTCTCATTCTTCTTCGCCCCTTTCATACTCCTCCTCGGCCTTCCCTTGGCACTACTAGGCTTCTCGCGAATCTGGAGTGAAGCATTTAATGGCCTCCTCTGACCTATATATTTCCCTTCCGGCGTAAAAATCTCCACCGCAGGCCATAAAGGATCATTTTCATTTCCAGCAGCGTCCACTGAACCGTCGTCTTGTCTTTGAAATTGTTGAATATTTTTGTTTTGAAATCCACGCGTATCCCGGACAGGGACACGGACAGAGTCACGCCGTGGTTTTCTGACCTGTGCGGCAAGTTCTACCCAGCCCACGCCTTCAATAAGAATATCAGTTGAGAAGATACGGAATGGGAGGACGTCTGGACGGAGTTTTGCGGCGGAGCGAGAGGTAAGAGGACCACTTCGTTCTTTGGTGACGTCCCACTTGAGGTAATATGTTCCAGCAGAAGCAATCTTTTCGCCTGTTCCTGGGACAGAGATATTCTCGATGCCAGACTCGCGGGTTTGAAGTTGGGTTGGTATGGCCTTGTCTGTACTGGTGACATGCGGAAACAGGGACGTAAAGTTATAACTCAAGAAAACCACATCCGGTGTAACAGGAGTGATGCGGATGAACCCTGCTAAAAGTAGAGATTGGCCCTCCTTGATTGAACTTTGGGCTATTTTAACTCGCGTGCGCATTACCAGAGTTGTATGTCGATCGGGCTGGACGTGATTTTCTAAGTCGCTTCGAGAGAGACCTGGAAGATCAATGAGTTCTCCTTTCCCGTTGCCAAAAGGAAGCCTAATTGGCGAGGCAGTCGTTCCAGGGAGTGGGGAAACAAGAGGCATCGCTGGGTAGTCGACCTCAAATGGAAAGGGCGGTAACATCGAGGAAGTGTCCAAAATCTCTTCCGTGTCTTCCCACCCAGATTCTTTGACCACAACATCATTACTGGCTTTGTCGGCTTGCGGAATCATATCACTCCTTTCACCTAGTGTCGCTAGTGCTTCTTCTGACGCTCCATCGACGCGTGGTTCGGGCACATGCTTTTTGATGTCGCTCACTCCAGACTTACCCTTCGGAAACACTTCATGGAGCAGCTGGCTCTTTCCCACATTAACTTTTCCGACTAGCCAGCCTCCACCGCCTCTCTCCCAAATGTCTTTCTTCAGCTCTTTAGTCCACCATGACATTTTTGAACTCACACACCTAACGTTTCCTAGTCGAACATCCTTTCCGGTTCGACCCAACGCGTCCCGGAGGACTTCTCTTATCCATGGCATCCTCCGATCAAGTTGCTCCTTTCCGAGGCAAAATAGATCAGATCGTTGGATAATAAAGCTAATTTCTGTCTTTTGTCCATGATAGAACCTCCCAGTTTTGGAACGCCGGTTGAGTGAACGCTGCGGAGTAAGGTGAAGAAGTTTATGTAGCCCTGGAATTAGAGACATTGGAAAGTCCGCTGCATCAATAACATGATAAATGTGGTTGTATTTGTAGGGAGATTCGAATATGGTATCCTGTATTGATTGAATAGAGGGGTGGATGATGGAAACGCCTGTGTTATGCTCTTTCAGATTATGACAGCGATCACATATCGGAGGACCTAGATCTTTATCTGCGTCTGCATTAATATTCATTCTCAGAATCATACGAATCCAATAACATACACTCTTTCGCTTTCTCTGTCTGTCCAAAATCCAACCCAGCTGCAATTTCTCCAGCATTGGCCAACGCGTCCCTTATTATGGCAGATTCAGCAGCCACGGCTGCTATAACATGATCCCTTCCATTTATGTACTTTCGTACGGGCCTTCTCCTTAAGTCATAGTAACCAGGTTCGTCTTCCACAACAGTTTGCGCAAGGGCGCCGCACCCAGGACATGTTATTGGGAGCGCAGATCGCGCGATTACTTTATATCGCGCTTCTGCTTCTATGCTGGCTGGCGTCTCGACTTCGGAGGCACCGACGGGATGTGAGGTTAGGAATCTTCGAGTGGGTTGTCGGAAAGGAGCTTGCGAAAGCTTCGCAGTCTTCAAAAGTCCTGGGCAGAGAAACACTGGAAGATCTGCAGTAGGAATCACATTTCTCGGTAGTGCTCTGAGTATACCCAATCTACCAGCGCAGGTAGCCATTCTCAACAACCCCACGAGAGAAACACAACTATTAATGGAAGTGCTGGCGCATATGGTATGGATCCGTAACAAAATAAATCACCGCGAAATATTCCGACAGGGGTACCACCTTAGCGTCTAAACCTTAAATAATTTAATGCCACACCTCCAACCACAGCGACAGGAATACGACTTTCAGATTGACTGCATCTTCGACCTTCGCAGATCCCTAGTTCACCAGTGTATACTTCAAGATGGTTGGCGTTGCTAAGCGTATGTCAAAACTGACTGAAGTAAGTAGAGTATCCGTCGATATGTTCAATCGCATCTGCTGACCTCCTCCTCTAGAAGGTACATTTCTCCCCATACTCGATTAACAACGTCGCAAGCATCCAATTGACCATGTCCGCAGTTAATGCACCTTAAGATCGGTGATGGAGCAATCGTACTTCCGCCGGAGGTTCGAAAGATACACATGGACTTTGCAGTAACCAAAGACCCATCACATGCTGGCCCACGGTAACCCTCCTGCCACACCACGTCCTCTGACGAGAGCAGTGCTGAAGATGTATAGGATATTCTGGCGGAACCAACTGCGGCGGCTGAAATATCACAATCCCAGATTAGAATGTACTATAGCGCGCACAACCTCCGGCGACGACCCAGCGACAATGACCCTCCACATCGCCTCTCCCACATCAGCATCTGATCCTCCAGCCACCCCTTCTTCCGATACTACAGATACAGGAATGCGAGTTGAAAAAATCGACATCAAGAGCCGAGGGCCGGGGTCGATATTAGAAGAAATACTGAAACTCGCTCCTGGAGGAAGGAAGATTGAGGCTACTGAGGAGGACCTGAAGGTTATTGCGGAGCTGAGGCAAATGCAGAAATCACAAAACAAGAGCTCTAAACAGAACGAGGTTAGGAATACAGCGGCTAGAATTGAGAAGGAGAAGGATTTGTTAAGACGTGGCGCGGCGGTATCATGAGCTGGTAAATGGATACGAGCTGTAAAGTATGAGAAGTCTAGCTGGAGCGAAGCAAGACAGATGTACAATAGAAGTGTATTAAGATGTAGATATGCTCATCCAGGGATGTATTATCAGTAACTTGGGTGTCAGTCTCTGGAAATTGAATCAATCAGATAATCAAAATGGCCCACGTAAGCTTTGTGAACAGTCACGGACTTGGATTTTTAACTATTAATCACGCTCTATGTAATGCCTCCAATATGCGCAGTAACTTCCAACCCGCCCTCTTCCATTTCCAGATATCCCGCTAATGCGCCAAACTCCTCCCATTATCTACACATGGAGCAGCTCATTTCAATCCAAAGCCTTCACTCTCATTTACAGCTCTCCACAACATCCTCTCGAGTTTCTCCTTTGACGAATAACGCCACAACGACACCATGTTGAAACAAGTCCGCGCCTGGGGAAACCTAGAACAGTCATTCCCCAAGCAGGACACTTTTATGATAAGATTGGTGGCACCCATTGCAGGTATTCGATCACTTCCAGTAATAAAACTCAGTAGCTTCCGTTGATCTTTTGGACTTGCGCCAGCGAAAGAATCCCAGAACCAGACCACGGTGGATTGGTTGGCGGCCTCCTTGACGGGAACTCCCCAATGCTCGTATACAGCTACCGCTCGTAAGGATGCAATATCAAGAGGCTCGTCTGAACCTCTGATGAGGAGCTCAATTTCTTCGGGTCGAAATAGTGATAATGCATTGCCCCCACAAACAGTAAAGAATCCCCTCTTGAATGGCTCAAACTGTCGAACGACCGACCCGTCAAGGAGGTAACGGACGTAAAGGTCAACAAATTCTCGCCTGTTACTGTTTGTGACGGAACGATTCTCTCCACCTGGACAGAGTGGCACTTGGATTGTTTGCCCATATTTCTCGACATCGGCGACGAAGTCTCGACAGAAGGTTGCCTCCACATCGCCTTCAAAATCTAACAATTGTCTCAACCCTGCAGCGAGAGCAGGACGATATTCGGCCAAATCCTCTAAAGAATAAGCCATGATCGGTTTTGCATGTGAAGTTGCTCCAAGCGGCGTAGGTGGCCCAGCTGCAAGTAGCTTCCGAAAAGCAAATGGAGGAAGAGCTACATCAAGGATCGTCGAGTTATATATTGCTAGACCTAAGACAACTCCAACAAGAAAGAATTGATCTGTTGTTTCGAAGCTGTTAGGGTTGAAGTAACAGAACTGAGAATCTTCATCATATGTAAACATTCCTGTAAACTAGTTAGTAATATATCGCTGAGATTTTGCAAGGGAGCGTACCGTGTTCAGGATTAAATACATCTCGCACTAGAAGCAGAAACCACTCTTTCCTGAGCCCACCAGCATCAATACCTTCCTCGCCCTTAAACTCGATACGAAGCCCTTTCTTGATTTCCTCACTTCCAGATCCGACGACTTCGCTCACACCCTTGAGACTATCCTCTACTAAGCACTCCCGTCGAATTTTCAGTACGAGGTATTGGTTAACAACTTGGCGAGTCATGATACTGTCGAAGAAAGCTTCGCGAGCCTTCACTTCCATCTGTCGCCGCGCGTCGTGCTCCATTATTTGAATCTTCGCCCAAATACTGAGGAAGAAAGGATATTGACAAAAAGAAAATTTCCCTCGCTTAGCTTCCCATGCTTCAAAGTCAGCGATGAGGTCGCAATAGTCCAGCAAAGTATTGTAGAAGTCGCTTGTAGCTACTATCTGGCCATGCGGCAAATTTCTATCGCGAGACAAAGGCACAGTGCCAGATAGGAATCCAGGTATCGAATGGGTTTCACCCTTCTTTGCTTGACCGTGATTATTTGCGGAAAACAACAGAGCCATCACTTTTGCGGCTGCTTTGATTTGCCAATCATCGTCATACACCACAGGCTGTGATTTGCCATTATTCTTTTTCGACGATAGGGGAGGTTGAGCACCTAAGGCAGCATGAAGAGCTGCTGAACTACCTCGCCCGGTTCCACTTATACATGGTATCAAATGATTGGCTTGGTCCTTTTCAGACCCACGTTGTTTGCCATGCTGTCTCGTCAACCTGTAGGTCACAAAGCTTCCTACTAAATCCACAGTCTTTTGGAAGTGGCTGTCTGTAAAACGAGCAAACCAAGAAACGAGGTGATGATGACACTCATTTGGCAAATTTGCTAGGAGTCCCAATATTCGCTTGATGATTCCGGAATGCTGTCCAGAACTACCCTTCCGCGTATTACGGCTTTCGGCTGTAGTTGATTGCGATGTTGATCTGGATTGCTGATGGACTTCCGAAGGAATCACGCGGTCGCTCTTTGTTGGGGACCTAGATTGAGGTTCCTCCCGTGCTTTTGAAGGAACATGCGAAGGATATAGAAGTGGGTTGGCCCAAATTATCAGTAGAAAACGAACATCCTCTGGCTTATTCATTGGGCGCCCTGGACGTTTTAGTAAACTCTCAGTCGCTTTGAGAAGGACCCTCTGGGTATGAGTCTGCGCTTCAAGAATATGACTTTCAATATCAATAAAATCCAAAGATGGCGATGGGTGAGTGCCGGTCTTATCATCATATTTCGATAAGTTAAGATCACGCAGCTTAGCTCGCCATGAATTTCCAGCTGTGATAACTGTAGAATACCACTCGTTGACTGCTGGCCAGTCTATATGGGGGGATTTCAAGTTGACCAAATGGCCTGACTTGCTTAAACTGTCGACATCTTGAATTCCGAAATCATTGCGTGTCGAGGTTTTCTCTTCTGATCGACCTCCAGTCCACCATGAGCCATTCTCTGCAAAATCGCCGAGTAAAAGAGTTTTGGCGTCTAGCTCCGAAAGAAGACTATCTGCCTCCGTAGCCTTTTCTGATGAGATCGATTCTTTGGGCTGAGCTTTGAAGGCCGTTGGAAGCCATCTCTTGGCCCCTTCACTTTTTGCTCGGGGTACCAGGCCTGGCCGTATGGTCGAGAAGGATGCATTGATGCACTCCAATGAACTGAAAGAGGTGATTATGTAGTCTTCTAGTGGTCTAAACAGATTTTTGGGACTTCCATTTACCTTCTGAGGATCGACATCTGCGGTTACTTTTCTCGTGGGCTGGTGGACAAGGGGGCGTTTAACATCGGGGCGTTCCGCATCTTTGATTGCTGGTGTATAGAGATTTCCCGGCGAGGAAGAGGAGTAGGTCCGGGAGTCCGCTTGACGGGGTTGATATGGTATTTCTCTTTTATCTGGTAGCTTCTGGAAGTGTTCAACTGAAGCGAGAGAAGAGGGACAACCTTCTTCGCTGGACAAACTCTCAGACACTGTTGATCTTCCATCCTTCATTCTTCGAATGGAACCAGCCATTGGGGTAGATTGTGAAGCTTCCAGTAGTGGTGATCCAGGCGGAGAAGACTGCAGTTCTCCGGATTGCGAGTTCACATGGTTCATGCAACCTACCAGATATGATGTTATGCACTGATCAATCAGTCTTCTAGTCTTTTCAATTGAGAGCACTTGGGCTGCAAACTGTTAGCGTGGCCGTAGCAATTCCACTGCAGTTGCAGTTCGTACCTGGCAAATGAGCCCTCATTGACCGGTCCTCGACTGGCGCCCGATGGCCATCGCCACTCCTGGCTTCCAGCAAGATGGGCTTCAAATCATTGATTGTCAAGCAGACTGTACATCTGAAAACATGCAGATTCCTCGGCCAACGCACCGTAGAATCGCACGTCATGCATTTCCCCACAGTCAAATCTTTGTCGCTCGTCTTGCTCTGCCTGCTTCCGTTGTCCGTCTGATGTGAACGTACTGGAGAACTGCCAGAGTCATCATCTGTCGAGTCTACTCCTCCACTTTCGCCGTGCCTCTTCTTCTTGCTCGAAAATAAAGAGGGAAATGGATGACTGATAGAGCGGCCATGGCTGAGTGTACGACTTGGTCTGGCAGAGCTTCCACTTGTGTTTCTTTGTGTGACGTCCGTGGTCGCCGTCAGCGTGGGGATCGATAAAGCACTGTCCAAAATATCTGCCTCCGTAACTCTGAGAGGTGGGTACACGGGCTGTGCGGGTGAGGCATCGTTAGAAAATCTAGTGTTGAGGTCGCGAGACGACGAAGAAAGTAGCCGATTCGAGGACCATGGAGGCATCGCAGAGTGCACAGTGACTGCAAAGCATCCGCTGCAAATGGAGCAAGGGAATGGAAGGGTTCATTGAAATTGTTGAAACGACACGAGTTGTGAGCACTCGCTGCTGGCTCCTCATGTTCTTCGATCGTGTCGCAAGTTCCTTCCTTCGACACGGTTAGTTCCATACATTAGACCTCGGAGCGGCGATTAGGTTTTTAGGGGCAGGAAAGTATTGTGCATTTACCTTGGCCCATGACCATGAGTCTGATTGTTTGCAAGTTGAAGTAGCAGAAATTATCTTGTTTGTTCATACATTGTTTAAACACTGGGAGTTTGGGTCCCCAAATAGGTAGCTGGCAAGGGTCGACTCCAGGAATACGAGTTTACCTAGATATGGGACGTACGGTAATCTGGTAAGCCAAAATCCAATCACACGCGATATATGTATCAATAACAAAGGATATCACAACGCTTTTGATAGATTGATCACTGAAAATAATTGACAATTTACTGGGGTATAGAATAATAGACTTCAAATGCTTGCATTCATTAGCATCATAACTTTGAAGTACAGGCGTCGCTTTTGCCAGCCCATCACATCAGCGAGAGCAAATGAAATATCCATTCCGGGCCACCCAGGCAACAAAACCCCTCGAAAACTCCGACTAGCACATCTATCTGTAACGTTGGAGGTTGAGAGTGTTGTGTCTCTTCCAGGTCTTTCTGCGACCAGCAGTTGTCTTGTTGTATCCGTGACCTTTGCCCAGTCCACGAGACTTCTTGCCGGTAGCGGTGAGACCACGAGATTCACGGTGCTTATGAACAGGGTTGACAATCCAGTTGATGCGGGCATCACGGCGAATAGCCTTGTGTTGAGGATCGACCAAGATGATCTCGAAGTATTTGTAGGTAGAATCCTGGTTGATCCAGTACGAGTTCAGAACTCGCAAATTCGCGCATCGTCGGCCTACACGCTCCTCGGCGGTTGATTTGAGAGATCGTTGGTACTTGAGCTGGTTAACACCCTGGTTGGTTGGTTTTCCTGGAGGTGAAAATATGGTTAGTAAACTCTTCCGACTTGAGATCAAGGTTCCGCAACTGCGCTTTCATACCGTATGTAGCACCCTTTGGTACAGGCTTCTTGCGACCTCCACGGCGAACGCGAACGCGGTAGATGACATAGCCTTGCTTTGCCTTGTAACCAAGACGGCGAGCCTTGTCTGGACGAGATGGGCGGGAAGCGCGGTGGATGACATTCAATTGTCGAAGCTATATTATGCACTCTCAGCTAAGTTCAACGAGTGTATAGCAAGGGCATCAAATGATGCCCACATCCTCAATATCCAATTCGGTTCGAGACCATTTCGAAATATTGATTGGTATGTGTTGCTATCGCGGGATATCGTGGAGAAATTGGGTTAACACACCTCCCAGCATCTGACACGGAGAAGGAAACGCAAGACATCCGATTGCTTGCGCTTTTGCAGCTCCTCGATATACTTGTTGGCGCCCATTTTGTCGTGGTTGTCGTGGTTGTCGTCAAGGGAGCAGGAATTGGAATCACAAACTTTTTGGAAATTCTCTCTGTGCGGACGTTCACACCCCTGGTAAACTAGCGTCCTTCAAGCGAAACTCCCCTCCAAGTCAAATATGGTTAGCGCCGTTGTTGAAGCGTAGTCATATCTGAGACTAGCGCAATATTCCCCGTCAACCCCCTTGGCAGTCGAAGCACGATAGAGAGCAGTTGACACAACGAGGCAATATTCCATATTTCGTCAACTATTTTAAGCAAGTGTAATCTTTTCAACTCTGTTTAAGATAAAGTTCTAATTCAAGCTACTTGCCCGCTCAAATCTATTCTTTAAGTTTTTAGAATAGTAAGGTGGTTTTGCCACTTACTTGGTCTACTGCGAGCCAGTACAAAATCATCCCCTCAGACGGTGTATCTAGAAGGGCGAAGGTTTATGTTAAAGTCTTTGCCGGTTAACCGAGCAAGTGTGTGGGCTTTCTTGTATTTGTACCCAATTATTTCCTTATGCTATCCTGGAAGTAGTAACAAGATTCTACAGCATGGGTATTTGCGCTACATCTTCAAAACGTCCCTCCCGCCGGGTCATCCAAGTGCTCCACGAGAGATATACCGGAGAATTCCCTCTTGATTCAATAAAATATAGCCACAGTTATCCAACTCAGCTTGAGTGATACTCTGTTCATTTCTGAAACCACGGAAACTTCTTCTTCGCCATCTCTACTGGGCCAGAAGAACTCTCTACCTCCAATGACCGTTGATAAATCTCCTATTCCATTCGTTAGTCAAGTTCAACCACCAAATCAGTTCAAAACCAAAACTCACCTCGTCATCAACAGGCATCAAACAATCCAATATCATTTCCCTAGCACCTTCATGTCTACTCAGATTCGGATACGGCATGACCTGACTCTTCATAATAGGCAAGATGACCTCGCTCAAAACCTCAAATTTCTTCCAGTTAATTCTCTCCCCATTCTGGCCTACGAAAGTCCTGCTACCTTCTTCTGCACTCACCAAATCGCGTCGATGAAGCGGAATGAATGGTATTCGCGGTAAAGGAGAATTCTCCCATGCTAATCGGTATGCAAAATGGGACTTTTGAGATCCCATGAGGAGAACAAGACGAGCGAATCGTTTTTGAACATCTGCCGGGACAAGTGTACGAGTTTGAGTCAGACGATGAATCGCGGAACCGCCTATGCCAGCTAGTACGGCAGCAAGACCGTTGTAATTGTTGAGTTGACGCAGCTTGAGTGCGATGGTCATGAATTTTTCCAGCATGACAGCACGATGTTTAGCTTTGTCGCGGATAAGAATCATGTTGGCGACCCAGTGGGCGATGTGATTGAAATGGTTTATCATGCGGTTGACATTCGTGAGAGATTTGCATTTTTCTTTGAGTTCTAGAGGAAGGGATACGTGACGAACGAAGTCGCGTAGGCGGATTGATGAAAACATCACCCAATCTATTCGGGTCATTTCGTCGGCTATGTCGTCTTCCGATGTATCCATGAATATTCTGTAGCGGAACTTTGTAAGGGGAATTTGCCCTCGCGGGACCATCGTGGCTGCTTCCTTTTCGTAATCTTCTACGGTGTTGAAAGATGATGATAATGATGGATTATGTGAGCTCGGTCTGTTGGAGTATGTTGTAGACTCGCTCTTATGCAGTTGTTCTATTTCATATCCTTCGTCCTCATCCCCCTCTTGGCTAACACCGAGTTGCTGAACATGTCTTTCCAAGTCAGCAATTGGATTTCTTCGTTTGAGTGGAGATGAAGGGGCCGACTCTGCTAAGCTCCCCGATTCGGTTTCCACATCCGCGTCAGTCCGAGCCCAGCCCGTGTCGTCGTCTTCTACAACACGAGACTGAAGTTGCATTCGCATATCTTGTGCTGCTGCTGCGAATACGGGTTCGCTTGACAAATGGTTTATAAAGGCATCAAGATTTCGACTAGTGGACGGACTAGCAAAATCGCCCGGATAGCTTGACACCCATCTGGCAACAACAGTAATGATACGTAACTGGATAGCTGTGCGTGTCAAGTAATGTGTGTTTTTGTCGGCAGCAATAGCATCTAGACGACCCAATATCGCTGCAAATAACTCTCCTGGCGCCGCGAATTTTCTATACAGGCAGAGAAAAATGTCCGAGAAATTATTGTCTGCTCTTGACATATTCTGACCTAGCAGTCGGTCTACAAGTTCGTCGAAGGTAACGCCTGCAACTTTCGCGGGCTTATCAAAAAAGCTATCATCGTTTCGATGCAAAATAGGAGTATCGTCGGAATACCGGTAGGATGACTCGGACTCAGATCCCTCCATATCTATGTAGGAGCTATCCATAATCTTTCCAGGAGAGGGAAGAGGCGATCGGCTTGCATTTGGTAAGAGTTTGCTGTCCGAATCACCGCTTTGAGTATTATCTTGCCTGAAAGCAGGATGCGACGAGAGTGGTGGTGCTTCCTGTGGATCTGGGAGTTTGAATTGGTGATGTAGATTTGTTCGACCATTGTGCCGCGTTGAGGGGGGCTTTGCTCGAGATGATACATGGGGCGGTGAGGGCAGGCCACGTAAAAGAGAGTAATCTGAACTTGCACGACTATGTTTCGACTGCTGGCTCAAGGGTCTGGATGTGGGATCGGCGGCTGGTGTTTCAAGATGTGCTGAGGATATGGCCCGGCGACGGGCTCCGGAGACGTCTTTTTCAGGGGCATAATTTGCGGCTTATAGGTGTCAGTACAGCCTTTCCACTAGCCGCATGTGTTTTAAACTCTATTAGACCCCTTGATATGACAAGCGAGAAATACTTCGTGAGATGTGTCAGGGGTGAAAGAAAGCTCCAATGCCGAGAAGAACGGCACTCATACCATAGAAACAGTCTACTTTTAATGCGCATCATGGCAAAGACTGTCTTTGGGTATGACTGCATGAGTATTGGTTTTACTCCAAAGAGCATTGAACTCTAGTAACTAAAAAAAGAGATGCTTCTGTTGACAAGAAGGAAGAGACGAATAGCACTATTTGGGTCTACCAGGAGCCAAAGCAGGAACAGGAGAAACAAGAAACAGATTGATGATTACAATGACGCGGGAATGAATTGGAACAACTAACCATTTCTTTTCGCCATAATCGCTCTAAGCATGGACGAAAGACAAAGCCTTGCACTTTCGGGTACATTGGCAGCGGTTTTGACTGCTTCTATGCAAGAATGACAGGCATTTTCCATACTTTCAACGTCAACCTGTCGAGTGTTCTCAGGATTGTCACATTTACAAGAGACTAAGATAGTTGGCAAGGCAGAATTCACAAGACCGTCTGGAAAACGTGTTAGCGGCGATTTTATTAGACCTCGTATGATCATACTTAGGGTTGGGGGAAGCGCCGCAATGCTCTCTCGATTCATAACATCGTATAGCAACAACGCACCATCCATTCGAGGGACGATGTGCCCATTGATTTGCTTGGGCCACTCAATTCGCCGATCGCGAGCAATGTCAAAAGATTCAAGGTCTAATTCGATCAGACTTACTGTGTACTCCACATTATCAACCGACATACGTGCACTGGATGCACTAGATGCTGGCAAGCTCCTCAGGCCAAGTGCACGTTGAATGAGAGTGCTCTTTCCACAACCTCCAGAACCAATAATAGCAATATTTATATCAGACATTCCGCTTCTCGATTGAGGCTACCAAGATTCCATCAGCCCATGTTCTATATGATTGTATAAGAAGGACGTACAGGAAGGTTCACAGAGTTGTCCGGCGCAGTTCTAGTAGCTGAACGAGGGGATTGTGCTTCGGAATCCTCCTCCCCTCGCCTTGGCCATTGTGTTGCCGACCTCATTTCTTTCGAAAGAGTTACAGATTGAGGTGTTTGATAGTGTTTGAAGAAGGGATCGTCCTGGATGGATGCAATACTACCGCGGTGCTTGTACAAGTCGTCGTTTGCGATCTGTGGTGCTAGGTCTCTGGACAATGGTACGAGTGGCGCTGAAGCAGTCCTGGGAGATGCCCCAGGTCGAGGACTACGAGGTGAGCTCGCAGTTAGAATTTTAGGAGAGCGATTGCCACGATTGGGATCTCGGCTGCTGTTTGCAGGCCAAGCACGACTAGACTTGTTGCGTAAAGTTCCTGTCTTGAGCTCTTCCATCTCGATGTTCGGCGCGTTCGCACGTTCGTGCCCCAAATGATGATTATCGAGGGCGTTTTATAGGAGTATGTGCGGTGTTGCTCTGCATTCGCGTTTCGAAGACGTGATATGGTTTCCGACGGGTGGTCTTGGGTTAGACGTGTCTTTCTACGTTTGCGTCTCTACAGTAGCTGGTCAGGTCTTCGGAAAGTCGCAATACCAGCTAGCCTGCTTCATACTCGGCGGTACGGTTCCAAGATCACCGCCTGCGCCGGCCGTCCTTTGTAGGTACCGATTGTTAAGGTATTGGTAACAGAGTATAGAACATCATTGGTGATATAGAGAGATCAGAGGGTGTCGGTCCCGGCAGGAAGGCAAAGGTAAATTCCAAGTCGCGGCGACGTTGAAGGTTGACAGGAAAGAGGCTAGGATGGATTCGCGAGCCTGGTTGGTGGGATAGCAAGCGCGGGGCTGAAGCTTAGAGGCACCTGGGCTGGGATCCAATTGTTATTCGCTGGCAAAATCAACAAGCTCTGAAACCACATATCCATCCAAAAGTAGATCTTCAAAAGGAAATACGGCTGGATAAATCGTCACTTGACAGTTAGCAGCTAACGAACCGAGCTCCGCCGCGGAATAATTAACCTCACCTTTGCCATTTAGACACCCCAAGATCATTTTCTTCATATTCAAAGCTACTGTCGGATTCAGAAGGAGTGAATGTATGGCGAGGGCTGAAACTGAACGGTAAGAGACGCGATGTCGTCTGTCCTTTAATAGTGAGGGGACCTCAGTGTCTCTGAGATCAACTTGATTGTCGATGCCTTAAAATTAATCTCTTGCCAAGACAAATTCATAACCTCTGTGTTATCGAATGCAGTCTTTCACAGTACGTATTTCTTTCTCGCTTGGAACTTATCTCCTTCTGCACTTCATACGTTCGTGATATACCTTTAGAATCACCGCCCGGGCTTTAATACTCGACGATCAGATATAGATGTCAACTTTCGAACCTTGGGAACGCATGTTCTACGTTTTACTCACGAGGGTAATGAGCCCTAGAACGCTTGCTCTTTCCATTGCCATCAATCTTGCGATTGTCAACATATGCCTCCAAGAACCTATTCCTTGTCACTTCGTTTATGGATTCTATTCGAGTTCTCTTGCAAAAACACTCTCTCTAGAAATTTCCATTGTCTGACATTCGACAGCGAAGGTCTCTCGACTGAGCAGATGCGTGGAATGGTGAGATAGCCACAAGGCCTCCGGAAACCAGATCAAGGACCTCTGGATCTCACCAGTCACCAGTATGTTGCAAGTCTGACGAGAAACACCCTTACGGTAGATGAACATTGTTTTACCCAAAAGATATATTTGCTCAGTCTCTTTGAGTAAATATACTGTATTCCATCTATTGTGAAGGGTAAATATACATGTTTGTAGAAAGCAACGACTTTCTAGCATTGATACACCAGAAGGGTGTCCCGTCAGTCTTGCAATGCACTGGCGAGCGGTCTTTAGACAGCTTTGAATGGCGATAGACACTTCGCTTTGTCCTTTGCTTTCAAACCACGTTCCGATGGACGTGATGGGGCATCTGTCGAGTCGTTTCGAGTCGTAGTCATGACCTGGGGAGACTACGACTATGGAACGTCCGATCCTCGACGAAATCTTTCTGAGTTATTTCGGCTTTTTCAAGATATCAGAAGGGCATGTCATCGACACTAATTTTTCGGATAACATGGACCGTACCTTACATGCCGTGCGTAGGTAGGCACTAGGTAGGCACCTCGGTAGCCTAGACATTAAAGTCGTAACGTAGTCCTGCTGCATAGTGGGTAATCCGCCTTCTATCCGGCCCGACGAGGTTTAGTCGACGTCGCTCTGGTAGGATGACGAACATGATGCGTTTCAACAAATTCCTTTCCATCTCTTCCGGTCCTCTGAAGTTGTCTCTCCATGACGTTCTTTGTTAGCTCATGAACAAGCTCACGAGAGTCGACCTTGGAAGATTCAATTGACTTGATCGTATTCATTACCTACGAGTACATAACCGCTTAGTTTTCAAAATATCAACAGTTTAGCTCGATTTCAATACCTCGATCCCTTCGTACTACACCATCCGTATAACATCATACAAGCGCTAGACCAATACCAAGCAGGAAGAGTACCATCGCCTCTAAACATGTACATCTCAGAACTATCAGCCGAAGTGTACAAACGTAGTAAATATTCCGGCTCGCAAAGTACCAAACGTCCTCGTACACTTGTACATACTTCGTTAGCTGCTAGATTGTTTCCCTCTTGATCTTCCACCTCGCGAAGGACGAAATAAGTGACTGTCACGTTCCCACTAATCTTGGACTTAAAAAATCGACTTAGAATAGAGCGTGAGAAGTCTTGTTTTACTCAAAAATAATTAACGGAATATCTCATATCGTTCCAAGTTCTACCAGATATACGATATTTCGTCAACTTAATCGAAGAAAGCTGTGTTTCGACTACCACTTATTTTGTCCACCACGAGCCACCTGCACCCTCAGCCTGGAATATTGGCGGCTAACCGACGACAAACTTCACTACAATATCTAGGTAATGATACAAATCAAGAGCAGCTCAATAACCGAGACTACTCGCCTTGTAAAGCTGGATTGCTGCTCCTAGCCTATGCCATCATAAAGCCATGTCTTATTCTGAGGAAGCCCTCTCAAGCTTCCTTGTAGATAACAAGATCCAGCTCCTCAACCGAGATGACAAGGTTCCCCGCCAAATAACGCAATTGCAACGCTTCAATCTCGAATTCTCCGTACCGTTGCGATACCTGTCGGCATGTTCAACGTAGGACATGTATCTATACTTGAAACTCTCCTCAAGCTCTGATTATCCGGTTGTTGAAAAGCGAGCACCCTTGACTCAGCTGATCTTGGAAAGGAAAGCGATTCGCTTCATGCGGAATCAATACTGCAACACCGTTTACGGTGCAAAACAACAAGGTCAACTCATAGTACCGCTCAGACATGAGATGCGGTGTGCATCGTGTCCGCTAGACTTCTAGTGCACACCTACACTCCGGCTCTCAGTCAATAATGATCAACCCTCGAGTTCTACGATGAGGGCCCAGAAACCGCCCAATCTACCTTCTTCCCCACAACGACCAGATGCAGCATGAGAGCATTCCGCATTTGCCATGGGCTGGTGCCCCGACAATAATCTACGGAGTACCGTCCACGCATTGAGCCGCTTCGAGCAGTTCGCCCAGCAAAGACCTTTTTTTCACGCCGAGTCAAGCCAGACGTGACCATCCAATTTTCAAGACAGCGCACCTCTAATCCAGAATGAGATACGCCCGCTCCAAGCATCACACCCTCCCCGCTTGACCACCAAAGGTATCCACGAACCGTCTGTGGCGCCTTTAGAGAGAGCCACTACCGGCGTTATTGGTACTACTTGTACCCTTCTACTCCCCTCATTTATTTTCTGGTGATCTTCTCGTATTTTGAGTTTGTTTTGTGTCTCGTGCCCCACAATACGACTGGAACGTACACCTGACATACCATACCACTCACTCGGAAAATTATAAAAAAATGTATTCATTAAAGCCTGCCATTCCTCCACAGGAGAAGGCAGAAAGACCTGTTGTAAGCACCTTCATCGCATGCAGAAGAAGCATCACCTCTAACCTTTAACTCAGTTAAAACCAACACGATCAATGACCCATCCACTCAGAGATCCCAATGGCCGAACTCAGAAACGGCGAGTCCCAAAACAAAGCGGCCCTCTCGACGCCGAAGACTTAAGTCGTCGCTTAAACCAACATCTCGACGAGCAAAAAGCCCGCGCTCTCAAGCGACGCGAAATTCAAATCCAGAAAGAACGTGAAGCCGCAGGGATATACCACCACATCCCTTCGGTAGCCGCAGACTCCTTCCAACGGACCGCTACTCCAGATGCATTAGGCACCTACAAAGTCCACAAGCTCGCGGCGCCGGCCGTGAAACTGGCTTTCGTGGAGCCAAAACTCGAGCCGGGACATGCAGGTCCTACCACGCTGTTGAAGATAAATCAGATGAGAGACCAGATGAGCGTAGAGCGCGAGATGATCCGCAATCGGAATCAATTCCAGTGGACGCATGGAATGGAGGAAGCGCTCGTGTCTGAGCTGGATCGCGACCTGTATAGACCTCCTCAACGGACTTTTCAGCACGAGACGTCGCATGTGAGGATTACGCATAGCAAGCGGGCTGCGCGGCCGTTGAGTACGGGCGATATCTTCACGGAGGAGGAAGGGGAGGTGGAGGTCAGAGCTAAGCCGGTGAAGTTGAGGGGAAAAGCAGCCGCGGAGGTTGCGAAGGATAGACATGATTGGGCGCAGCGTGATGATGAGGTTGGACAGGTGAAGAAGCAAAGGTCGAGTATCTTTTTGCGGAAGAGAGATTCTACGGCTAAGAAGGAGAGGAGTGGGAGTGATGAGACGATAAAGGAAGAGGGTGAGGGGGCCAGTGGAGAGGTGCCTGCAACAAGGAAAGGATTTCTGGCGAGGTTTAAGAGACATCCCAGTTGAGGACTGTTGTTTTTATTAATTTCACTAACATAACGGCGTTTCGAGGTGGGCATATCGGAGGAACGAATCTAACTCATAATCCATAATTTATTCAGTATGATAGAAGATGATGAACTATACATCATGTCTAATGAACCTTGTTCATATCTCTTGATCGGTTTTCTTCCAAAGTCTTACGGCGTGACTGAGGAATATGGAAAATAGTTTTCAGATTCTGATTGAATGAACCTTGTTCTTCCAAATATGTTCGCCCACTGTCTCAGGAGCTCCAAAGATCGTCCCCTCAATATACAAATATATCTATGTTGATGAGCCTTGCTCAACTGGTTACTATCTCTGACCAGCCGCGCCCACTCACTCATACCACTTTGTAAAACATGTTAGTAAAGCGTAAAGGCGCTGGCACAATCTGCGCAATGAACCTTGTTCATTTGTGGACACTTTCTCAGAAGGTGTTCAAAATATGCCATGAAAACATTTGATGAATGTGCAGAGACTATGCCAACGGGTAACACGCTCGCAGGTCATATGGAGGAAAGCGTTTCTCCCACAAAGCCAAAAAGCACTTCAGAGAGCGGTGATATTTTCCAGACTCCACCAGCTCGCTTCTCCTAAATATGACTGAAGGTCTAATCCAGCAGTTATCCAGATAGTCTTCGGCTTTCCCGCCGGCGTGCCATATAAGATCCGAAGCCCCTCGAGGACTTGACACTTGCGGCACCGCATCGTTACTAGGGTCCAACCAAGCGGCTTTGCGTCCTATTTCCAATGTGGATTTTGTACATTTCCTTATCAGAGGTTCACACGACCTCATTGTTCAGAAGATCCGATATCATCTGCGCATTCTGCTCGGCAATTTCATTCTGAATGATCTCCCGGGCATCAACCTCAGAATTTCCTGATAGAATTTGCAGTACTAATTTGTAATACTCTCTCACGCCTTCCCCATCTTTGCCCTCTGCCTCTTTGGCTTGGTGTAAGGCATCAACACCCCTTTGCGTCCCTATATCACTTGTCCATTTCTGTTTTCTCTTCCCATCATGGTTGTAGCCATTCTGATTTGTAGGTGGCTGGGTTGCGGCATCGATCATATGAAGCTGAGCGCTGAGACGAGGGTATGTCCTGAACAGTACTTGAAGGTCCTCGGAAGCATCTAGTGCCGCGAAAGGGCCTTGATAATTTGCCGCAGCGACAGTACCAGCCCTGGGAGCAGGTCCATCAGAGAGGGTAGGCATAGGTTCCCGTGGAGTGGGGATTGGTCGGACTTCGTCTTCTGTATGGGTTGCTTTATGAATTTTCAAACATGGTACTCCACAACTTCACTTTGTTAGGAGATGCAATAATCAAATAATAGAGATATGCAGACTTACTATGGTAAATAGCATGTGCTGCACTTGTATTTCGATTCATTTTCGTGGCAAACAGCGCATAACTTTGTCCGCTGCGCGACTGATTCTGAACTACTGCTCTCTTCCGCGCTGGCATGCAGCGCGCTTTCGTCGACGTTCTGGGAGTCGGCCTTGTCGTTCGCTTCTTCTGTCATTCCGCCAACAGTCTTGTGTTTAATTATGTGCGGTAACTCTGTTTGTGTGTCCATTGATGTCCAATGATGTGGGATGTAGTGGTGGACGTGGAGAAATTGCGAAAGGGTGACAGAAAGATCTTGCAAGGTTCATCGGCGTCTCGAACTTTTTGCGCCGGAAAGCGTCATCAAGCCGGGGGTGTGGAACCAATGCCGAAGGAGGTATTTTCTGCTGAGTTAATAATCCAACTCCAACTCCAACGAATTTGCCTCACGAGGTTCAAACCTTACCAACGACAACTTTCTTCCACCGGCAATCATCAAAATGCCTTCAGCTAGAGTCTCACGGGTGGCGCTACCGTTAATGAGCATATGCCGACCTACAAAGCAAGCTGCACCTGCTATTTACCATGTCGCAAGAAGTGTACATCAAAGTACTCGATTACCTGCTATTGCAGCTTCGAACGCACGAAACCGACCTACTTTACATCCATTACACCAGCCGTCGAATCTGCTAAATCCTGCAGCAGTCGGTGGTACACGTAGCATCTTTATACAGACCGAACCTACTCCAAATGAGCACGCTCTAAAGTTTCTTCCTGGGATTACAGTACTTCCCAAGGACTTCAACTCGGCCTTTGTCGAATACTCGAACCCTCGGGCTACAATATCTCCTCCTCATCCTTCGCCGCTAGCTGCTAGTTTAATGAACGTTGATGGAGTCGCGCGGGTATTTTATGGAACAGATTTCATTACAGTAACGAAACGCGAGGATGCGCAGTGGCCACACGTCAAGCCAGAGGTGTTTGCACTTATTACAGAAGCTGTGACCTCCGGCGCACCAATGGTCAATGTAGTGGGCGATCAAGCTGGGCAAGTGGATAGTTTGAGTTATGATGAGAATGACCCAGAGGTGGTTGGCATGATCAAAGAGTTGCTCGAGACGCGGATTCGGCCAGCTATACAAGACGACGGTGGAGACATTGATTATTGCGGTTTTGAGGACGGCCAGGTCCTTGTAAAGCTCCGAGGTTCTTGTGACGGTTGTGCCTCGAGTGCTGTCACCCTTAAAAACGGAATTGAGGGTATGCTTATGCACTATGTACGTCTTTCCCCCCTGCTCTTACAGGAGAATGCTAACTGATTGCAGATTGAGGAAGTGAAAGGAGTAACTCAGGTGCTTGACGAGGCTGAAAAGGTCTCTGAATTAGAATTCGCAAAGTTCGAAGAGAAGCTTTTGGGTTCAAGAAAAGGACCTGACGAAAAGCAGCAGGAAAACGTAGGGGCTTAAGACGCCTCTGTTTTAACGAAACGAGTCGAAGGCAATTAAGCATGATCCAGACGATTTTATCGATCTCTACAGCTAGGCAAACCAAAAATCAACCCTTGCTCTAGTGCTCGCTGGTCTTTGGATATAGCGAGGACGAATAGATGAAAACGACATGAGAGCTCGATGTCGTTCGAGAAACGGGACGACCTACTGCGGGACGACATGGCGCGACTTTGGTATAGGCGTTTGTTGAAATGCTTACCCCTCACTGGCGTTTGAAATTCTTGTGGATTGCATAAAGAATAAATTTTGGTCGTAAGCAGATCGCAGTCAACCTGGACGAAACTTCCGCATGTAGGATATTGGGACTATTGTCCTTAAAGAGCGAAGATTCGCCAGCTGAGTAGTTTCTAAGCACAACGCGATGGTCTCTTCTTTTCATCAGGAGTTCGTCAAGCACTGTACTTGATCAAACTGGTTGAAACGGCAGTTCAACAAGTGTTTCACAACATCGTGTATATATAGCCAAATGAGGTTTTGTGCATTTGCTTTTTCTTCCTGCATATCCCGGTTCGTTATTCGTCTCTCCAATGCTGCCTCTGTTCGTTGTGGCTGCAAATCACCAAGGCAATTCTTTCCATCGGTCGATGAGGGTCCCATCTGTGTCGTGGGCAATAATCCGGAACGAATCAGCTTTCACAACTACGGCAGACCCCTCAAGCACTTGGCGCTGCAGGAGTCAAGGTGCCCGCAGCATAGGATGATCTGTGCCGAAAGCCCTGACCAGGTGCGAGGTGCGATGCAAAGTGTGTTGGTGGGGACATTCGACGTGCTAGGTCTGGCATTAGTTGCTGCCATTTTATCGGGCAGGACTGGGCTGGGCTTCGTTTTGCAGGAGGAGAGGGGAGCTTTCATTTGAACGTCTCCAGGTTGCGGGATAATAGAGGGAGAATTAATCGGGCGGTCTCTGGCTCTCCAGACATATGGACAAGGACAGGCTCTTGGACATGCTTCCCCGCAAATCGTACTCTGTGATTCCCCAGAGGAGAGTCGTGATCAAATAAGAAAACACAAAGGCCGTGTGTTGATGCCCAGACACTCTCCGGAATCCTCAGAATGCGACATCCCGTTGGCTCGGCTAGGCCAGAATCTGGGGAAGGGGGGAGGGGGGAGATGGAAAGGGTCGAGGTTTGGTTGGGGAACGATTTGCAGTTGGCCGCTGCTCGTCTCCCCAAACTTTCGCAATCCCTACGAGATAACCTCCCGATCTTGTCGCTGTGCCATTGACATGCGACAGTGGCGGTCACATAGGATTTGCAGCAGCGGCGGCAAGCAGCAACAACTGCAGCATCTGGGAATGGGAAGCGACTCCGTCTTTTGTTGAAAGCGAAAGGGTCGAGCAAAATTCTCCTAGATGCTGCTTGCTTCGTAGCGGAGATGCAGTCCTCAACAGATCGAGTAATCGAGCGGAAACGGAGTCAGAGTGCGAAGCTTGGTGGAGGGTGTGGTTGTGTTTCAAGACAGATCGCAAGGCAAATTGTCATCTGTGAGTCCGCAGTGCCTCAACGACGTAAGAAGAATACTCATGACAAGCGTTCAAAGACAATGTGAGATTAATCAGTGTAACTGATGCATTTTCCTTCAACAAAAACTTTCTCTATATTTGTGCGAGTTTCATGCTCCCGTCGTTCGCATGCTATCGCTTTCTGTCTATCGTTCTCGTTTAATTCTTCTGTCGGTTTGAAGCTCAAGCCACACCCTTTTCGAGGGTCCAAAGCACTGGCAGGCAGAGAACCCCTCCTCAGGTGTTGGATGGAGGCAAAAGCGCGCGTGTGACCATGAGCGATGGTGTTGGCTATCGATGTGTGTGGAGCAGAAGATGGAGGTCTTTGATTTGTCTCCAGCGCGGCAGCCTTTCTGGGTAGGGTGCGGGAAAGGCAAGCAGTGCTGATGGCAAGATGCTAGCTAGTAGTCACAGCCGCATCGCTCCGGTTCAGTCTTTCCTGAAGGCGTTTACTCGTACAAGTTAGTTGGAGAAGGGGAGGGGCAGACCCAGTCACAGCCAAGTAATATCTCCGTTCTCTTCTCTTGTACAAAGGCCGTACCCAAGGGGGGGTATTCCACAATACCAGAGCACTACTCTGTCCGCGTTTCGTTACGGTCGAGTGTCCCCAGGCCCACCTCCCATCCGGCTGCAATCGCATCTCCCCGTAAGGTTACCATACTCTGCCATCGCCGTGAAATTGAAGGTGCATCTCATTAATCTTCTCGCCATGCCCATGCCATACCGTGGAGCCGTGGCCGTATCCCCTCTGCTGCTGCTTCCTGCTTGCTGCTGTCGCTTCCTTCATGCAGAGCATCTGGCGGACGAGCCAAAGTCGGCTGGAAGTGGAGGGCGTTTTTCCCTTGTCCTCTGTACTAGCTCTTCCGGGGTGATTGAACCCTGCAAATTCAGAATGCCTCGAAGTCCCTTAGCGTGCAACCTCCACTTTACTCCATCCCATTGCATGCATCTGTTCTCCTCTCAAAACTCCTCTGCACACCTCCTGAAGTGTCCAAAACCACGAGAATTCCCCTTAGACAAGCTGTCAATCCGTCGCGGGAATCCACTCTTCACCAAATCGCTCCTCACGTTGACCGCCTCGCCGTCAACCTTTCTCAGCATAAGCCTTCGGTCGCACACGCCTCGTCCTCTATTCCCCGCGCATGCGCCGAGTCCTGGCCTTGCCCATCCCTCCCAAACAACAACCCGACTCTGTACAATAGCAGCGATACTCGATCAAATCCATACACTCAGCAGCTGCTCCCAGTAGCAAAGCTATCATCGTGTTTAGAGTGCAGAGAACAATGGGCCTCGCATAGTCTGCGGCGAACATAGCCTCACGAATAACCGCTACCTAAGCTCTGAGGCCTGGACGAGTTTTCTTTCTCCAAACACAACTTTGGTCCTGGAATTGTTATAGATGATATTTGGATTGGGAAAAATCAATAAATCAAGACCGGCAGCAATTTGAGAATAGACACAATAGAAAGTTCAGGATTTTCGCGGCATTTTCGATTATTTCAGGTGAGTCGCTAGGACGCTGTAGCTATAAGTCAAATTCTATGGAGAGACTGAAAGGTTATGGCAGGAAATCATTGCTAATTGCACGCAAGATACCAGATTCTGTTTTACTACCCTTCTTCCTCATCTTTTCGACCATAATATCCTTGTACGGGTAAGTGACCATATCTCTTCCTTTGAGGACGGGTTCGTAAACCCCTCAGCTGCAGGCCAAGGGCACAAAGAAAGCCAGGCTGAAGATCCAGCGCCAATTTTTCTTTGAAAGTAAAGAGGGGCTAGTGTAGAGCTAGAACCATAGCTCTCTTTATTGTGTTCAATTCAACAAACTCGAAACGTCGGTATACTACCGAAGCGTATGTTTCCCTCGGAACAGCAAGCTTTGAGCGACATCCCACGTCTTTCACATATTCACCCCGATACTTTATGGACTTCACAAGCTACATTCTTCCGCCATTGGCTACAAGCAAAAAGTTTCTGGAAGTTGCAATTTCGGTATATTGAATTGCTGCATTGCTAACGTGTACGCCTGAGTAGACAGCAATATAAACACCACATAATTAGACGACCACCAACACCTGTACTTCTTACAGATCTCAGCAACAAATCAAGCTTACCGTGGAATTGTACCCGCGACGAGCCTCCAATCACTTCCCTCATTCCACGATCTCTACAGTACCAAGAATCCTTGGTTGTATTTTCGACTTCGCTTTTGACCTCAATTGCTTTGCTCCGACCTTTGGTTAGAGTTTCCTCCTACGCGCCCACGGTTTTGGATTTGAGATAATCGAGAAGCCGTTCTTGCTTTTGAAGGAAGGAGCAATCGAGCCTCTTGAACGTCCAAACCAACATTACTCTTTTAGTATTTGTATTCATCCCAACCTCACTAGCTCTCTTCGTTTCTTCGAGCCTCTCTGGAAACATCCCTGCAAGGATCTTGGCGAACAGCAACTTAAAGTTATCAGAATTGAGGTAAGTTATCTCTTCTTTCTGTCCAACTGCCCACAATAAGGCCACACTGTCCAGTGTGGCGCCTAGCAGTCCTTCAACCCCTTCACACATTGTGCATATCTACGAAAGTCTAAATATCGCTTTACACAGAGCAATATAAAGCAAGTTTTATGTCTGTTATTCACGGAGTCAGGTGAACTTCATTCACTATAACTTATCTGAATACCGATTTCCCCGCATCCCCGCACTTGAATCATCTAGTTGCAAGTTCCTAACCTATTGTCCTCACCTTCCCACCTTCCACCCTTCGACATCTTAAAGTGTCCCTTGTTCTTGCATTAAAAACAATGCTGACCTTTTATCAGTATCGCACCTTAGAAGCCAGTATTGACTGACTTACATATTCGTGCTCCATAAGTACCTGAGCGTCACACCATGAACTCAAACGCGAAGCTCAGCACTGGTTTAGGGAAAACATCCCAACCGGCTACATCTTCTCTGACTTCGAACAATCAATCCATCCTCATCGACAAATTTAACGGTCGTCGATCTACTCCTGATTCAGAGGCTTTAGCTAGCTCGGATGATGAAGGCGACAGGCATGATCTAGGTCAAACAACTTTTCCACCCCAGAAACCCACCCGAAGGGCTTCTTGGCTTAACGATACAACACAGGCCAGCGCTCAGCCTCGCAAGGGCTCATTCGCAAGCAGTACGATGTCGCCAACTACTTCGCATCCTGCGACACCGTCTGCCGACACTAACACATGGAATAGCCACACACAAAACGCAACAGGTGCTGGCCGAGGTCACTCGGGATCAACTTCATTCCCGTGGGGGAGTGGGATCTGGAATACTGAGTCCCGGAAAGAGCCTCCATCGAGATTGACAGAGGTTCTTCCTTCGCCAACATCCATGCATCCGTCGGGGCCCAATGGCAATGGATTTTTTACGAACGACCTGATGAATATCCAACGAGAGCAACAGCCCAACCAGTCAATTCCTTTTGCTATCCCACTTCACCCCACTCCCAAAACCTATCGCTCACAATCTTACTCAGTTGGTCAGCTCGAGTCCGACTCACCTGCTGCCGCCGCTTCAGCCGCTGCGCAGCCAAATGTCTTTGCAGGTCGCGGGAGACCATTGCAACACTCCAGACTTCAACATCGACCCTCTAGACCAAGTATGTTGAGTGAAATGTCTAGCGAAGGCGGCTTAAGCAAATTGAAGGAAGTTGACGATGATGATGACGAAAGCACCAACGGATCGAACCACGGGGTTCCTGTATCATCAAGTAACGACAAGGCGCTCGTCGAAGCTCTCACAAGAGAGAATGCAATCCTACATCAAAAGCTAAACGACCCACGGACCCGGGCTCGTGGGATCAGAGGCTCTTATGGCTTACAGGAAACACTACCCGGGGAGTCTGACTATGCTATTGACGAGCTCGAGGAAATCAGCGAGTTGCAAGAGCTAGCAGCGAAGGGACCTCTACTTCGTAGACTGAGTGAACAATATCCAGCCTCTAGCCAGCACCGTCTTCCACCATACATTTCCTTGGAGAATCGCAAAATCGAGAATGTCAAAAAAGCATATTGGCAAAGTTCGCCTGGGTTTGGAGGCTTGACAGAGCTGCCAGGCAGCCGCCGTCATTCATTTGCCGATGTCAACGTTCCCACTCGTCAAGGCTCTGTCAGTTCTATCGGAGATCCACTGTCGGGCCACGAGAACAGTCTTCAGGATGCACTGGCATCGAAAGATTATGGTAGATATCAGGATCCGACTAGCTACTCCTTGAACGAGCATGGTGAGCAAACTTTTGATACAACTCGTCGCGGTTCTTTCTTTGCATCTAAGCTCGGTCAAATTACCGAAGATTCAATGTCAACCTCTCATCAAGTTCCTGACCAATTTTCAGCCGCATCTTACTTCGGTGGTGTCGCAGCAGCACCACGTAACGACGCTTTCCCTACCACTCATTACCAACCTCAAAACTACCCGTATGGGGCCCCAGCTCAGTACGGCGCTGGACGAGCTCCATCGCCACATCGAAGTATGTATGGCGTTCCTCAACCACGCCACAACCAACTTCTTTACATCGTCCTTTTCAAATGTTCTCGAGCAGACGTGTTCTACGTCCAGGAAGGGACTGGTCTCTCTGTGAAACCAGGAGATCTAGTCATTGTTGAAGCAGATCGCGGTACTGATTTAGGTACTGTTGCCAGGGACAATGTTGACTGGGCGTCTGCGAAAGACCTCAAAGAACATTATGCTGAGGAGCATTACAAATGGCTTATGATGTACTCTCAAGGTGCTGCCGGAACCGCGGACGGTACTGGAGCTGGTTTAATGGCTGCGTCCAATGGCCTTCAAGGAAGCGCTGTTGGTGGTATGGGTCCTCCAAGCCAACATGGTATGCAGGAGCCAAATCCGGGCGAACTCAAACCGAAAATTATCAAACGTCTGGCTCAGAATCATGAGATACAAGCTCTCCGCGACAAAGAAGGCAACGAGGCAAAGGCCAAGCGGGTGTGTATGCAAAAGGTCAAAGAACATGGCCTCCACATGGAGATTCTCGACGCTGAATTCCAGATGGATTGGAAAAAGCTCACCTTTTACTATTTTGCGGATGCTTATATCAATTTCAACTCCCTGGTGACGGATCTTTTCAAGGTCTACAAAACACGTATCTGGATGTCAGCGATCAATCCTGCCTCTTTCGCAAGTCCAGCGCTGGGCTTACAAGCGCCGAGTGGAATTGGACCAGGAGCCGTGGGTGTTACTCGAAATCCTCAGCCAGAGCGACGTGCTCCACAACCGGAGCAGGTCGCATACGCAAGCGCACCCCCCAGCCGAGAATACACAGGTGCTTTTGCTCAACCATTCACACCTGCTACCAATAGGGAGACCATGGCACAGGCTGCATTTACACCTAACGCAGCATATAATTATGGGTATCCACAATTCAATGCGGCGCCTCGCAACGTTGGCATTTCACCAGGTTACAGCGCTCCAATCAACACTTTCAACTCTTTCTCGACACCTACTGATTATCAAGCCCTCACGGCTCGATATTCCTCCACTCATGGCGCTACTACGGGGCATGAAAATGGAGATTACGCTCGGCAATCCCATATTCTCCCCTCACCAAACGAGGCCTGGATCACTAATTTTCAAGGGCTATCTATGAACAGCCAATAGTATTAGATCAGGCAATGGAGACTTGGTGTTGCTGGAAAGCACCAATCCTTCAAGCGCTGTCTTCTTCTACTCCACATGGTCGGCCCGTAGCAAAATAGATCGCATCAAGGTGCCGGCCGGCTCACCTATTTGGCGATGCGCTCAATCCTTTTTCTGCAACTCCACCAAGACTTATCTACATCAGTGATGAACAAAAACATCTTTTCAGACCAGACAACCGATATTACACTTCCGTTACAGCAACCACTGTGCGGTGCGCCGTACATCCAGATTTTCATTTTACCGTATAATCAGACTGTCGAAGCGGGACATCAGTTGAGCAACCGACCGGAAGAATAATCAGCTTGATCCTAAAAAAATCTAAAACCCACGATCTTTTCCCTCATAATTTTGGCTGTTATTAATAGGGGATCTTTACATTTATCGAAGAGGATATTATTGGCGTTTGTTTTGAGAATTTCTTCCCCTTACATTCATTGTCCTCTTCACGAGCCTCATGAAAAACGGACACGACCAACAAACATTTGAGAGCGGTTACTTTACGATAGATAGATTTGCACATATTTGTTACCTCAGGCAGAGGAGGGTTGCCATCAAATAAGTCTGGGAAAGGGAATAACGTTCGGCGTACCAAAAGGAAATGGAAGGATTTGAGGATCTTGTGGATTCAAGAATTAGCTCCGTAGCCTCCTTTTTTCATTAAAATGGATATGTTTTCTTCTATCTGTCCTCACTGTACATGAGGTTTTTTAATGGGAATGACTTGAAACACGGTGAGCATTAAGATGTATACAACGTCCCACCAACCTTTATGAACTAAATATCGTTGCAGACATGCCCGACTTTGGTATGATGAATGAATTTTCATTGTCAAATAATCTCTCCCGTCTTCAAGACTCGAATCTCCGAATAATGCCGAAATAAACACGCAGCTATCATTAATACAGACACCTATGTGTTCGTCTTGCATCGCTGGTTTCACGTGTCGGTTTGTTTACTATGAGATCTGGAGCGTCGAGGGTCGCTCCTTCCGTTTTGAAATTTCGCGACCCAAGTCACCTTCGTCACTTCGCATTCGGTCGGTAATCTCTCACAAATTTCGACACCTCCTTATCGCTACCATGAGAAAGTTTGTTGGGGTATCAGAATTTCACTAATATCCGTTCGACGCGTACGCCACTTCGTAAACATCGTTCCAGCTCTGGAAGTCCAAGATTATTGCCAGGAAGACTAGCCACGCTAATCATGCCCACGAAGCGCAAGCCAGACAGTCAGATCCCCCCCAATAATTCGCGTTTTTTCCAAATCTCATGTCATGTTCTTTTCATCTGACCAAATGAAGGTGCGCATCCAACCAACAAATCTAAATCTGGTAGACAATCTCCTGCTTCAGATTCTGAGGAGTCGGCTGGCATGTTCGTCAGTCAGTCGCCCGAGCCTAAGCATGTGAAGAAAAGGAAGAGAAATTCGGAGCCTGTGAGAAATACGAAGGGGTCGAGGAAGAGGAAGGATGATGAGTATGAGAGTGATCCTGGGAGAGATGAGGGGAGGTGAGTGTTTTTTGTTTTGGTCGAGTAATGGTTTAACATTACTTCTGTTCGTGCGTGTTCATATGGCGGCGAGATTGCAGACATGAAGACGTGGAATCTTTCTGTCTCTCGATTCAAGATTCAGGATTGCTGATACTTCGATGGCAGTCAATTTTTAGCCCGCGTCAGAATGGAGGCAAGCAAGAAGACCAAGGCGCGGAAAGCTGGAGCTGCTTATACCGAGAAATTTGCCAAACTTCTAAATGAAGATGAAGCCGCTCTACTTAAAGAGCTTGAGGATATAAACGCTGCCTGGTAAGTTCAAGATGTGCTTCAATGGTCTTTGAAACTAACTCCCTTTAGCATCAACAGCGACAAGGAATTTCTGCAAAACTTCACTCGAGGCTTTGTTACTTCCCGCCCGAGGGAACGCTCATCGAAAGAAAATAGCGATCGTCCCTTCAGTGCCCTCCATAAACCTTGCCACGCCTTGATCGACGCAGCCAGTGCCATCATAGAGGATTTTGCGAAAGCTTCACAACAGGCAGTGGAGATATCGAAGAGCGAGGTGAAACATGATGAATGGGCTGCAGAAGATGAGGAGATAGCTACGGCGCTGGAAGCAGGTCATACGGTCGCGTGTGAGAGACACGAAGCTTTATTGAACGGCCGGGGGCTTGTGGTTGTCGATTCTGCAGTCGCTCGTGCTAGCAAAACCTTATTTGATGAGGAAATGCCTACTGTCGGCTGGGGAAAACTGGTTCATAAACAACAGAAAGGTCTTGCACGACTGGTCAAGGCTAATCAGTTGGAACCAATACTGGCGTAATATCTGGGACGATTTGAATTATGATTTATGGGCGGATTTCAGTCACCTGTCTATATATGGGGATGTACGGGGCTTTGCTTTGCTATATTGTGCGGGATCATGAATGGAGTTATTTCATGCGAAAGGTTAAAATGTACGTACTAGCTCGCTGTATCTTTAGCTTATTACATAAATAGCTACTGTTCGACCACCTTTCAAAATTCTGCAATTATTTAGCGTTCCCGATTGACTCATGAGACCTGAGACCTTGGAATAGGCTCAAACCACAAATGGCAATCCAGGTTCTTTCACTGTCACAGCCGAGCCTGGGTTTTCAGGAATATTCCTTATCACATTTAATATCATAGCGCAGGTTCGCTCCTTTGGTCGTTCACTACTGCAGCCTAGACTATCTCGTCCGTCTGGATCATCTACCACTGCAGCCCTGGCCCCTTGAGTCATTAATTACCAGACCTCAGGCTGACTCTGTCTCCAATCTCTCCCTCATACGACTTTGGTTGGCTCTTCTCGATGGGTGGTTATTACAGACCCGCTCGGGTCTTTGTGTATTGGTTGCTCTCATAAACTGGGTTGGCTCTTGTGGATATAGGGGACTCTCTTGGATCATGAGAGCGTACAGCTATGCAATAGGTAGTCAGTTTTGATTGAAACTTAGCACAGTTTCTCTTTCTTCCGTAGGCTAGGAAATAGATTGCAAGTAAAGGAGTCAGATGGAAGTCTCAATGCCCCATGTGAACTTCATAATAGCAACACAAATAAGAAACCTCGAAACAGCTGCGTCCAAACAACAAACCAGAAGCCCCCAGGCTACTGATGTTTGTCTATCTGATGAATTCTCCCTTGCTCCCCGCCCATAGCATCCATCAAGAACCCTCCGGCCCACGGTTCGCACTTGGAGAAGGCTGGCCGAAGCCACCAATTGCCGTAATTATGGTACGTTACATGACAAACTTCATAGACTTCAATGACGGGTAAAACATGATCGGTGACTCGGGATTGGTACTTCTCAGTTTCCATATCTGGAGAAAGTCGTGACCAGAGTGGTTCTATCAAGTGATCGCTCCCGTCCAGTGTGAGACATCTATGAGCCCAACGTTCTGCCCACCAAGGATAGTACCCGGGATGTTCCCAATCAATGATTTCTGTTATCTTGTTATCTTCATTGACCATGATATTTTCAAAGCTCAAATCTCCATGACAGAGAACGTATGGTTCCGGATCCGGAAAATTGTCCTTCAACTTCTGAAGCTCCTCTTCAATGACCACCGGGTCTTTCGTTTTGTGGATCTTCGAGAGCCCTACTCGTATCTTTGCTGCTATATTCTCAAACCATTTCTCTGTCGTGGACCCAATTTGTTTACACTTTGGTCGAATGACAGCACAGTTGCCGATAACACAGTCGTCGAGTGGTCTACAGTCCACAGTTTAAGGGAGAGGAGATGTGAATTGACGAAGCTCTTTAAGGTAGACAAAAAGCTGTTCTCGGATGTCGCTCTGTTGTTCTTCGGACAGATTAAACTATATCCTATCGAGTGACTGACCTTCAGCTCGGCTCATGAGCAAGAGATAGGTTTTATCTGTGGGCTGGTTTAAAAGCTCCACCCTGCTAACCAGGGGAATACTTAAGCCAGGCTGGCTATGTAAGAATTCCTACGTTACAAAATCATTTCTAGGGGAGTGATTGTCGTTCGGAATGTCTTTGAGAAGCAATTACGATCCTAAAGCCCACATGCCAGTGTTGTCGCGAGTTCGAAGTATACGCACTCGGGACGCGAAGGTAGAGTTGAGTTGGTCCGAGGTTGTCCACCCACAGGACCAGCAAAGTTCATGGTGCTTCTGATCGCAGCCATTTCCCACGTTATCTAGGTGTTCACGGCTCTTCGCGATCGAGGCCGGTACACTCCTATGAGGCGCCCACACAAGGCCCTGATAAGCTCTTTCCGGATGGTTGAAATCTTCTTGTAGGAAATCCATCCTTACGAAAATGTTTGATGCAAAAGCAAGGTTTCATTAACCAAGTCAACACAATCTCTTTAGAGAGAAATTCAACAAAGACCGGTAACGTACTAACAAGAACCCCTTTACTATCAAATTCTCGAGAAGCTGCAAACAGTAGTGATTTTACCTTATAGTACGGCTTTAAAATTAAAAGTAGTTAATAATTATATTATCGAAGTAATAGAAACGACTAACTTATTAGCTACTTCAATAATAGGTAAATATAACTATTTAAAGAGAAAGTATTAGAAAGTTATTTTCTAGTATCTACTTTACTAGAAGAGCCTACCTACTAGTTACTTAAAACAACATCTCCTAACCTACCCGATCCTACACCCGAAAATCCATAAAACCGCAGTACAGTAAAGCCTGACAAAACAAAACATACAACAGCAGGTATTCGCTGGTGGTCACCCACCCAACTACTAATCTGCCGATCTGGAGCTTGTGGAAGGCAGAGCGAACGGGATGCCCAATTCTCTCCAGTCAATGGTCGTATGTGGCAGTTTTTGTTGATTGTAGGGTTATGTAGCGATGGGGTAGGGTTGTGTGGGTGGATTTGTGGTGGGGATGGTGAGGTGAGCTTTGGATGGGATGTTTGCGTGAATGGTTGAGCAGATATTGTAGTTTTGGTTGATTGATCTTGGGGAAAGTGTCAAATTTCGAAAGTTTCTCTAAAGACATGCGTCGATATAGCTGGGAGAATAACAGGGGAAAGTGGTCTATACCTTACTGACAATGACCTTGTTTCCCGAGCTAGCCATTTTCACTTCACTATGCTTCTGCAAGGATGAAATCGGAAGAATCCCAAAGGTGGAAGATCTGGTAGAAGTATTCTTAATATTATTCTGTTCCCTCTAATAAGGGGATACAACTCCAACCATGACAGTAATGACTTTGCACTACCTCGAGACCCTGTAACCGGTCTCGTAGGAGGTATGCCCATAATCTCTTCTTTTCTCAGCCAACACAAATAAGTCAATCTTACAACCCCTCCAAGTCCAAGGAAATGAAACAACATGATCTGCCCAATTTCGCAGATATAGAATAAGCCCAAAACACCGAGATCGCGAGTGGTGATATTTCCCTCCCAATGAAAGAAGCCAAAACGCCATGTGAAGAAATTTCGCCGTATGAATGCCGAATGCCGAATGTAACAAGCGTGTTGATGAGTAGTGTGTTGCTGATTAAACAACTGCACTGCAGCGCCGAAGGACGGCGCAATACTGCAATCAACTGTTGCCAACATTTGTTGCCCAGCTGGGGCGAGCCGGCATATTGGAAGAGGCAAGGTCAGTTGCTTTTGTTGCTAGGATGGCTCTATCCCGTGCCCATCTTCAACCGCGTTGTAACAGCAAGCCCCCCACAGTTGCAGTATTGTGTTGCTATTCCTTCCCTATAACCCAACAGCCTCCATATCTCTCATCAAAACTGCCATTTGTGCTCGTTTCGCAGCCTCGGCAACAAGATTAAAGTCCCGGAGAAATGGCGATGTGCCATCCGCAGATTGCATTTGGTTCTGTTGTGGTACCCGAGATTGCTGGGAGTTTTGCGTACTCTGGTTGTGGTGGTACTGTGCTTGGTATGATTGTTGCGATTGAGACTGTTGCGTCACCGAACTTGAGGCACTCCCTTGAGCGGAGGAGGCAGTGGACGAATTGTTTGAGGAACTGGACATGAAGTATGAAGACTGCGTCTGCGAAGCTTTGTTTAAAGACGGTGATGAGAGTGGTGCTTCCATTGTGGGATGATTGACTTGTTGAAGTTCTAATTTGAAGTTCTAATTTCCAGAGGGTCGGGTGGAATTGATTCGAGTAAATGATTCGAGTGGCAAAGTGACAGTTGGACAACCAATGCTTTTTATGACAACGTGAGAGGATTTGATGAAGTAGATTAGCCAGCGAGGGGAGGCCAAGTTGGGTTTTATCGAGAAATTCCGTGAACACTCGTAAGTTGTAAATATGGAGATGCCGGCACAATTATTGTGGGTTGGTTGTCAATTATGTGATTCTCCGCGTCGTCAATCGGTCGGCACCCCACTTGGACGTTACTACTTCGGGCCTGCTTTCGCTTTGTCTTACTCGTACGCCTCGGGATTCTGCGGTAACTTATGCTGGATCCCCAAGAACAGGCTGAATGGCGGGAGATGGTGGAAGTTGCTCTTGTTGGTGTTTGAGGATCGTTATCAATGTGGTGCCACTGGACAGTCGAAGACGATGCCTCGTTTCTACTGGTGTTTAGAGGACGGCGAGTTTGGCGAATGTTGTACGACTCGGGTTGGAGTCAACAAAGTTAGGAAAGGTAGGATTCGGAGGGAGGATCCGAGTGCAGGCTGTTCTTTTTGGTAAGTTAGTACATCGTCGTAAAGTGGTTCAGAAGCACGGAAGAATCATGATGCTTGGATATGCAGCCGCATGGGGAGACAGCCAGGGGAGACATGGAGGGGTATTTGATAGTACGGAAGAGTTCTGTAGCACTTAGAAGCATACCTCAGATACAGCACATGCAAGTGAAGCGTTATTGACTTCGATGTCGAACCGTCGGTTGGCAATGAAGGCAGAGAGGCAAATTCATGGAAGAAGGGAAGCATGAGGCAACCTAGAATCTGTTCGGCAAAGACCCTTTGTGTGGATGGATGGATGCATTTATCAGAAGCGCTACCCCACGCCGGATAGTCTCACTTGCAGTCTCGCACGCGGCCGCCTACTCGACACGGGGTTCCTCCAGCGAAACTCTTCGCTCTGTATGGAGGAATTACCGTGATTGACGCCATTGTTGGATCGCGATCTTCCTGAGCTGACGGAGAGTGACGCTCTCCACATTCCACTGGCTCACTAACTGCCTGAGTCTAACTCCTGGTCTGGGGAAGTGTCAAACTCGGCGCAAGTGCCCGCGAGCTTGTAGCGCCGAGGTATGATTCGTGGGGGAGCGGTATAAAGATCACCACCCACCATTGAAAGACTCTTTCAAGCCTTTGACCGAATGCATACCGTTGCATTAACATTTCCCTAGAAAGTTCTGTGATGAGGATATACTTCGACATAATACTTGTAAGAACTAATGCGGTTGACAGCGGTGTGCCAAGCCATGAGGCAGTCTGTGTTGAATCTGTTGACAGATGATTGACAGGTTACATATGGCAATGTGAAGTAACATTTACATACGAGAACACTCCGACACACATAATTTAATATAAAATAAAGCAAAGTTGGCAATTTGAGATTTTTAATATCACTTTCAAAGAACGCACTTCCACCGGTAACGAAACAGTCTCAGGGTACTCTTTTCTGGAATCTCCAGATTCGTTAGTTCCAAGGTACCAGTAGGACGGACTATGACAGATACACTCAATTTTCATTTAACAAAATGCCTTCTACTGGAATTATCACCAGCGAAAAGAATTTGATTATCCTTGCAACCGTTCATGCTACCATGGCGTACACTCACGAGTCTCGACTGGATGAAAAGAGAAGATATGCATCCGGGGACAGCCTTCGTATAACAATTAGAGTACAAGTTTAAAGATTCCAACTTTCTCACTCAATAACAATATGCTTTATTTTAGACTTCATTAAATTAAGCACATTAAACACTGAGTAAATGAATTACTATCTCATCAGTACCGACATCTGCAGGTACAAACTTCGTACACCCGGTTCTGCCTAAGTCGGCATTAGCGCCCCGGCTCACATCGTGCAGCAGCCCAAACGCGGCAACAAATCGCGTCGTCCCAGGAGCAAGAATCAATGTTCAACGGAAATTTATCACCAGTAAACTCCAGCTTCATCGCAATGCCACCAACCATACCTACCGACAAAAGAGAGGAAGAAACAGCTGTCCCACCAACGTCCTTTTCCAGGCAGACGAACAAAGTCAGAGATTTCTTCTCCATACCGGCACCAATAAAGACCCTATTTGATCTGGTACCCGTCCTGGTGTATCCTCCCAACGGCCTTCCACAGCGTGCGCCCAAGCCTGCGAGGATACCAACTCTCTATGTCTTCTCCAAAAAGGAGGATGCGGCCACGGGGAAACCGAGTTTCAATCCTGGTTGTTTGAAGTGGCAGGTCAGAATGGCTAAAGGCAGCTGGAGAGGGGAATTAACTAACTTCTCTTAGGCATTTCTCAACATCGCTGGTATCAATCATCGTTTAGCGGCCTCGAATAACCATGCGTCGCCAACGGGTGTATTGCCATTCCTGCTCCCAGGAGCGTCTTCCTCGAATGCATCTCCGGACGCTCTGCCCATACCCTCAAGCAAGCTTGTGAAATATGCAGCGGAACATGGAGCACATGTGAAAGAGCCATTAAACATGCGGTACGAAGCGTACAAATCGCTACTCGACCATCGGATCAGGCATGCTTGGGTAAGTACCATCCTTTACGTATAGATTGGCTCATTCTGACCGCCTGCAGCTGTATACTCTCTACCTCGAACCCTTGAACTTCAATGCAGTCGCGTACCCACTTTATGTATCTTCGATCTCGACAAGTCCCTTCGTACGAGCATCTATATCTCATCAACTGCGCGCAGCAGCGGAGGCGGAACTGTTGAAAAATTCTTCCATCATCGATATTGATGATCTGTACAGCGAAGCCGATAAGGCATTCGAGGCACTTTCCATATTACTTGGTGACGATCCTTGGTTCTTTGGATGCGACAGGCCAACATTGTTTGATGCAAGTATATTTGCCTATACGCATCTTCTTCTTGACGACGGAATGGAATGGAAGGAAAAAAAATTGTGTAGGGCCTTGAGGAGGCGGGAAAATCTTGTACAACATCGCGAAAGGCTGCTTGTACGATATTTCGGTGGATGAACGGAATCGACTCATGAGCAAATACCTGGTATCCACCTCAATTGTACGATTACGGAATGTTCGGTCGCAATATCGAGTTTGAATGTTACGAGGTCCACGATCGCCACTCATGAGCAAATAGAACGTCTCGCCCAGACCGTGGAATGTTATCGCTCCCGAGTTGATTACATTTCCAAGCACCCGTAGGTTGAAGTATAGATGTAACTCGTTACTCATAGTACGCAGCGCACAAAGAAAGAAGCGGTGCCCAGCATTCGGCAATAGAGGATCCCGAAGAGCTTCGAACCCTGCAGCGTTCCGCGCCTCAACCGAGAGATATCTAGTGCTGGCGTTATTTAATTGGCAAGCCTTCTATGTAGGCCCAGCAAAATGAACATTTTCAGCACTTGGCGAGTCCTGATTAAGTGCGTTCATCTGTGTTTTTGGGCATAAGCTTAATTCTAGCTCTTCTTTTTACGAAGATCGCGGGGTCGTGGAGTGCTTTAGCTTCAGCTTGGCGGAGATCTCCCTCTTCATCCAAGACAGACGACTACTAGCTGCAGTCTCTCAACCAAACCTGAGTACCTAACGTTAGTAGGTGACTGCACTGCCACCTATTTTTGCGATTTGGGTGGAAATGCTAGACTCTTTGGAGATCTTACGATACTTGGCTTGCTATTCGAGGTTAGTGTCGTGGCTTGTCAAGCTTCTCGTCATGGATTAGACCTGTTGAATTCAGCCAAGAGTAGTAGCTTGAAAGTTATCCAAGCTCACAGGTTCTTTTCTTTTTGCAGAGATTCTGCTTTTGTCTCACATCAGAGTCAAAATGGTCTTCCAAGTACAAGAACCTTCCTTAGTGTTGGTTCTTGGCTCTCCGGAAAGAAGTATTCATGACGATGCCAATTCGACAAGACAAAGAAAAGATACTATGGTAGAGATAATTTGGAATGCGAGCGTTCTCTATTTTGACTCTGAAGTGTATAAGTATATCTAATTTCTCTCTGTTTTCATTATCATCCAAACCAACAAACTCTCTTACGTCTTTACAACTAATACTGTTTCTCTATACTAAATCTCCCAATTACCACCAACACTAAACATTCAAAATGAAGTTCACACAACTCACCTCCCTTGCCACCGTCCTCGCTCTGAGTACCGCAACACCAATCGACTATACACCAAAGGGCGGTTGGGAGAGCGTCACATACCCAGCCCCACCAGGAGGATGGGAAAGCATCAAATATCCACCAGGAACCGGCGAGAACCTCAAGTTTTACCCAGCCCCGCCTGGTGGATGGGAGTCGGTGAACTACGGTAACAATTACGGACAAGGAAAATGGACATCGACATATCACGTCAAGGCCATCGGGGCCGAAGTGAGGAATGGTACTACTCCAGCTCCGGGTCCTGCCGATGCAGTTGGCTACTTTGACTTCCAAATTAACAGCAAGGAAGATAAGATCTGCTATGTTTGTCTCCCTTTCCCTCAATCTCTTCACCCAGCTAATCTTCATAGCAAATCACTCTCTACAACGTCGCAGGCGTACCTCAATCCCCTGCAAAGACAGCAACACACATCCACGAAGCCGTCCGCGGTGCCTCTGGACCACCACGTCTCGCATTCAATAACCCAGTTGGAGACGACAAGATGCGGTATTCCGAGGGATGTCTGACTGGTCCATTCACCACTGGCTTGAACGGCGCGGATGGAAAGGATACGGCTACCGGATTCAAGGTTGCGCAGATTGAGGCGAATCCAAAGGGCTTCTTTACCGATCACCACACCAGTCTGTTTACTTTGGGTGTTGTTAGGGGACAGCTTGCTTAGATGGGTTGAGAGTGGATGGGGACATAAATGCCACGGAGCCGGATGTTGAAGCAGCAGAGCGGTTTTGAATTTATATTTAATTTTCCATAGGTCTTTACGTTGGATACGATAATATGTAATTTTCAGTAGTATAATAAGATGTTTCCTCAAAGACATGTACATCATCTCATGTGACTTTCAGGAGTACAGTAATACGGCTGACGTTGTGTTCTACATTGAGTAAACTCACAAACCAAATGCTCCAAGCTACTAAACTCTTCTATTCCTACCATCCTACCAGCGGGCCGAAGCTGAAAGATACATTACACCACCTAACTGTCAACAATCTGAATAACATTACGTATACGAGCAACTCGAGTTCACCTGAATCATGAGAACTGATAGCATTGCGAAATGTCTTAATCCGTCTACAACCCCGTAAACCCCTAGACCATTCATATCGTTCTCGGCAAGTGATGACAGTATTGCTACATGCGATTGACTGATTCATGGTAGTGGCGGTATCATTGAATCCTCTCGTGCGGGGAAGGTGATTTACGGTTGTATTAAGTCAAATTTGGAGGCTCATTTTTGCGATGAATTGTCCATAATGCAGAGGTGAAGGATGGCGATTGTGGTGTTGAGTGCCAGATGAGCTAGTTGTATAGAAAGAGAAACGATGATTAGCAGCCTGATAGCAGGTAGTCCCAATTAATACATTCTTACCATTTGTTTTCTCTGCTGATCTTATTCTATCTATCCAACATGCCATACTAGCATGTTAGGGATCTGATGGTTGCATCCATGGTCTCTGATTGAGTACTAACTAGGCAGTTCAGGACGACAAAAGACATGTCCGCATAGACGTCAGTCCAAAGAAGAAGCCAATAAACATCTCACAGATACTAATCCACCTATATTCAGAGTAACTAATCATCTGTATTCCTCTCTTTTCAATACAGGTAAACACTACCTTAGAGAACGAAATCTACACAAATGAATAGAGATTTCAGGCATTCTATAGCCGCCACCCACAACCCCCCCGAACCAAGCCTATCCTTCCCTGAAAGAACGCTCGCACGACGCTCCTATCCATAATGTAAATGCACATCATCAACGCCGCCGAGGATAAAAAAATTGGAAACAGAAAAGGAATGAGATGATGGGCTAAATAGTGAGCTTCCTTCTGACGCCTCTCCACCGCAGTGCTAGTCTCTAGTTGCTGCTTGTTTCATAACCCACGCTTTGGCCGCGCGAAATCGTCAATGTTTACGAATGCGCCGGAACCGCCACCGTCTCTAAGATCTTCGAGGAGAACGGCGGTTTGTTGATAGAGTTTTTCTAGAGCCGCGGATGAGGATTTGCCAAGCGATACTATGCGCCATTATTAGACTCCCGAGTGCAAGCAAAGGCAAGAAAATGGGGAAATTCCAACTCACATAAGATCGCGGCATTCAACTCTTCAGCCACAGCAACTCTTCCCTTGGGATCTACAAGATGAGAGACCTCCTTACGATTTAGAGGGTCTTGATAAGCTATCAAAGAGAAGGCGTCCGACAATGCTTTGCTGACTTCGCGACTCGGGTCGTTTCGATATTGCCGCTCTAGATCTTGCCCGTAATTCAAGGTGGCCTGAGTTAATTGGTTGTATTCCATAAGATTATCTGAGCCCTCCTCGGTATCCATCCGATCATAATTATTGTTGTTCTGTTGATTATCCATTTCCATATCTTGATTCATCACGTCGTCATGCCAATCTCCGTCGTGCCAGTCGCCATTTTGGCCATTGCTCTTCTTTGCAGTGTGCTTATGGTTTGATTGTAGCATTTCAGCACCACGACGGACCATTTCTGTAAATTTTCGACAGCGTAGTCGAAATAATACATGCTCGTTGTTTTGAAGGACGGCAGGATAGTAGAGATCAGTATACTTTAAGGCTTTGTCAATATCGCCTTCTAACACAGCAGTGCGTATTTCTGTAATTTGTTAGCTGCAAACCCCAAGTATCTGGCAAGCCTCTTACGCTGTCGGTGCCCTGCATCTTTATCTTCCTTAACGCTGAAACTTTCAACTACTGTGGTTTTATCCAGAGCTAGAGCGGACTTTTCGGAATGAACCTCATCTGCGAATGCTCTAGCCGTCTCAATGTAGCCATCGTGTGTCAAAAATTGAAGAACCTGGGCGATGTCAAATGTGTTCGATGGCTAAAGGTGTTCAGAGTACATACAAGTGATTGGATTAGATCCGTTTCATTCATAGGTGGCGCCAGTTTAGCGGTGCTAGGATGTGTCAGTAACATAAAATCCCAAAGAACGATATAATAATACCTTGTTGACGCGATTTCTTGATGTATCGCTCTTTTCTCATCCTGTGCATACATATGTCAGTATTTTCTTAATGTTTGTGAAACCAAAACCAAAAACCTCTCTCTTGGACCATGTTTTGTCATCGTTGCATTCTGCTGGTCGCTCTGCTGCCCCAGCAACGTTCGACGGCCTTGAGTTTTGCGTCGGTAAAGCAGAGGAACGACGGCGAAGAATATGACGATTGGTGAGTTGTGTACCAGGAATGAGACCGAGGTTGTGAGAATTCGATAAATTGGTGGCGAGGTCAAGAAAAGTGAATTCTGGAAAATCACGACTTACCGACATCATGCCATCTATGTCGAAGACAAATGGACTTTGCCCGAAATTAACTCTAATATGCTCGCCAGACTTCTTCATGCCTACTGAGGGAAAGAGCTTTCCTTTGATCTCTCGGAAGGCGACACCTGCTTTTCTTAGCGACTGCGGGTTGAGGGAAAGAAGGTTTGTACAAACCGAGGTTGTCTCCGTTCTTGGTGAAAAAAGCAGAACCGGTCCTGAAATTCACACCACATCCAATAACGTCTGTTGCTGTGAATGGTGGTCCGTAATGCTTGCCTGTGCTCTGGGAACCGAATGAATGGCCGTCGTCTCCGTGGTATGCCCATGAATCCGGTTCCCATCCTGGTAATCTTGATAAAGGAACAGTCTTACTCGAGAACCCAATACCGATAGAGCTTCTGAGACTTTGTTAGTAATCCGTCTATGAAAATCAGATAACCATATTTTAAGCCTACTCTTCCCTCTTTTTTGAAATTATTGTCACTTCAAAATAATATATGCCACACTGCGGAGGCATTGGATGATCCGCCCTTATGGCGCACGCTTCGTGATCTCGGTCTCGGTCAGGTTTAGGTCCTGTTAATTTCACCTCTTGCCCATCCGACATAACCTCCAAGCCCCCAAATTTGTCTTGGCTGTTCCATTTAGAGGGCAGAGGCGCAAGATTTTCGTCTTCAAAAGGCGGCGCCTTTTCTATTAAGTCATATGTCATCCCCCGATGTGAAGGCGCCAGTCTGGTTTGAAGATATGTGCTACTTCCGCTAGTCGAAAGGGAGCCCGACTGAGACTGGGTGGATGGCCCATCTACGTGCGCTTGCTCTCTTGCTTTATAGCTCTCCTCCAATCTCTGAACGTATTTTGATCCGCGCAGGTATGAGGGAACGAAGAAACTGTCGCCTTGTGTGCCTCCAAACCCATTGCCATCTAGTATAGGCCCATATGCGCTCGAGAAGCTAGGGAGATGCCCGCCGCGATTCCAAGACCCGGAACTCCTGTGGCTTGCGCCATTTGTGCCAAAATCCATATCGTAAGTTCGAGAGTCGTGTCGTATATGTCCGCCTAAGCCGTATGGGCTCGGATCGTAGTTGCCCAAATCCGTGCTCTGATTGAGGAGGTGAGAAAGAGCACCAGACCTGGAAGCTTGTTGGTATGGTTGAGAGATTCCTGAAGCTGTACCAGAAACGACTGAAGCATAAGAAGATCTCCTTGCTGCGAATCCGGGAGCTCCAGTTGGCATGCTCGAATCTAGAACCCCCGGTGAGCCAGCAGGGTAAGGGTTCGTCATGTCCTCCCAACCTTCACACGATCTTCAACTCCACTGTTCAGAGTGTTATAATTCTGTGCTAAATTTTGCTGATGCCAGTCCGAGGGATGATATGTGGGAGGGTCCGTGGAGCAAGAGAGTATCGACAAAGCTGCGTTGTGTTCGAATGTAGGAGGCGATAGATGGCAGGGTTGTATGGTTGAGGTGTGGTGAATGTAGATATTGTCATGACCAGCAAGTAGAATGTTTGAAGAGGAAGAGCGTAAGATATTTTATCGATGGAGAAACGTAGCTCTACCTGAGCTCTAGCAAGATCTGATCATACATTCCGTCTATAAGTGTTTACGAAAGCCAGTCCGGTAACGTGCGTGCTATCATTTAGAGGTGATGAGGTGCCATGACCCTCCGGAAGCTGGGCACACCACCGTCCGGCTAGCCGTTTTCAGCCCAAATGGTGTGGGGAAGTCCTCACTTTGATCAGATACAGTCAACGTACTGTATACATGATTTTACAATATCGACTTTAAAGGGCTAGAAAAACTCAAGACAAATTCTAGTAAGATTGTGTTTTAATTTGACTTTCTGAAATGTCAAGATATTGTGCTTGAAGCATTTCGGAGTGATACTAAAGCGAATGCTAGTGATCGGGATTGAAGAATTCAAATACACCCCGAAGACATTAATTGAGTGGGAGAGTTGGAATTTTTTTTGATTTGTTTAGAGTTGCATCCGCCTGACAAACGTCATTTCACTTGCCTCATAAGTCTAGCTCTCTAGTCTCTAAACCCTAGTTAGTGAATCTATTCAGTGGCTTGTCGAGTGCCACCCATTCTGACTATTTGACGGTCTACAAAGTTCTTTTCACTCTTTATAATATTCTCCTGTTCACAGAACATGGTGTAGCCATTAGAGAAATCTTGACGTAGACGCAGAGATACTTCGACCCTTCGACATGCTTATCATGGTTCGAACTTCGCAGAGTTTAGGAAGATGAAATTCTCTAATGTTGTTTATGATCCAGTAAAGAGGAATCCCCGTATCCCACACGAGCCAAACATTAGACGCTAGAAGTCTCGTGATACTGTGTCTCTCCCATGTATCAATGCCCGGAGCGGTATTAACAAAAAGAAGCGTTAAGAGCGATCTTGAGACCCATATCAATCGGACAGCGACGTCTAATTGTTAAAAGATTTCTAGCCACTAGACTAAGCTGGGGGGATAATCATTACACAATATAGAACCGAGCTTCAAGAATTTATTGGAGAAACATGTTTGCCTTTTATTAATCTTTACACTGTATTCGTCATGGTACATTTTGAAAGCAGAAAACGCCGACCCCGGGACCTCCACGATATCGCCTGCAATCCAGGTGCGTGACGTGCCGATAAAATGTCCCTCCCATTTTCCTGCGCGCCTTCCCAAGATGAAAAAACAAACGTCAATAATACACTTTGATCGATCCAATCGTAGCCGCAGAGTCTTTGACGAGATAGGATTGGTGTCCATCTTCGTAGACGATATCGATCCGGACTTCTAGTTGTTATACAATAGGTTATGAGATCCAGAAGTAGTTATGCTGAAGCGAGAACCTCAGGGACCGACGGTGCGACGGAGACCGAGGTGATAGACTCGAGGGAATCGGTAGCCTGCTCATTGGGTTCATCAGGAGTAGATTCTGTTGCGCCGAGTCCTGGCGGACTTGGTTCTGCCTGAGCTGAAGGAGCGGATGCTACTGGTGAGCTAGCCATAACAATGTCCATGGCAGTGTTACTCTTCTCGCTCTCAACCTGGCTGTCCTTGTTCTCCTTGCTACTTTCTCCAGAAGCCGACTCATCTGGGCCGCCTTCGACCTTCATTCGTGGAGGCGCTTTCCATCTTGGGATCTCCCATACGATACCGGTGAAACTCTTCAATGTGAAGCCTCCCTTTTGCCATTTACGACAAGGTTTTCCTGATCGGTCAAGAGCTCTGAGACCAGCATTGATTGCACCCTGATTCGCTTTGGGGCCAAGTTTGTGGGCGGCGGTTCCATTGGGGGCTCGAGGAGTGGAAGCCGAGTGATCGATTGTGCCATCCTCACTGAATATCAGGTTAGTAAAAGTGGTAGACCGGGAATTTACTGCGCTTTGAGCTCATAAAAATGCGAACAGTGAAGATCGTGTAGGAAAACGGATGTGCAGATGGTGGTAAAGGTGATGCTTACAGTCTTGCTTTCTTCTTAGGACCTGGCTTGCCCCTGACCTTGGGTATAGGAAGGCCATCTGGGCCCAGGGCGACAGCTGCAGTTCTCTTGGTGCCTCTCTTCTTGGGACCGTCTGTTGGAGGTGGCATCAATGTTTGTGGAGTAGGTGTTCCTACCGCGACCGGGGTGTTCACATTCGACTCGGATTTGTTATCGCCATTTGAGCTGGTAGCCACCGGAAGTGTGTTGGAAGCCGAAGAAGATGGCGAGTCTTTGACGGGTGATGCCTCCTTGTTTTCTTTGATCTCCTGCTTGATAGGCAAGGGACTGAAGTTCTGCAGGTGTTTGGGTGACAGCTTCAATGTGACGACGAGAGAAGTCTTGTTTGACTTTCGCCGTGCATTTGACGCAGCCGTGGAATCTTTCTTGGGTGGTGCCATCGCGACTTTGATGATAATGGGTTGATGGGATGATCAAGGTTGGTGTGCAGAGTTTGCCGGGACGATGTGGGTGACTAAATGACAGAGCGTCAGAAACAATTCGGGTCTGGAGAAGGCTTTTCGCGGATTCTAGGTAGTACCCAAGCTTCCAAGGTTGACGGCCGCGACACCGTGATCCGAAGATGAATAAGATGCGGCGATGATGATTGCGTTTTCGTGGATGCGTGATTGGAGATGTTGTTGTGGGTGGTGAAATGAAACTAACGGTGTGGACAAAAAAGGAGCATGGCTGGCTCCTTTTTGGTCCAGCACGCCGGTTGTGTGTGCTGCCATTCTATACACCTTTCGCTGTTGGGCGATTCCAGCTCCGTCGGTGGTTGAGGAACTTGAAGGGATGACGCGCTAAGCCTGTCTTGACACACCCTCAAAGCACCCGCACCTTCTTCGGCGTCGACCAAGGAGAGATTGGTGGACGAGGCAGCGAGGCTACAGCTTTTTGTGCCTTCGTGTTTTTTGTTTGTAGTTCGTATGTATATCAGTTAGTGGATATATTTTTGAGAAATCGCCAGAAACCTGCTAGCAATAGATTTCCATAACTTGCTGCCGGGGGCTCGGCGATCTCACTCCGAAGCCGATATGCACCGGCGCCGATATGTACCAGTTTCGCGGAGGGCCAAGTAAGCGGCAGCAATATGTCTTCGATTACGTTGACGAAACATAGTGTATTTAGTGGATTAACTTGGAACGAGACGCCATATTCCACCATCTATTTTGAGTAATTGGTTCCTCTATTCATTTAGCCCAAAGCTTCGTGGGCAGGTGACTGACACTTATTTTGGGCTCTGCTAAATCTCAATCGTCTTTTGGATAATTCTTAATCATCACATGATTCTCGACACGCCTCTTATCGTTCTATCTTTCTTTTTGGACTATTTGGGGGAAAAAACTAACCTGAATCTTTCTTATACGAGAATTCTGTAAGAGGTGCACTAAGTACTCTATCTGTATCGTTAGCTGTCATGTGACGATTGAGAATTATCAAAAATACCTTACCATTGAGATTTAGCGGAAAGCGGACCCCTTGTTTTGTAGCAATCGCGACCCCTGTCCGTTACATTTACTCACAACGTTAATTGGAATCCCTACTCGCTGCCATCGTTCTAGATTATCCCCTATTTCTCTCGTTCATAACCAGACTGTCTGTTCTTTGCATTCATAAATTTTCCTCCCACACGGAAGGCAGAATCCATTCTCTTCTCGAAGATTACTGCGCCAGCCCCCATTATCACCCCGCCGCGCGCCGTAAAATCTCATTATGCCTGACATGTACGAGCCTCCCCCGCTATCATATCCCCTACATTGGAACTTCAAAGGTTACTGATGCCGAATTCATAGCAACGTCGACGTCCTCGTTATAGGCGCGGGGCCGACCGGTTTGGGTGCCGCCAAACGTTTGAACCAGATTGTAGGGCGAATCCACACCGCTTCTCAACATTAAGTAACTGACCTGTCAATTAGGATTCTGCGTCGTGGATGATCATCGATAGCAATGAGACACCTGGCGGTCTTGCATCTACAGATGTGACGCCTGAAGGCTTCGTGAGTGTACACTATCAAATTCGAGTCCCGGGCTAATTGCCACAGCTCTACGATGTCGGCGGCCACGTTATTTTCTCTCACTACAAATACTTCGACGATTGTATCGATGAAGCTCTTCCCAAGGCAGACGATTGGTACACCCACCAACGTATATCTTATGTGCGAATGAAGAGTCTCTGGGTCCCCTACCCGCTGCAAAACAACGTGTCTATGTTACCTCAGGAGGATAAATTGAAGTGTGTGGAAGGCATGATTGACGCGGCGATTGCCGCTCGTACAGCAACCACAAAACCAAAGGACTTTGATGAGTGGATTGTCAGAATGATGGGCGATGGACTTGCAGATCTGTTCATGAGACCGTACAACTACAAGGTTTGGGCTGTTCCGACGACTAAGGTATGGATTTTGATATAGATATCAAAATAAGTCACTTTGGCTGACTGATTCTTCTTTAGATGCAATGCGCATGGCTCGGGGAGCGTGTTGCTGCACCAGATGTCAAGACCTGTGTCCGAAATGTTATTCTCAACAAATCTGCTGGGAATTGGGGCCCAAATGCAACTTTCAGATTCCCAGCTCGTGACGGAACAGGTGGAATCTGGATTGCAGTTGCAAACACTCTACCTAAAGAAAAGACACTTTTCGGCAAGCAAGGAGAGGTCACCAAGGTCGATGCTGATGCTCACACGGTTACATTGAAAACCGGAAAGACAATTGGCTATAAGAAGCTGATTACTACAATGGCCGTTGATCAGCTTGTTGACTACATGGAAGATAAAGAGTTGGTGTCGCTGAGTAAAGGGCTTTTCTACTCATCTACTCATGTCATTGGTGTTGGCATTCGAGGCGCTCGCCCAGAAAGAATTGGTGATAAATGCTGGCTTTACTTTCCTGAAGACGATTGCCCATTCTACCGCGCAACGATCTTCTCCAACTACTCACCTTACAACCAACCTGACGAGTCTGTCAAACTCGCGACACAGTATCTAGCTGATGGAAGCAAGCCCAAGTCCACCGAGGCAAAAGAAGGTCCCTACTGGTCTATCATGCTGGAGATTTCTGAATCGTCCATGAAGCCTGTCGACCAAGATAATCTCTTGAGGGAATCAATTCAAGGATTGATCAATACTGAAATGGTCAATCCGGATGACGAGATCGTTTCTACATATCATCGACGTTTCGACCACGGTTACCCAACTCCCTCCTTGGAGCGTGAGGGCGTACTGCAGGAGTTGCTTCCTAAGCTTCAAGAAAAGGACATCTATTCCAGAGGTCGCTTTGGTAGCTGGCGCTATGAAGTTGGTAAGTTTCAGTTATTTCCCAATGGAAAAAACTCACTCCTAACTGTGAATCAGGTAACCAGGACCACTCATTCATGTTGGGTGTGGAAGCCGCTGACAATATTGTCAATGGCGCTGTCGAGCTGACTCTGAATTATCCTGATTTTGTTAATGGCCGCAAAAACACCGAGAGACGATTGACAGATGGTGGTCAAGTCTTCAAAAATAAGGCAACACAAAATGCTGATGCTGCTGGTGCTGCAAATGGCGCTGTTGGATTACCTCAAAAGGTAAGCGTCCTTATTATACGTTTAAACGATTTCTTCTGCTAATTTTGATGTGCAGAACAAGACGACCAACCACCCCGACGCGACTGGCGCTTCAAATGGTGCTGGTGGCCTACCCACTCGTGAGAGAGCTCCTTCGAAGACTTCATCAAGCTCACATGCACGCAAGTCCTCTAAATCTGTCAAATAATTTTGTCGATAGAATTGGTGTGCGTTTCTTTAGCACATAAGTCGATATGTAGAGACATTGAAACGACAATGATAGCGTATATGTACCTAGACTTCGAGAAAAGCATGTCTTCTCAGAAATGTTTTGCTTTCATTTTACTTTGTTATAGATTACCGCATTTGCATTGTGGCAAACCAGCGAAAGATATCATTGAGAAGTATAGCCTCTTGTAGACGATGCAATAGAAGGAGAAGGAGGCTTCAGAACATTCCCTTCTGGCTTACAATGCAAATCTGAGTGATACAAGTACCGAAGCAATGTGTCTTGCGTGCAGTTTGCAAACCTAGGCCAGAGCAGCATACATTTCATGCGGTAGTCGTTGAAAGTATTCCTTTGTTACACCTCACATCATGTCGCTACTATATCTCTAGTATATTAAATACTAGCCCTACGCGAATCGAACCTAACATAGTACAATCATACGAGTTTACCTCTACGCTACCGTTAGACTTTAAGTATATATACAAAATGTAAAACGTAGTACCCCATTTTAGTAATCACGGGCTAGAATATTTCCTATACCTGTATCCTGACAACAAAAAACACGTGGTAGAACCTTAAAACTATTCTTTCATCTTAAATTACAATCGAAATATTCATGTGTATATATAAGAACGGTCTTTGCGCCACGCCTTGCCCGAACACAGGAACAGGTCTCGATCAACGCTCATTTGTCCTTCATGAAGACATTTTATCCTGTATATGCGAGCACTAACCCTAATTTCAAACTTGTGAACCGACTTCCCCCTCATGCGTTATGACCCAACACCCGCGCTAACAGAGAGGAGTATAGCCCATATCCACATACAGGTCATATCCATGCAAAGATCCCGAGATTTACAAAATAGAAAACACAACTGGTATATAAATATGATAACAGAAGATATGAGTAGGCGCCATCAACCGGATGTTCATCTCAAGACAGTATTGCGCCAAACTCCAAGATATGTGCTGTCAAACACGGGATTCGTGTTTTCGGGATATTCGTCAGCATCCCAGATTTCGAAACCAACCTCTACATTTGTAAGCCGTTTTCGGCCTTCCACTATGATTTGCTTTTGGTAGATTCTTTACTCGTCGTCCGTTTACTTGAGCTCGGCCGACTAGCCTTCCTGGCTTCGTTCGTTCGCTCCGACCTTAATGGCAAGCTCCTTGACTTCGACACCTCGTCGTTGTGAGATTTCTCCGTTCTCGGTACGGACATGTCCGGCTCTCTCAGGGCTTCTAACTCTCCATCTACAGCTTCCTTACTATGCTTGACGACTGATGGCCGATGTTTCGCGTCTACATTCATTGCATGGGAGTCTCCTGCATGCGATTGAGACGCTGCAGTCAAAGAATTGCTTTGGTTTGTGTTTGAATGACCATCCGAAAGTTCGACCGCCAGTGGAGTTGTCGCGCCAGAGTCTGCTGGTATCGAAGATTTCGGAACATTTTCGACTTCATCGAGAACATGGCTCGTGACTTGACGAGCGGTCTCCTGAAGGTTAGGAACCTCTATGTTTGGCTGGAAGATGTCAATAAAGATCTAAGGTCGGTGAGAGAATGCTTACCTGGTTTAGATACTGATTCAACTTGCTTTTCAGTATACCAACTCTTACAGGTTTAGCAAGGTAATCATTCATACCCGCTTCCAAGCACTTTTCTCGATCTCCTTGGATCGCAGACGCAGTCATGGCAATGACAAGAACACCGCGCACTTCTTCAAGTGGGTCCTTGCGAAGTAACTTGGTAGCTTCATAGCCATCGAGAACAGGCATTTGCACATCCATGAGGACAATATGATAAGGTTGACCTTCTTTGGCTTTACTTCGCAGTCCCTCCACAGCTTCCAATCCGTTCCCATATGCGTCGATATGCTTGTAGCCTAGTTTCTCCATAAACTGAATGGCGATCTTTTGGTTGATTGGATTGTCCTCTGCAACACAAATTCTCAGCTCTTCTCTCGGAACTTGAGAAAAGTCGGAGTGAGCCGTTGTAGATTGGGGAAGTTCCAACTCGTTATGTCTCGCGGGACTGCCGCGATGCTCGACGCCATTCTGCTTGTTATGCCGAGCACCATCTTCTGCAGAGCGTACTTTATCAAAGGTGACCGTAAACCAAGCTGTGGTTCCTTGGTTTTCAATACTGTCAAGCTGAATAGTACCGCCCATCATGGACTCAATCAGACTCTTGCAAATGGAAAGCCCCAGTCCGCTGCCGCCATACTTCCTAGCTGTACTAGCATCGGCCTGGCTGAAAGGCTTGAATAGCTTCGTCAATTGCTGCAGTGGGATACCGATACCAGTATCTTTAACCCAAAATGTCAACGTGGCGGTGGTTTCGGTCTGCCCGTCGCAACGAGCCCCAACAGTGATCGATCCCTTTTCCGTAAATTTCATGCTATTACCAAGTAAGTTGCCTAGAACTTGGTGCAGCCGGACAGGATCGCCGTATATCAAAAGATCGGGTAAGTTAACGTCTTGAAGAATCTCGATATTCTTCAGTCGCTTTTTGTCACGATAACTGTACGATACCGATCGGACAATCTCGCGTATCATTTCAGCTGGCTTAAAGGATTCGATACACAATTCCATTTTGTCAGCCTCCATTTTGGAGAAGTCAAGAATATCGTTAATGACCGTAAGTAAGAGGTCTGCAGAGACCCGGATTGAGTCCGCCATCTCCGCCTGTTCCTTGGTCAAATTCAAGTCTCTGAGTAGTTCTGAATTGCCTATAACGCCATTAAGAGGTGTTCGGAGTTCATGAGAAACATTGGCCAAGAAAATCGATTTTGCTTTGGCAGCCTCCTCGGCCATTTTCACGCTAGCAAGTGCTTCAGCTTCAGCTTTTTTGGCTTTAAGCTCTGCCTGCTGCGCCTTAGCGAGCGCTGTCTTCTGCATTCGGACCATTGACGTGTTACGGAAAGAGACCTTTTCTACTTCTTTGAGAGTAAGAGCATTTGAGTAGCTGATACCTATTTGATTGACGAGAAGTTGGAGAACCGTGAGATTACGGTCAGTGAAAGCATTAGGTTCCCCTTCAAGATATAAGACACCTAAAAGTGGCTTATCCCCATGAACGATGGGTAAAGCAATCACTGACTTGCCAAGCGGGTTTTGCAGAGACCAGGCGTCCGTAACATTGCTAAACCGTTCGTCGTGGAGAATATCAGGGAGAAAGACCGTCTCTCGGAATCTTGTACAGTATAGTATGACGCCTTCGGCGACCAAGGCCGTCTCTCGTAAAGGAATGCCGGGAATGTGGGCAGTTGCCCCTTTATCATTGTTCCCACTTGCTGCTATGCTCCACCCAGGTGTTGGATCATCCTCCTCGACAACAATGGCCGCAGACGATGCCAAACCGCCACAATTCTGTAGAATTATTTCGCACATGGTTTTTAGCAGCTGATCTACTTGGAGAACGCTAGAGATTACTTGTGAGCTTTCAAGAATTGATGTAAGGTCGAGCATATCCAAGGCGGGTAGTCCAACACCGCCTCCGCCGTGACCGCGAGCATCTACCTGCCATGCTCCGATTCTGTCGCCTTTACTTTGAGTGATTGGGGCACGTGTCTGTTGTCGTTCATCGTCTTCATCGCCCTCGAGTGTTCGATATTGCACTGGAGCCGAATCCCCCGCGAAATCGGTCTGACAACTGGCATCGATCGCTCGCATATTTCTGGTAGCGCCCTGAAGTAGCAACTGGTGCTCATCCTCTATCGCAGAAGCTACTCCGGACGCACCCATCTGACGATAGAGCTGGACAGCTTCTTTTAGTGAATTTTTAGCAGCTCGACGTGAGCCACAGCGGAGAAAGAAACCCGCATAAAGATGATTTCCGAGTGCTTCTTCAAACAAAAATCCATTGGCCGACGCATGATCTAACATTTCCTCGTAGTTAGTGAGCGCCTTACCGTGTTCGCCTTCTAACTCAGCAACCTGGGCGGCGAGTAGGCGTGACCATGCATAATAATTCACATTATTAACCGTTTGCCAATCCTTTATCTTTCTCTTAAAGTACTTGACTTGTTTGATAACCTCTGTGGTCTGAGTGCGGAGCTCATTCTCGGATGGTCCATGGTCGATGTACGGACCATTCACTACTTTTGACGTCGTTTCAGTCACACCTCGAAGCGGGTTCTGCAGCTTGCTCCACATTAAGCTGCAAAGAGAAAGACCTTGGAATAGCATCGTGAGTCGGATGTTTCTCGCGGACCACATCCCATCACTTTTCTCAAGTGCCTGACCTCCAATCTCAATGGCCCTGGCGTAATGACCATAGAGGAATAGCGGCACTATTTCCCAGGCTTCATAGATGAACAATGGCCGATCGCTGGCCCTGACATTGGTTTTCAACCAAGACTTGTAAAATGTGGCATCATGCTGATCGTCGGTCATGACATTTTCCGCATCATGCACTCTTGTCTTACCCTGTAACGCACGACAAACTTGCCGCATAGATATTGCCATGGTGCCGCCCCGAGTATCATCCGCCCAGTTAGAGACTTCCTCACAGCCGTAGTTGACGAAGTTTTCTAAATCTGCGAGGTTTTCCGAAGCAAAGAACTTGAGGTTCGACATAATCCCAAAATTCAGTATTGTCGATGTTCTATCACCAGCTTGTAATGCGTATTCAAGAGCACCTTCAAGTTGATCTAGTGAGGTTTGAAGACTGACATGAACATGCCCAACGAAAAGCGAATATATGGTACCACCACGTCCCATGGTATAAGGATCCCGACACCTTTCCATCATTTCTAAGGAGAATCTGCCAACTTCTGTGGCAAATTTAATCATGTTGAATCGGCTGATAGCAATGGTTGCTAGATGTAAAAACCCCATTCCAGATTGCGGAAACAGTCCGCATGTGAGTTGCGTTTCCACCATGATCAATGACATGTAGTAAAATAATAATGCATCACTCCAAAAAGCGGCACTGATAGTTTCGACTAGCACGGCTCCAACAGCAGCAAGGTTGGTGTCCATTATCAATGGCTGCGAAAGAAGAGCTTCCGGGTCGAGTGATTGTACTTTGAAGGAAAGCCGCTCGAACTCTTTGTCACATTTTTCAAAGCTGGGCTCATCATCCACACGGATGCCGAGCGCAGTGAGGCAGCTCTTTAGGGCTTGGAATGCGGCAGGAGAATCGCCCTCATAAGCCAAAATCCTAGACTTCAAAACATATGCAGGAGCCTTGTCGACGGCACTTTTGGCACTAGAAAACACCACGGCTAGTATGCGTTTAGCCTCAGCATATTGACCTAAGAAGAGAAAGCACTCTGCCGCTCTAGTATGCAGTTGGAGGGTCTCTTCATAGTGAACATCGGGTTTTCCGTCCGTCCACGGATCCGGTTGCAGAAGCGAGAAGCAGCTGGCATAGTACTCTGCCGCAGAGGATCGCGCGCCACTCTCCGCTGCTCCTTGGGCACACTCGAAGAGTAACTTCCTGTAGGGCTGTCGTTGAAGTATCCGCTGGCTAATCATCTCCGTACATTTGGTGATGTGTAGAGCGGTGTCATCCCTGTATCTCTCCACGTTTGAGTAGTATTTGAGAAGAGTTTGTGCAATTATAAAGTGCATTTTCGGTGCATTACATTCCCCTAGGCTCTGTGCAGCTTGACTGTAGCGATCGTGGGCGAAACGGAATCTGTCATCCTGCTGAGTTGCAACGATTATATACGCTTGAATGGCTGCTTGCAAGCCTTCCACGGCGTCTTGTTGCGAATGGCACAGAGAATAAGGCCTAAACTCTTCGGGCGTCTGCGTCTCATTATCATCGAGACTGAATTCGCCACTCATAAGACGCTGGATCATTTCGAACGAGAAAGAGGTCCCTAAAACAGACGCCCACGCAAGAATTGACCGGGATGCTGGGGGGAGCTCGTTTAGACGGCCAGTTATAAACTGGCTGTTTAACGTGTCATGGTAATTGTCTGTCTTGAACTGAGTAAATATCCTATCCAGGCTGAACCGCCAGATACTCTGCTTATAGTCGTACCAAATGCAAGATTTATCATGACAGGTGGTAAGCATCTCCCTCATATAGAATGGATTGCCAGCAGTCTTGGACTGTATTACAGCCGCCAAAGCGATGACGTCTTCTTTGGGCCTTAAGAGCGTAGCAGCTACGAACGTGATGATATCGTTTTCGGTAAGGGGATTCAGCACGATCCTAGTAATACCCACGCCTCCGGCTTTAACATATTCTACTGGAGTGTTAGCTGGTTTGTCATCATATGGTACGTTTTGGGGGGTCAAACTGATACCCTCAGAGTCTGGCGGCTCCAATATTGCCCTGATCTTTTCTGGAAGCAACTCGTCAGGTCTATACGTGATGAGTAATACCATTTTCATTCGGGCCGAAACGACCTGGGCGATCAGCTCTAGGGACTCGTCGTCGGCAAACTGTAGGTCGTCTAGACAGAAGCATATGAATTTGTGCTGGGTGAAGAATCTGAGCACGTCCAAGGCGGTGTTCATAAGCCTGAGAGACTTCGTAGAAGTTCCGGCACGTAGAAAATCCTGGGACGCCCGTGAACCTAATGTAATGCTGTAGACGCTTCGGGAACTGGATGGGGATGAGTCTCGACGCTTGAATTCTGACCTTAGGCTCTTGTTGTAACTCTGTGAGGGTTGCCCCGAGTGGCCTGGTTTTTTGGTTGGAGCGGGACCAAGTAAAAATTCCGGAAGTCCAAGGGCTTTGTGGAGCAGAGGCCATGCGGGTCGGCAATAGTGTTTGAGTGCTTGGTGGAAAGGGGTGTCAGTATTGCTTTCGGAAAAAACTTGCTTGAACAGACTAGACAGCAGTCTTAGAACGGGCCCAAAGGGAGTCTTCTTCGCTATGTCAAATTTAGAACTGGCAAAATAACCTCGCCGACGAGCTTCGACTTGTATGCTCTGTATGAGACAGCTTTTACCGAGACCGGTAGCCTAGGTTTGGAAGTTAGCTATCATTCTCAATATGCGTGGCACGAAATGTGCTGATTAACGAAATATGCGACATCTCGTCAATTGCTTTGAGACACGATACTATATACATCGCTGTATCGCCATAGACGATACTTAGGGAATAATATAGCATCGCCGTGGATAATATAAGTAGTAGTCGAGACACAACATTTGCTTAAAGCAATTGACGAAACTTCGTATATTTTGTCAATTACTTTGAGTAATGATACCATATTTCGTCAATTGTTTTGAGGAAATATGTTGTACTCGGTCAACTGTTTGGAACTAATATCGAATTTCGACCGCCGCTTTATACTGTCCAGGCCAAAGCTGTATAAACAAAATGATGGAATACGAAACGGAAACCCGCTTACCCCAGATATACTAACAACTTCACATCTTCCTTTGCGACGGAATTTCTGTTTGTTCCGCTGATTGCTGAGGCTTCCCACACTGTCTGAGCTTCTCGAACCTCCAGCTTCATGGCTCATGCTATCTGTGAAACTTTTTGTATCCAAGGACAAAGAACTGTTCTTTTCCCAAGGCCTAATGTAATGCTCCCGTTCGTCGATTGAATTTGAATTTGAATGTGATCCGCCAGCAGATGGTCTTAAACTCGAACCACTCTTGCTTGACCTAACCTCCCCGCTCAGTGAGTTCGATCTTCCGAGTGAAATCGATGGTCTATCATACTCGGCAGAACTCACAGCATCTTCGCTTAAGCTAGAAGCCTCAGCGATTGCTATCTCAAACCCTTCACTAGATCCCGAGGATATGCTCTGGACATCCTGCTTCTGTCCATCCAAGTGCTTTTTCGAGACTTTATCGATTACTTTGACAACTTCCTCGTACTCTTGCGTCCTCCCTATCATAGCCGTTGGTAGTATAAAAAAGGAGGAGATATCCTTAGTTGCGATTTGGAAGCTTTCGAGCGCGTCAGAATCACCGGCGCCTAGAAGGTTCCTGACTTCTGTGAGATCATGCTTTAAGCCACTTGCTGAGTGATAGCGTTCTCCAATTATCTTCGCTGTCATTTTCTGAATGATTCTCCCGACGACTTCCGGCACATCAAGTCTCAAGCTCGACACTAAAGGCAATCTTCGTCCTAAAACTCCTTGGATAATATCCATTGGTGTCTCTCCTTCAAAGGGAGGCTGCTGAGTTAGCATATTCCAGAAGACAACCCCGAGTGCATATATATCCGTTCGACTATCTGGTTCCGCTGGCATGCGCCCTGTTTGCTCAGGACTCATAAAAGAAAGCTTTCTTTTGGCGCCATTCTCTTTCGACAGCGCGCTCCATCCAGTGCTCGTGAGACCATGCTCAAAGGTTCGCAAGCCTGAACCAAAATTCATAAGTCGGATTTTTCCAGTGTCCTCGCAAAGATGGAAAGCTTCCCCACGAATCTCGCCGTGGACAATGCGTTCCTTATGATGGAGTATCTCGAGACACTCAGTAGCTCCCACTGCGAAATCCATAAACGTTTGGAGCGGAATCGGTATGAGAGGAGTCGGATCTTCGTAATATGGTTCAACATCTCCCCCAACATTACGCCCCTTATAAAAAGCTGGCCCATAATCAATAACATTATGTAGGTAATTCGGCCCCGGTCGAATCCATATCGTTACCATGATTGTCCCTACATCTCCAGGGTGGCTTTGGAGTTTCAGCATATCCACGGGCTTAACAATGTGTTCGCCATGCGGGTCTACCGATTTAATCAACTTCTTGCAGATATAATACGTTCGTTCCTCCCTGAGCGCATGTAAGGAGATGCGCGCAACAACGTCCAATTCTCCAGAATCCTGCTCATCGTTACCTGCAGAACCAACTTCACTGCCACTATCACTTTGTACTCCGGTTTGATTTCCGACATCGAGATGAGGTTCGCCGAGTGCGTTTCGTTCCGAAGGTGCCTTTCTATTCGGCGCAGAGGATCGTTTCGGATTCTTCCGACCATATATTTGCCTGTGTTCAAGAGCGTCAGGTCTCAGCTCGTCTAGTTCAAAGGATAATCGCATACCAGTTGTCGTAGGGAGTATGGAATATCCTCGCCTCATCCCATGTGTATCCCGGAATCTGCTGTAACCTTTCAAAGAGTCTTGCAGGCGGGTCTTCGAGGCCGTCCATGATGACTTCCTGCTCAAGTCATCTCATGTCATTTGTCCCCCAACTCGAATCGTGCGGCTGTCTACAAAAGCTTCAGGGATGAACATTTAGGTTTCGGTGCGTTCAAACCCACTATGCCTCTATTAGGATGATTAAGCTTGGAGGATCGACCGATTGAGGTGTATCCCACCAGCTCAGTTGTGGCTGGGGATGACGTGGTGGCGCCAAAGATAGTTAACCTTGAATATCATCAGGGTTTTGGCGGCGTATAAATATCTAATTGGTTGTAAATTAACGCGATAGAGCCTGTCACCTGATGCATTTTGGAGTGCCACAAAGGGAGGAGTGGGAAGTTGCCAATTTGGGACCAAAATCTATATTATTCGTGATAGTAAAGATACCATAATATAGCAAATAGAGCAGCATGTTTATTTATCTGAAAGATAAACATAACACAAATCAGGAATCTACTAGACCTGGGCTGTCGCATAAGTCGTGTTTTATCGTAAAAAGTCCCGTCCTTCGGCTGTTGTTTTAGTGAGGAATGTTACCGAATATTATCAAAACCCCTAAGTTTTTACCGTAAATTGACATCCTAATTCTCGACAGCCACATCTCACTAAAGAACTAAAGTCACTGTCGAATGCCATTATTTGTTTTGAGGCCCTAAGAGCATGTCATCTATTCCGTCTGTCAGTTATAGCAAATAAGCACATTCGTCAATCTCAAACCTTCCAAGAGTAAAAGTGCTTCCCTCTCCTTGGTTATAATTAATAAGTCATAGCACAACAAAATTTCTTTCTTTGGTTGGTTCAAGATCAACGAATCAAAAAAAATACTTAAGGTTACCCGCTATTCGTAACTAACTGAAGTACCGAATGGTCGGGAGATTCTGCTGCTTATTCTATTTTCTCCGAATATGGGTATGGCGAACATTCTCACGAACTTCTAACCTCCATAGGGTCTCACAAAATCAGGTACTACGGCTTACATGGCGTTCGAAACCTGAAATTTAATGCAACCGTAGAAAAAAAGTTGCAAGACTATTCTATACTAGGTCCTGTTCGCGATGCCCGAGGATACAATGTACCTAAAATTCTTTATGGATTTAGCATGAATCTTTAAAGTAGCGGAAGATCAGGTAGAATGCGTTACGAGTGCAGTCTCGTATCCATTTTCTCGCCCCTTCTATTTGTTCCGTACTCGATCATTCTTGCAAAACCTTGCTCCTCGCTTATATGTAGCCCCCCCCCTGAAAATGAAGACAATAACATGTGTCACCTCACGTTGATATCAGCTTACTCGTTAACAAGTCGCGATTCCGGATATTAGAATGAAAAAACCAAAAACGGACATACTAGCCCGTAGCTGTTTTATTCTCGTGATACAGTGCTACAATTCAGTCAGCAAATGGCAGCAGGTTTTCGAAGTCGTAGGTTTCTTGAAGATATCGATACATAGCACTGAAGGAATGGATTTATTGAAATCAATTTTTAAGTTACCAGAGCTGAAGGCCGAACCGGAGAAGACACCCAGAACAGAACATCCTCATGCGAAACACGTAAAATTCTTACACAATCTCACCGCGTCTACCATAGGGCTGAAAAGATCTCGCTCAAACGCAACAAATCAGAATGCCGACTTCGAACAACGTCTCATGCCCATGTGCTCATATCCTCTAGCTCGGACGTCGTTTCATGCGGTGAAGGGAGTGAGAAGTGCTAGAAATGTCAGAATCCCTCATCTCAAGAATGCAGGATAGCCTACTGGTTGACAAAGCTGCCCCCCACCTGGCCATGTAAAACTAGCTCCGGCAACAAGTTCGCAATTCACACAACGGTCGTGCTTGCAAGGTGAAGCGTTGCAGCGGACACCGCCATCATCGAGTTGTAGGTGTCTGCACTGACAACATTTCCAGTATACTGACATTTTGAAGTGTTATTTCGGCGAAAGAAGAGGAAGATATCGTTATCGTGAAGTTTCCAACTTCCTGATATCGAGATTGCAGCTTCAGGCTGAATTGTGAGGTGATTAAGCGATGGCACGTGGGCCCGAAACAGATGGATGAGCGTGGGGAAACCAGATACCGAACAAGATAATGATGAGCTTTGAAGAGCGATAGGGGCTCTCTATATATTGTATCCACCCTGGAGTAAGACATGGAGGAAGGCCGGCGAGGGACGCGAGGGACGCGAGGTATCGTAGGTAAAAGGGAGTTGTAGCCTAAAGATGTGTTTAAGGTGTGACTTACACACCACTTCAGATATACTCTGAAACGCGAGACTTGGCTCTGATTTTGTATGTCAGGGGTAAAGATAGTGTTGCGTGATTTTGAGCGTGGAAGTTTGCGACGGGTGAAGGTACGGAGTTTCTGGATTCGGGTGGTGACTGGTTGGTCTACGCACCGAATGTCACCTTGCTTACTGACTGGAAGGAATCTGGGAGTTCGACGCCGTGATATCCATAGTTGAGCATTTGCTAGTTATAGAGTATTTCAATGTAGTCAGCGTAGACATTTCATCATCAGGGGTGATCAGATGAGTAACAACGGTACCAAGAGGGAGCCCGGACTAGAGTGTTAGCACTAGCCTTTGGAAGCACAGCACTGCCTTCCACTGCATATAGGTGCTTTGTAGATCAGCTTTGAAATAATCTGTAGCAGTTCCCAATAATCGATAGGGATGATGTTCCCTCCACCAAGTCACAGAAACCCTGAAAATACCGATGTTGTGGGTCGGCGCCAGCCGTTCTTCGGGACTCACTGATGAAAACAGGGTGAACAGCAGGTCATGACAGGGAAGAGGGGTAAGCCTTTTTGACGCGGAGTGCATGACGGTAAGCCAACACATCCAGTAAGACTTTTCGTCTTTTTCCACGCAACCATTACGGCTCGGGCGTGTCCATTGGAGGGCCTCTGCGCCGGGAAGGAAGAGGCGTGGCATTCTGTAGCACGAGTACGAGGTGCTTTGAAGGCAGTTCTCCGGTCTGTAGTCCATGGTATCGGAAGCCGTACGTGATACGAAGGCGTAGGAAGCGTTGCTGTACGACATGCTGTAAGTTATAGCTGTCGTAACACGAAGAGATACCTAATTTTCCTCCCTAACATTTCGCTGTGCCTCGCATTCTTCATGATATGCTACATACTGTACACCGGAACGAAGACCCCCATAAAACGTGCCTAAGCGATAGGCGTTCAAGGCTCAAGTATAACCTGGAATACTGGGCAGCTCGGCAAATCCAGTCTTTTGATCCCCCAGGAGTGGGATGATCAAGCAACGTTTCAAGGAAAGTTTTGTTCAACCGGGCGATAGGAATGAGCTTAAATACAGTGTCTTACGATAGATAAACTCTTTTGATATCTCTTGACTAAAGGTTAAACGTCATACCAAGTGATGTGCCACGAGATAATGAGTCGAACGAGCGAGTTTGGATAATTCAAGATGTTGACCGTTCTCTGCCATTTTTGATTTATGTCCAGGTTCGCCCTAGTATGCGGTACAGACCTTCCTATTCACTCAACCCGAAGAGGTACATGTCTCGCTAAACAAAAAGGGGGGAGGCCAAGAAAAGCTAGGACCAGGTACGTAGGTACTTTCGTACATATTCTCAGGCTAACCGAGATTGCTTCTGATCGTCGTTATGTTCTGCAGGAGCAATAGTAGAGGACGTTGAGAATTAAAACCTGGCAATACGACTTCGTATCCTCTACCGCCTAATTTGACAGAAGCTACAAGAGATTTAGGGCAGCCGCGGGCTACCGACATCGGCTAGCAGAAACTTCTACGTCATCACGAGAGTACAATTATGGATGTAGAATTTTGAATGGTGACATGGTGAATTGAATGTTTGTTACAAACGCAGTATTCGTTGTGCTGCTGAGGACATGTCGCTGACCAATTCCGATAACTGTTTGGAGAAATATGTTTGATATGATAACTGGTAGCTGAATGCTGAAGTAAATCTAGACGTTGAAATCGAACTATAGAAAAAGAAAAAACCACAATCCGAAAGAATTAGGAACTACATAGGCTATGGAACGTAAGCTTAGGTAAAGCCACAAAACAAGTATCTGTCATCGCTAATATAAATCTGAACAAGAGATGGGTTGCATTTTGCTAGACGACAAACGTAGAAACACGCAAATTACAACCACCACTTGGAACCTACACTGCAATCTAGTACACTATAGTAACAATCTACGACTTATTTTGCTACTGAATTAATAATTTACGCACCTAATAAATGTGCTAATATGATTCATGGCCTCACCAAAAAAGTCAATCGAGTGTAGTAGCGAGCAAAGTAGACGATCTCGCGGAGGACAAAATAAGTGTCAATTATCTATCCACTAATCATTAGACTGGAAGGGTCGACTTAAAATAGAGCTCAAGAAGTCTGATTTAATCGAAATAATTTCCGGAACCTACTAACCCTACGATATCTCATTAACTTACTTAAAGAAATATCGTGTTTCGACTACAACTTGTTCTGTCTACTACGAGACGATATACACTTTAAGTAATACCCGTTGGTATTTTGATGGATACTACTCAATTCCAGTTATAAACAAAAAATGTCCTTTTTAATTTCATAATTCAGCCTCAAAGCCTACACGAAACCAACATAATTCACTAACATAGAGCAAGAATTCAAAATCGAACAACTTGCCGTTTTAAAAACGTAACCTTCACCACCTCAGTTAATCAACACCACAAACTTTTTGCTTTTACCTTGACTTCCACGACTTAAAACACGAAAACCACCAAGTACCGCATTCCAAATTTGCAATCTACATCAAGGATAGAACTTAAGTTGCCCCACGACAGCAACTGCGCCACAACTTCACTTTATTACACTCTGCAAAATTATGACGATATTCAATGTCAGAAAGCAAGATACAATTAGCTATACGCTAACTTCTTACATAGCTGATCAGACATGCTCTTACGTTCGAGGTAGATGTAACATACCCAAACCCCTATATTTGCCAAAGAAATTTGAGAAGATACATATATATTCTATCCTGTAATAAGGACAAATATGTTCCTTAAAGAAGGTGTAATGGTAGGCGGTTGCCTGATGCCAATATGCTTCTACAGTGTCCCGTCAGTCTTGAATTAGAATGGCAGTAGAGCGAGTTTACATCGCTTAATAGATGTATCTTTTATACTTCATGAGCTTGAACAGACGGAATTCATGTGAAATTCTTTCTACAAAACACCTTGAGATTAGATCCAATCCAACAGTCTAAAATTGAAGAACCAAATTAATAGTATTTTGAGTTAAGACGTCGCTCAGATGCCATTTAGTCAAATTTCATTCAAGCATTGAAGTATCCCGAAACCATTTATCCCGTAGTACATTGAAGAACAATAAGTAGCCAATCACCAACCTACATATTACTATACCGAATAACACAGAGCAACGTCCTGTAGCTTTCATATTGCCTTACTGCTAAAGAGAATATCCATCAGCTCAACATCTTTCAAAGATTTAGAAAAGTCACAATGATATCCGGGAGACTTTATAGAACAGTGTCCAACCAATAAAGCGTCTCAAAACAGCTTGCAGAATAAAATAAAACTGGCAGAACCTCTTACCAAACTAGTCTACGAAGCGAAGTACAATTCAAAATGGGAAAGCATTTTCAACTAAACTCTAATTGCATCTCAACAGAATTCGACAACCTCATATTACTAAAAAAGGAGAGACACAATAAACAAGATTATCTTAACTTTATGGAAGAAATATCAAGTTTTGACCATCAGACTAATGGTTATCTCATTTACCGCAAGGAGGGATCTTGTTTGCGGATGTTTGTTTCTATGTCTTGTGTGACAAAGTATTGGTCAATCAAGAGAATTGAGAATACGTCACGTTTTTCCAACTCTTGAATATTCAAATATCTATAAAGGATAACTAGATAAATCTCGGTAAGTCACTTCGGAAATTCAATACACGGAAAATAACTCCATCTGCTGCAGAGTATCTTTTACCTCCATGTATCTAATTATAGCAAGAACCATTGATGTAGTCAGCTTATAATTGATTGCAATGCAACAGTATACAAATAAAAATTCAATAAGTCATGCAACATCAATTAATTGAAACTCAGCGGTAAGCGAACAAGAAGATCTCGATGATATTTCTTAAAACGATGTTTATAAGCGAAAACGATGAGTCAATACGTCGATACGTCAAATAAATCCACGCTTACATTTTCAACCAATATCCATCAATTGAAGAATCAAGAATAGATAGCAGAGTATCATTGCTAGCCATTAGCTGATTCCCATATCTTCATCAGGCTTCCGTTCCACAAGCCCGCATAAAAGACGAGACAAATAAGAAGTCTCAAATTTGCCAAAAATGTTGGAACCACGTGACATAGTCAACATCGCCTACCAGGGCAAATCTTGTACCCCCCGAGGTCTGTACGAAGATATTCCATTACCGCGATATCCCATCGGCATACCGAGGCGACCGAGTATCAATCCCACGTGAGATTTGCCCTACCATTGCATTTGCATGTCCTGGGTCCCCAAAAGGAACTTCTCATCAGTGAAGTACGTCACGGAGTGTAACTCCAGGCAGCGACGGAACCATGGTAACAGGGCTGACTTACCTAGAAAGCGTTCTGGATCTTGATGAGGTTGATGAGATCCTGGTGGGTACCTGGATTTTGAATTAAAGAAGAAGCGCGGAAGACGCCAACTATGGCATCACGTGGCTGATACAGGATCTTGATCAATGGCAAGCCTTGAGATATCCCGTCCTCTGACTTGGATGAAAACAGCAATGGATGACCCCCAACTTCAGTGACACAACGATTGCTTATCTTCCAAATAGGACCCCGGTTCAGAAGCAGTAGAATAGTGAAACCTAGCAAATTGCTTGTCCATTTGTTGGGCACTACACAACTGGAGTGATATCTTCCTTATTGTTCTCCCTGTCCCTTACCCCGCGATGTATCAGTCTTTTTGGTGGCGTCTTTTTGACTAGGTATGCATGCTGTACGAAGTAACGCTGTTGGAACGTAATTGCAGCTTTGCCAATTATCCAATTGAGCATCAACTAGGTAATGGATAGAGGGCCGAGCCTGAATGGGCACTGCCTGGTCTCTCGGCATTGATATGTCAAATTCCTTTTGGGGATTTGCCCCTCTTTCTTTGAAGAATTTGGTAACACGGGAACACCTGTATACCACGTCTTCCAAGGTTTCTGCTCACGGTTCTTATCAGGGCGTAACCGTAGTCGATGGTGGTAAGATGGGACTCAGGGACAAGTCATTTTCCGCCTCACATTAACGTCTCTTTGATCAATGTTACTGTGACACTGCAGTAGCTGGGAATTTAGTGATCAGGTACAGCATCATAAAATAGGTCACATGCTAGAGAATCCACTACGACAACTTTGCTGCTCTGTCAGACGAAACGAGGAGCAAGCAACTCATGTCGGTTCCCGTTTATCATGCAATTCTATTTATTCGCATCACAAACACATTCGCGTTGCGGGGTGACCGAACAGCCTCACTTTCGAATGCATTTGGTGGAGTAAATCGAGATCACTTGCATAATTCAGGTGCGGCTGAACAAGCAAACAAACATGATCATGGAAGTACGAAATTGCGTTTGAAGGGTGTTGAACGTTGCGGGATAAGGTGAGATGCTAATTGTGAGACAGGCAGGCCACAACTGGACACAATCGGACCATGATCAAATCAGAGAGAAACACATAATAAGGCAAATTGAAGCCTAGAAAATGGCAAAATAGGTCGCCAATTGTGACTGATCGAGATGAAAGAGAGGATTCGTCCGGACGTGAATTGCTACGGATATCAATGCCGAGAAATATAGAACACGATAGAAGTTCAAACATGAATGCATTAACCATGATTCCGGTTCTGCAACCCATACCTGCTCGATCGAAGATCAATTGCGGGGTATGAGGTTAGACCCTCTTGGTCACTATGGGACAAATTGCAACGTTTGTCAGCCCACGATGCTAAGTAAGGTAGTGGTGGCCTTCAGGATTTGCTTAATTGACCACAGATTGAGCGAATACGACATATCGGATTTCTCTTGTGGTAGTGATGTGCATGTGGTATAGATTGAGAAAGCGAGCTTGATTGTCTAACTAGGAGATGAGGGGTAAGAAGCAAAGATAATGCAGGGGAGGGGACTCGTATGGTGATTTTGGGAAAGTCAAGAGAGTAACTCCGTCGAGTTCCAAGCGATATCATGAAGATGCACTTTGCCGCACCCAGCGACAAGAATGTGGAGAAAGGAAGCTGGCGCAAGGCGCACGCCTCCGGGCCGCACCTGAAGAAAACACACGTTTGTGCAGCTTCTTGCAGGGCTGTTCTCCGGTGATTTCAACCGGACACCATTTAAGCTTGGGCCAGAGAGAAGACGGGTAACGATAGGAAAGGAATCATTGAGGTCTTGTTGCAACGGTGTAGCGCCAAAGTTCTAGTTGAAGATGGTGCCGCTATATTGTTTCGTGCCATCTTGAGCTCAGAAGGATATCCTCGCCTCATACTCGCTCGCCACAAAGAAACGTATTTCTAGCATAACTAAGAAATGCAATATTCCAATGTGGTGATACCAAGGACGCGGGACTCGCCCGCTCTGGAGCTAACGCCGTGCAACAAAAACCTGGTAGGAACAGAAGAGTCTCCGACCATGTATTGAAGCCGTCGCAGGACAGACGTAGGACAAGAAGAGGAAAATAAATGCACTCGCGATAACGATGAGTTGGGAGCTCTGGCATCGCAAATATTCGCACCGAGGCAAACCCCTCTTGCCTCTTGAGGAATTCTGCCACTTGAGAGGTGCAACATGAGGAACATTCCCGAGACATGGTCTGGGCAGGAGGACTTGAGGAAGTACAGACAGATCGAGCTTCGTATACGGTGCTGTCTCTGGTACTTTGACTGTTGACACCTTCAGCTAACACATTTCAACCGACTTTTCAAACTTACCACACTCATGAGCGCAAATTATAAAGTGGTTCCCCTCACTTTTATGTTGTTGGGTACTATCCCACGAAGTGACTTGTGACCTGTTAAGTACATGTCCCTGCGGCCAGAGGTCTGCTTGATAAATCTGCTTGTCCATAACGGTCTTAGAAGCCGATGCACGAAGCGCTTTCTGGTTCCAAGGATATCGAAGGATCCGAGCCTATTTTGGTGTCGTGGATTTGAAGTACTCACATGGCTTGTGGCAACTTCGTTTTAATGCCCCCACGCACAAGCAATGCCATGTTTGTTAATATATCTTGTTGGGGGTTAGTACTTGCGGACCAGATAAAGACGTCCATTTCGTAACAGCTGATAACGAAACAATTTAGAACCGGGCTAACAGTTGCAAGAGTCTCAAATTGATATTGCTTACTTTCTAGCTCAAACACTGCTCTTGTCATCCTGTGAGCCTTCTTGCGCGTGCTCTCCCCACAAACTTGCTGCTGCTATTTCGGGCTTCAGATTGTTTGTTTTGGCTTGCGTTCATGCAAATCACCGCTGCGTTTCAAACAATTCGTGAAGATCTGAGTGGTTGTAAAAGTGGGACACACCCATCGAATTGGTCGAGCAAGGTCGCTGTTGCAACTTGCAGAATGATCCTTCCTAGATAGACTAGGTGCAGGATGTACCGAATGTCTGTCGAGTCAAGGAAGGCACTGGGACGGATTGCCATGCAGAATGATTATAAGAATGGCTGAATAGTCGACAGAGAGCGTGGGGCTTCCAGTTGAGGCAATAATCAGTTACCGTTACTGTTGGTTAAGTTTTGTGAGCGGAAGAAGGATGAACTCGTGGTGATGAGATAATCTAGCTTTTCGCTTATTGATAGTACTGCATCGCAGCTCCGGTCTGATAAGCCCGTTAAGAGGCATTTCACTGCCGATTTAACTATTAATGAGTTGGACTGAAAATTCAAGATTTCACTATCACTACAGCGGTCTGCCAGACGGTTTGTGCGAATTCGCTTTTTGCATAGCGAAACGCTACTGCGGTGGTTACCTCAAGTAGAACATACGAAGTACTCCAGAGGTATTATTAGTGAAAGACAGGACTGTTCATTGTGGTCTGGCCTCCACTCGATCTTCCAGCTATTAGTTAGTGGTTAACACTACTCTGCAGCACTTACCTGTTTTCTGCAGGTTATTTCACGCTCACGCATGACATTTGGACATGACGCTTAAGTTCATGTACCTCCCCTCGACTGACAAGTATGGGTTCAGGAGTTAGTGTATGTCGCTCACGGCTAGCGACATAAGAGAGCACTTAAGCAGAAGTAATTTGCAGAGGACATGCCGACAGCGTCTGCACATTGACGGAGGCAACTAGGTGAGGTGGCATAGCATTGATGGTGTCACAATTGCTGACACGCTGAGGCTCTGCCTATCCATGGTCTGATGCTACTGCCTCGACATTGTCCGAGATAGCTCCTTGAACCGTATTGATGTAACACACGCCTCATCATTGCTTGAGCTCCCTCATTGCTTCCGACAGCGGGTACAGGAGTACAGCCGTAGCCAACGCAGTCAAACAAAACTCGAAGCCCAAGGTACAAACCAAGACTCCAGACTTCACGATAACTCGAGCATCCACCACTTCGAAGTGCTCGCTACGACCCCACGGCACCACTATCCGGCTTGGTCAATCGTACTCGCCGAGTCCTCTGTCGCTGTCGCGTTGCCGTCACCTTCAGGGGTCATGCTCTCAAGACCTTGATCGCTAAGTTGCTTGGATGGCCGACAGACTCTCGGACAGAGAGAGATTATTCGGGTGCCCAAGAAATCGCAGGGCTCCCTGAACGGCTGAACCCTACCAACCCTGGCATCATCATCGGAACAAATCGACCATCCCTTCTTCTTTTTTCCTTCGATGCAGATCAGTGAGCTTCGATGCGTCGATACGGCAGCCAAACCCTGCCAACGTCGCCTCGCTTCCGTTTCTGCCTCCTGAGATGCCGCACGTCCCAGTCTGCCAGAGATATGTCCTCCCGGGCGCCCCAATAGTGTTGCAAATATCTGCCATGCTGAAGGCAGGCGTCCGGGTGCGACGTGTCTGTCGTTCCCCGTGAGCTGCTCCTGTGGTGGATGTGTGATGGTACCTCAATATGTGTCACCCTCTCGACACCACCAAGCAGAGCGGGCAGACACTTTGCAAACAGCAACAAGGTTTGTTTGCTGACATTCTGGCGCGCAAGTCCAACGGTAAGGTAAGGTATGGGGAATGGCACGTGCTCAACCAGACGAATGGTAAAGGACAGGGGGGTTGACGCTCTGCTTCCCTGCAGTGCACTCCTTTAAGCGGCGTCCTTCGAACTTTCTCGCTTAAGGTACGTCTCCCACGCACGCAATCGCTCGTTCTTGACTCCTTTCCATAACGACAACCACCGCATTATTATTCACCCATCCTTGGTCTGCCATTCTCGAATGAACAGGCCAAACCATGCTATCCAACTTCGCTGTCCTTGGGTCATCCTTCTTCCCGGCACCACTTCGAATTGCTTGCGCTGTCTGCTTCCCGTTTGTGCCGTTACCGCAATGCGCTCTTGGTGGAGAATCCCAAGCACATGGTGAGCACACCAGCGCACTATGATTACTCCCGTCACCCGTGTTCGTCTGAAACCTCCGCACCTCTTTCGGGAGCAAAAGTAGTATCCGGAACCGACAGGTTGAATTACGGTGGGCCAAGCGGCAGGAATGATGCCTGGTACTGTGAAGCTTCTGAAGCTTGTGTTGATTTCGTTTGCGGTGGACACCAAACAGACGATGCTGTCGAAACGTGACAAGATTACCGGTTGATAAACCTAAAAGGCGTTTTATATGTCAAAGTACTGGACACAGAATCATCGACAGCAAGCCGATCGCCAGTACGTCGTACCCCTTCCCCTCGCACCGCTCCGTACGCAGCTGGGCACGCTTGGTTGTTCGCTTCAGGCACTGGTGGACTGACTTTGAGGTCACAACTGTTGGGTGACGACACCAGCAAGATCAACAGCTGCTTTTGCAGCCCGAAAAAGGGTTGGCAGGGGCAGCACATGGCCAACTGGACACAAGGAGGGGCATGAAGTTGGCTGATTGGCTGTGGGCTCTGCCTTATGTTCCTGACTGCAAATCGTGGCCTTTTTACGAAGTGCTTGGTATGGCGCGCCCACACATCGTTTTGCCCTGCCCCTCTGAACGAACATGCTTCTGTTCTGCTTCTTGCTCGGGAAAAGATACGAAATGAGGGACTTCAACCCACGCCAGATAATAGTCTCATTATAGCGGCTTCCAAGTCATTGCATGAGCGAGGGATCCGTCTACACGAGATACATGAACCGTATTAGAGGTAACATCGACATGAAATCCGAGCTATCATCTTCTGCAGCAGATGGCGCTCCTTCTTGAACACGAACGAATTGGCACGTCGAACGTGCCTGGGCATGTCCACTTGCGTGGTGGTACAGTATCTGCATCCTCCTACGAGTCCTGTGGTTCCTCGTTATTATTGCCCCTCCATGTGTTTTCATCCACTCGATGGAGTACCGAGCCTGTTAAGTGTATTTCCGCTCTTCTGTCTCGTTACCAAAGAGCTACGTGGTTGCCGTGCCGTACTTGAACAGAAACGCAGCGCAATGTGACTTAATCTGCTCTGCATCTCGACGCGCGCTGCAAGAAGATAAGAGAAAAGGAGACGGAGATGGAGTAATTGGAATGATCTTGCAGTTATGCATGATGTTCCGTTGCAATCCTTGTTCTACGGTATGAAACACTGTCCCACATATTTTACAATGACGCGCTGCTTAATATCCCGAAAATTCGACTGCCGCATAGAAGGAAGCGGTTCAAGTGAAGCTCAATCATCGTAATATCGTTCTCTGTCTCTGTGGCCTGGTTTGTACCAATGGCCAGCAGGAGGTCCAGGGGCTCGAACTATCAGAAGATACACGTACAAGATAAGCAACACTACTGTGATAGATGCTTTGTCAATCCCCACGATCCCCACGATCGCACACAAGAAAGGCCGGCGGACGCTAGAGGCAGAATCATTTTCATTGTGCCAACTGCGTTGATTTCCTGCTGATCGATTATGAAAGGACGGCGGTGAGTACGGTCGTGTCGAGGCGCCGAGGGCCTGCTTTGTCCTATTGTTGGGTTGGCCAGCGAAGCAAATAAAAGTCCTCGGGGCCCCTGTAAACGAGTCTCGTGAACAATCTGATAATACTGGAAAACGAACGCCCCATGCAATGGCATCGTAGAGCGGTGTACAGTAAGACGCAAGAACGACGATGACTGGAAGAGGAAAGGTGTCGAGGGGGCTAAGGACGAACCAGGCGGTACCACACGGGGGACGAGTTAGATGCAAGAATAGAACTTGGACTGAGCGAGGAGAAAAGTGCTGTTTATTAAAGTAATAATAGCTGCCGTTGCCTTTCCTGCATTTGTCAAGTCCAGTACCACCCCAACCAAAGCCATTCTTGCACTGCATTCACAACGACCACGGTACCTTTCGAGTGGTATTTTGATATCCAAGAGATACTTATTTATTACCACGGCCCATCCCTTGCCGTTGGATCACCCTTGACCTACGATCGGTAGTCCATTCTCGGATTGATTGCCTTCGCTTCTGAAGCTTTACCATATCCCATCCATCCCTATCCGGATTTACAAACGACACTTTAGAGGTACCAACCACTAGCGGACCTGGTTGCTGGTCATTCACTCGACCTCTGCCTATTACTGCCTCTGCGATTACTGTTTCCGCAGGACTTCTTTACACATAAACTGCCTAAGCAACAACCTTTAGTTTGGGCCCAGGACTGCGGCGGTCGAAACAATAGCAGCCAGTGCCAGCCACAACCACCAGAAGTTCAGCACCGGCCCATGACCAACACGAGGCCCAACTCGAGAGTTCCCTCATCTTGACCAACAAGACGTGTTTCGACGCGTGGAGGCTGCTCCTGTTTGCCCACGAAAGCCGAACGCGAAAGACAAAACCAAAGTCAATTCGAATTGGCTCATATCAGCCGTTTCTCCTCGACATCGCCCTACGAGCGAAACATCACCGCATATTGATTATTGTCCCCACGACTAGGCGGACCCGGCCCAGCGCGGAGACTAGGTGCTCCAGCAGCACACGGTAAGCTAAAATTACAGCAAAAAAAAAAACGGCCTCCAGCGCAGCCTAACCCCCCTAGGCTACCTTCGTTCCCCCCAACCGGCCGCCCACCAGGTACCTTTCAACCATTCACGCCTAGCGCAGGCCCAACCCCGACTCCCGACGAGCTCCCTCACCACAATTCCACCATCAAAACCGACCAGATCCTCCTTGCTCGTCCTGGCACCAAGGCACCGCACCGCATCTCTCGCTCACCCACTCCACGCTGCACCGAAATTCGCTGACTCCACCAAGCCACTTGTTTCCACCAGCACCAGCCCAGCACCAGCTCACTGACCACCCCCCGAAAGCTGGTATTTGCGCCCCTACAAAAAAACACCCTCTCCTTTCACCACTCACCACTCACCACCGCGCTCAGCTTCTTTTCTCCTCCACCACCACCTCCTTCACTTTGATCCCAAATTATACAAATTTTATTTGCTCGACTTCTGCGATCGTCGACGACCTCACACGTTCCTTCTGCGACCTCGTTTGATCTGTCCTGCCTGCACGCGCGTCTGTGACTCGGTGCTCGACTCACTCCCTCGTCATATCAAGCTTCACGACCACACACAGCAGCACGCAACGAACCCTCCCTGGTCTGGGTAATACTTTTCCTCCCACGCCCACCCCTCGTCGACGACCCTCCATCCGGTCGTGTGCATACACTGCATATTCTTCATATAGCGATCGATCAAAAAGTACCTGCAACATTGTCCCGAACAGACCATCACGCCCGTCTGACGTGGATTGCAAAAAATATCTAATTGGCATCCGCCTTCCCCGTACCATTCCTCGAATTGCGCCCAACCAGCTCCCACGTTGCCTTCGACCAGACCATCCCCCAACGACATGCGCTCAATTACAGGGCAGAGACTTTTCTCATAACCCTTCTGCTCCTTATCTGCCGATTACCTCTCCAAGGCTGCGCCATTGGGCACTTTTTGCCTTCCGCGGATGACGATGACTTCAAACTCCTCGAGTCCGTCGCTCAGGGCGACTGCAGCTGCGATGGACCCCCAACCTACCTCGACTCCTATGAAGCCCGCGTCCTCACGATCTTCCTCCACCACCAGACGCTCGAGACCCAGCCATGTACAAACGGGCTTCCTCCCCCCCATATCTTCCAACTATTCCATGCCGAGCTCTGCGATCAGTGCATCCTCGATCACTTCGAGCTCGCTCCAAGCATCCCCGATCATGTCTCCCGAGACGGCCCAGCTCACCACCAACAACTCTTCCATTCAAGGCTCGCCCGATGGCCCTCGTGGGCGTGAGTCGGACTTTCCTCCACCTCCGTTCGAGCTTCCCGAGTCAATCGTGTCGCGCAAGTCAAGTCAGAGCGCAATGAGCGAGGCCATGGCTGCGAGCAAGTCTCCTGGACTTATCCGGAGGTTGTCCAACAGAGCGTCACAATTCGCCGGCCGCCGACGCCAGTCTTCCACCACAGCAATGAGCCGGGATCACAGCAACGGCCCTGTGATCATGCGACGGAGGAGTGATAGCACAAACACAGCTCCGGAAGGTCGCGGTGCCATGTTCACCGATTCGGACTCTGATGCGAATGGCGACTATCAAGAAGGTTATTACCTTGCAGGTACAGAGCCGGCCCGGGATTTTCCAAGCACCACATCCTCGATTGGCTCGTCGACAATAGCAACCTCACCCAGTGGGGGCGGCGCTGGACCCGTGATACCTTCGATACTACTTCAAGGTACCAAGTTGACCAAGGTTACCAAGAAGAAGAAGCAGCTCCTCACTTTCGTCTTGGAAAATGAGGCCGCCAAGGTGTCCTGGGACAAGAATCGGCCGTCCAAATCTTTCTACATTGATAATATCAAAGATATTCGAATTGGTGCCGATGCATCCAATTACCGTCAAGAGGTCGGACTGCCACAGGCCGATGAAGCAAGGTTCTTTTCCATCATCTACGTCAATCCCGAGAAGTCAAAGAGCAAGCAGTCGAAAGTTATGCATTTGATTGCGGACGATGATCAGACTTTTGACCTGTGGATCACCACACTCGACGCAATTTCCAAGCACCGCCAAGATTTGATGGCATCGTTGTCCTCGTTCCACGACAAGGCTGTCCGTTCATACTGGCGAACGGAGATGAACAGGAAATTCCAAGACCGACCACATACCGAGGACGAAGAGGTGATTGATGTCGTCGGTGTTGAACGTCTCTGCAAGTCGCTTCATATCCACGGTTCGTCTTTACAGCTGCGTCTGAAGTTCCAGCAGGCCGATTATACGAAATCTGGACGCTTGAATTTCGACGAATTTCAAGAATTCGTCAAATTGATGAAGAGACGAGAGGACGTTCGGGCCATCTATCGTGAGATTGCAACTGATGCCAGCAAAGGGCTGACTTCGAACGAATTTTTCAATTTCCTGACAGACATCCAAGAGGAAGACGTCAATGCAGATCAGCAGCATTGGGATGGTGTCTTTGCTAAATTCGCTCGCCGCTCGAAAACTAAGGAACAAGCACAACAAGACCTCATCGATGGCGAAGTTCCTCGTATGAACGAGGCAGCGCTCAGCAGTTACCTCATCTCTACCTTTAACGTTCCTCTCCACAATGCTCCAGCGCCAAACCTAGATCGGCCGATGAATGAATACTTCATTTCCAGCTCCCACAACACCTACCTACTCGGCCGTCAAGTCGCAGGTCAATCTAGCGTTGAGGCATATATCTCAGCGCTCAACAAAGGGTGCAGATGTGTCGAGGTTGATTGTTGGGATGGAAAAGATGGACCAGTTGTTATGCATGGACGAACTCTGACAAGCCAAGTATCCTTCCGCGATGTCATGACAACCATCAGCAAGTACGCTTTCGTCAAGTCACCTTATCCTCTTTGGATTTCTCTAGAGGTACACTGCAATCCGCTACAGCAAACCATGATGGCTCAAATCATCAAAGAGACTTGCGGTTCGAAGCTGATCACCCAACCTCTCGAGGATTTGTCGACTGAGCAACTGCCAACTCCAACACAGTTGATGAACAAAATTCTCATCAAGGTCAAAAAGCCTCGTATCACATCCGAGAACGAGGTAACAGAAGTGGTAGCCGGGCGCAGTCGGGGAAGCAGCTTAAGCTCGCCATACATCCGACCCCAGCAAATGGATGGCTCAGCGGTCCCAAACGGATTCCTATCTAGTAGTCCTTATCCTTCGCGAACTGCAAGAATAATGGGCCGGAGCCAGCCCAAATACTCAGGCAGCGAAGGACAAGATAGTCTTAGTAGTAGCACTAGCGATAGTGAAAGCTACTTCGAGGATGGTCAAGGAGCAAACCGAGCTTATCGCAAGCACAAAACAAGTAACATAGTCAAGGTACTCGGTGAGCTGGGAGTTTACAGCGCTGGGCTCAAGTTCCGTGGTTTCGACGATCCAGAGAGCAAAACCTACAACCACATCTTCTCATTCATGGAGAAGACCTTTGACACTAACAGCAAAGACCAAGAAGATAGACGTGCCATCATGAGACACAACATGCGTCACATGATGCGAGTCTATCCTAACGGGTGGCGGGTTGCTTCTACCAACTTCGATCCTCTCAGATATTGGCGACGTGGAGTGCAGATGACTGCTTTGAATTGGCAAACTTACGATCTCGGTATGCAGATGAACGATGCTATGTTCGCAAGCGGCAGAGATCAATCTGGCTACGTTCTCAAACCAAGTGATCTCCGCGAAATCAAGATGATCCCAACTCTCCCTGAAGAAGCTGGCATTGGCCACGTAAAGCGGGAGCGAAAGAACGTTAACTTCTCCATCGATGTCATCTCGGCACAACAGCTAATGCGTCCTCCACCCAAGGCACTGGCTCCACACCGAAGTGTTGATCCTTACATCGAGGTCGAGGTCTACCATGCCGATGATAAGGACAAGGATAACAAAGGTGTCATTGGCGAAGGTGGACTCGATGCATCTGCCCGCGATTCTACATCAGGACTTGGCACTCCTCATCGACGTCGGACACAGATCATTCGTGAGAATGGATTCAACCCGGTCTTTGACAAGAAGTTCAACTTTGACCTTACTACCAAGTATCCGGATCTGGTCTTTGTCAGATGGACAGTACGATGCTCGCAAGACGGTTTGAATTACAACGACAAAAGTCCTATCCTCGCCACATACACAGCTAAGCTTAGCAGCCTTCAACAAGGTTATCGAACTCTTCCGCTATTCGATGGCAACGGTGATCAATTCTTGTTCTCCACATTGTTCTGCCGCATCAAGGTTGAGCCAGTAACCAGTATCTATGTCGATGGTCCAGAGGGCACCATTGAGCGGGAAGGCGTATTCAGAACTATCCGTCAAACCGTCTTCAGCCGCACTCCAATGTCACCTAAACCCTCGGTCGACAGTGGCTCTTTCGAAAGCCAAACAAGGCAATAAGATATGCCCACCACCAATCACATTCAAGGATGTCGAAACCAACTGTACAAAAAGAATTATGTATTTCAGCGAGACAACCTTGTACTCATACATCTCCTTCTACCATTCATGCCATCCATTTGCATGGCTCTGGCTCTCATTTCTGCTTTCATTTTTTCGAACTTCCAGGCGCAATCGAGTTAGACGGACTCAAGGGATATCGCATACAAGGGGGTCACACATTATACAGGGAAAGGGAAACACAAAAGTGGCTCGCGCTGCGCATTATTTGCATTTCATCGAGGGCATCAGCATACCATCATCACACATCAACGGCCAAAATTTGTCGCCACGAACATTCGTCACTCGCTTATCTCTTTTGTATCATCTCTTTCTTGAGTACGAACTTCGATTCTTTGGTGGACTTTTACCTCTTCTCTACTAGGAAGTAGGAGTTTTGTTGGACGGACAGCTGCGCTGGTGGTTTCTTTTACATCTGGGACTGGTATCTCTTTTTTTGCGCTCTTAACTTTACGTTCTTGTTTCTGTCCTCGTCTTCGGAATTTATTCCATGACAGGGCACAAAATCTCTTCAATACCCCGGGAACCAAATTATTGTGTCACCCTTTTTTTTGCTTTTAACATATTTTGAAATTCACAGCACGTTGGGCGTTTTGAAAATTTTGAGAATAGCGGGCGTATTTATTGGACATGAAGACGATATGAAATGTTTTTCATTAGGGATGGGAGGATTTGCTTTCCCCCGAGTTTCTTAGCGATGGGTGGCTGGACTGCTAGCTGGCTTGTGCTGGCAACACTTTTTGTATTTTATATTATGAAGCGAGGGATGGGTGGGTGGATGGATGGTGGGGATACGATCGCTCTTGAAGAGGGCTTGAATCGATGATTATTTACCATTGAATCCGCGTTTGGATGTGCTTTTTTTGCTTGAGCTTGACGTAGCTGAGTAAGGGTGGAAAGTGTATTTGAAGGAGAGCTGAGAGGGCGTGTAAAAAAAGCATAAGAGAGCAAGACAGAGATCCAATCGCAGTGACTGGACGATGAATGGGTTGGAACTGGAATGGGATAGTATTGACGGATGTGTAGTTCCGTGCAGGAATGAAATTGAATATCCCGTTTCCCCTGATTTGTATCTATGCACGATATACATCCCATATATATTCGGGATGTGATATATACTCGTTATAACTGCCTCGGACTAAATATATAGGTGTGTGATGAATCGGGTAAGGTAACTTTATATAAACACTTTAATCCTGTAGAGGAGAGCAAATGTCAGTTGAAGTCTGAAATTTTCCTGTTACTTGAGCTAGAGAATTTTCATTTTAGTGTTTTGATGAGTAGAGATTGGAAGGCCGATGAGGTTTTGTTTATGGATTAGAAGATTATGTCTAAAGAGGTATAATACCTGAAGATCTGTTAGGTTTTGCTTTATATGTAGGATGTGTATCAAAGCTAGCCATTTTCTAAGTTCAATAGATAGCTAGATATTGAAAATCTCAGGCTTAAATATATCCGTTTCTCTTTCCAACGTCATTCATCTTCCACTTTAGTCTATCTACCCTGAATTTCAGTTATTGGTCTCAATATCACTCACCACAATCTACTCCAAGTCAACACACTACATCTTACGCAAAAACGCACCAACCCCAAAAACTCTACTCTATTTAAAACCCACCACCTCTTCTCGCCTGTTAAATTCTGGAGCTCGACATAAAGATTCTATTATTTCGGTATTTTAGAAACGATACAAAGACCCTTTTCCATTTTTTTTGGCAGGCCAAGTGATATAGTCGTGCGATTGTGTATCTAACTACCCTTTTATGATTTCGGGAAAAAGGGAGTTGCATGTGAATTCGGGTGTAGGAAAGATGTGGTGGTGGCTAGTCTGTCGCCTAGCTCTTACAGAAAAGTATGGGTTTTTCTTTTAGGTACTTTTGTGTCTTAAATCGGGTGTGCAGAGTAGTGATCTGTTATAGCCCTTTTGACGAGTCAACTAAATACAGAAGCGCTACGTGTAAGCGGGTCTTTACTAGTACTAGCTTTGTGAAGGGTATCAATACTTTAGGGGTTTGCTAAAGCACAGCCGACATCTTGATAAATAGAAGTCGTCACCTGCCAGTAAATTTAGGGTTAGAAGTATAATATTATTCTTTAAGCGAGCGAAACCCGATATAGCTTATTAATAAACCTTATTCTTAATAGGTTTATATATCTATTCTATAAAAAGAGCTCGAAAAGCTCCTAGTTATTTATTGTTTATAACTAATTTATATCTAAAAGTCTCGTATTTTATTACTACTTAATAGTACTCTAAAACTTCTTCTTTACTTTGTATCCTCGTTTCGATAGTGTATAAATTAGGCCGTTAATTACTACCTTATAAGTAGAAATAAGGGTATAATCATGTGACGACTTCTCTTTATCAAAAGGCCGACTGTGCGTTAGCAAACCCCTTACTTTATAGCAGTGCTGGTTTATGTAAAGGGAGTCTTTCTTGTTTGTGATTAGGAAACCCTTGATTTAGGCAGTTGCTCAGCAGATACTGAGAAAGCACGTCCTGGGAGTAGGGTGGCGCCTTCTAGACGTTAAACCCAGAGGTTTATTGACATATTAGAGACAAAAATGAGTGACCCAAAGGCGCAAAGTAAAGGTCGAGAAATGGTTGTTCAAGAATAGAAATTGGCAATGCACGGCAGTCAAGTTCTGATAATTCATATTCATTCATTCTCTACCAGCTAGCCATACAGGCGTGTTGACCAACCCCATCACACCCCAAACGCCCTCCCATCAGAAGTTACTCCAAAACCCCAGCAAATCCTCAGCGTGCAGAAGGCAAAGGTCTCGGCCCACTCGGTCCCTTTCCCCTCGTTGCCAACTGTCCCTCCTCCCACTCCGCCTGCCTCTGCCTCTCAAGTTCCATCTCTCTCTCCAACAAACTCTTGCTCGCCCAACCTCCCGCTTTCGTCTTAGTCTGACTCGCCATGCGTCTCCGATCCTCCGCGTCTCGTTCAGCAGAACTATCGAAACCGCCGATTTCATTCGAGTACGTGGTTTTAGGTTGGGATGGCGCGGGCGCGGGGTTCGAGGAGAGGTATTTGTCTGTGCGGTTTTGAGGGGGAGAAAACGGGTTAGGTTTCGGTGTTGAGGGTTTAGATGCGTATTTTGCTGGGTCGGGAAGGGGACGAGATCCCGTGTTGTTTTTTACGAGACGTGCTGGGGTTGTGGGCGTTGGTAGTGGCCGGGGTGATTTTGATGGAGGTGGTGGTCCTTGGTCTGTACTTGAGTGAGAATCATTCCATTGAGTACGGAGGTATTCTCGTTCATCTTTTCGCCATTCTTCGTCGCTATCTTTTTGTGGCGGTGCTCGTGGACGGCTCCGAGATCGATTTCTCGTTCTCTGGGCATCTTCCTTCATATGCAGCGCCATATCATGATTCTCAACGCTTCGATGGCTCTGCCGATCAGCCTTGGCTTGCCGTTGTATCTGATATTGATGTTCCCGTTCTCGTGCCTCATTTAATTGTCGTTCCAGATCTTTGATACGAGCAAGTTCTGAACCTCCTACACCATTCTTCTCCGCTCGATAAACTTCAATACTTATGCCCCTGCGCAGAGCTTCCCTTTCATCTTCTTCATTTTCTTGCTGTTTCCTACGAGCAGCATCACTATCTGCTCGTAATTTCTTGAGATCTTCCATATGCGCCCGTTCTTCTTCTTGTCGCCGCTGGTTTTCGATCTCCCATTTCTTCTCTTGCTCTGCCCAGCGACGCTTTTCTTCTTCGATTCGCTGAGATTCCAGTTCGTACGCTCTTCTAGCAGCAGCAGCTTCCTCCTCTAAGCGAATACGTTCCTGTTCCATTTCTTCCTGCCTTTCCCATTCCTTCCTCTGTTTTTCTTCTTCTTCTGCTTCGGCCTTTAACCGAGCCTCTTCTGCTTCCTTCTCTCTGCGCAATCTCAATTTCTCAGCCACATTAGGTACATTTGGCGATGCACTTGTAATTTGTCGTCTTCCACCAAATGATACACCCAAATTCCCTTGACTCGCACCTCCCATATATCCATACTGTGCAATGTTCCATGCTGGGGCGGTGGCTCCCTCGTCTGATTTTTTACTCCAACTACTAACACCACCCTGAGGTGATACTGGCGTACCGCTTTTCTTCGTTGGGCTCCATCTTCCTCCGTTCGAATCGCCCGTTCTTCTCGGCGTCAAAGCGGAAGGCATACTTGCCGATGGAGTATACGACGTAGAGGAGTTGCTGACTTCTGAATTTCCTCTCCCTCGTGAGCCACCATAACTTCCCCCACCAACTGCCCCTCCAGTTCGCTGAGGACTCATAGGCCCTCGTGATCCTCCACCAATCTGATTTGGAAATTCTCTCGGTGCTATTCGATGAGCTGCTCGACTAAATGCGCTGATGCACTGTAAAACTTGCGCCGGATCTTTGGATTCGAAGAGGTCGACTGTTAAGAACACATCGTGAGATTGGAGATTAAATGGTGAGTTTCTGCATGCCTGGAGAAACAGGGAGATATTTTCCATCTGTACAAAAGGCATCACAGCACGGGTTTTGAATTTCAAGGTATTTGGAGCAGCAAGGTTAACCAACCTGGAGCATTTGTTTTAGCAAGACGGCAAGAGAGAATGAGTTACGAGCCCTACCTGCAGAGAGCTACACCATCCTTTAGAGCATCAAGCAGATCAGCTTGCTGTAGACGTTCCCCGAGTGCTTCTTCGATAAAAGTTCGTACTTCCTTCGCGGCCTGGGGTGTATATCGGTCCATGCGCAATTGGCGCATGTCCTTGTCGAGGGAGGTCACCGAGGCCATGATTGCGACCAATGTTTTCGTATGAATCGCAGAAGTACGGAAAAGGTTGTGGTGTAAAAGGTAAAATCGTATGGACTTATGGTGTTGGTGGGATGTCGACGATGAAGACGAATCACTGAGGCGCGGCGTGGTCTTGCATGAGAGTACGTGCGAGTTCGAGGGACCCGGCTAAACTAGTGGCAGAATGACATATGCGGATGTAGAAAACAACAACAACACATTTCGCTCGCTGGCACATTATAAGTCCGCACTACAAACATATCGAGCTAGCTTAGCATTTCGTGATATCTATCATCGCTAGGTGGTGGGTGAAATCGTTGGATGTCAAGAAAGCAGCCAGGCATGTCAGAGATGTGAATTGAGGTGCGACGGAGCAATTTCATCAGAATTTCTCGAAAATGATGTATACCAACATCTGCCTAACAAAGCTCGACTTTTACTTCAGATCAACATGCCTCGACGAGCAATTTATGTTAGCAGAACCTCTTTTTCAAAGTATGATGATACGCTGATTATGACTATTGATTAAAGCTCTAGCTCACCAGTGTGTTGCAAGTCTGACGAGACCTCCTTACGGTAGAACAAACATATTCTAGAGAGAAATTTAAATTTACTCCATCCTTTTTTTTTGGGTAAGCATACGTTATTGCCTCTATTGCGAAGGGCAAATATACCTCTTAGGAAAGGTGCATGTTAAGAACGTCGGTTTCGCATTACTACTACACTTAAAGGGAGTTCCTTCAGTCTCACCATACACTGGTGATTCATGTCAACCCACGAATTTGTCGCTGCTGTTTATTGATGTTATTCTTTTCATTCACGGAGACATTAAATCAACACTTCACAACATTGGATATAGACGGCTTCGAAATCAGCTCCATTCATAGAACTGCCAAATGAAATTTGCCAAGCATTTCAAGCCACGTTAAAAGTCTCAGACCTCAGCTGGAGTTTAAAATGAGAGATTGCTACTTTCAATTTCTATCTTTACTATGAGTTTTTCATCATTCGAGCGCCAAATTGACGTACATATCGAGCTCTTCCTTTTCAGTATACGCTAGTACCGGCATCATGATTTATGTACTACCTCCCTTACTTCTAGCAGCCTTATTCACACAATCAATCTTAGCGTCGAGTGCCTTCAATCCAGACTGTTCATCCCCGTCAAAAGTTGTGAGCTTTGTATCTTCGCCTAGCGTCAGAGGCACATTGGACATCCTATGGAGTGCCCTTTTCACCATGTTGATCTGCACCTGGACAGTTCAGCATCTAAATCTCCCAGCACAGAGTCCCGACTCTCTTACTGGCTCAAGCAAGCTCCGAAGAACTCTCAAGCGGGCCTGGACTAGAGTAAAATGGATGGTCATCACTTTGATTGCACCAGAGTTCCTTGCTGGAAAAGCTTTTCAGGACTTCATGATGGCACGAAAGTCTCGTAACCAAATGAGGAAGTTTGTTGGTACAGACTGCGTTTCGTGGTCTTTGGCGCACGCCTATTACGCTAATATGGGAGGGTTCATATTGAAAGTCGATCCGGAGGCATTGATTAATGCTGAGGAAGCGTCATCGCAGGTTTGTCAGTGCCAATCCATCACTGCCACCAAGAGCACAGTAGACGGAAGCGAGGTCAGTGAAGGGCTCAATGACAATACTGCTCGGCAACTCCAAGAACCTCAGCTTCTGCCTCAATCTTTGCTCACCGTCACAGTCGATGAGAAGAAAGAACATAGAGCGCCATCCGCAGTGTGTGAAGAAGTGGCTCCTCCCTTGATAGCCTCCAGCTCCAACCCGAAAACTCACATCAACGAGATTTCGACTTCAGATACAACGTTGGAAAATATAGGATACGCCTACCCAAGTGCCGATCAGCTATATGCACTGAGAGAGATGATGGTTATAACAAGCTTACCAGATGTGTCCGTACGAGAAATCGAGGACAAGAGCAAAGGCGATGCATTCGTCAAAGGGACGACAGTACTCCAAGTCCTCTGGCTCATTATCCAGGTCATTGTACGAGGAGCAAGAGACATGCCAGTCTCCCAACTTGAGATAAGCGTCATCGCATTCACAGCCTGCGCGCTCCTCACATACTCCTTTTCATGGTCCAAACCACAAAATGTCACTGTCGCAAACCTCGCCAGCGACTCTATAATCAGTCGGGAGGTGATGAAAGCGCTCGAGGACAAGACGAATGGTGCTTCATGGTCTCAGAACCTATTTCTGGGACGTGATGCCGATATCTTTAAGCCAATTCCCAACGATGCCGAATTTGATTGTCTTCCCAGTAGCAAGTTCCTGACGCTCTTGGATCTCGGGATAGTCATCGCAGGAACCATATTCGGCGCAGTACATCTCATCGCGTGGAACTTTCATTTTCCGACTCCATTGGAGGGTCTCTTGTGGAAACTAGCAAGTGTATACCTGGCCGCAACCTTGCCTTTCTGTTATATCAATGCCTATATATTCGAGAAGCTGGGTTGGCTAGAAGGGACCTTCGAGAATTCCGGAGGACTTTCTAAAAACATGGTGTTGTTGGGGAAGTTTGTGGTTTCTTTGCCTATCATATCTTACGTGCTTGCCCGCTTGTGTCTGATGGTGTTGATCTTTAGATGCCTTTTCTTTCTGGATCCGAAAACTTTCATCACGACTTGGGCAAAGGAGGTTCCCCACGTTCGATGAAGTAGAGTTGTCACGTGACTGCAGTTGTCGCAAATCTTCATGAGTTTCTCCAGTACTTCTTTTCTATGGGATGCTTTTGAAGTATTGGAAAGTAACATCTATATATTTTATCATCCAATAAACAAAATATCGGGAAAGTATTGATCGTTTGGTCACATGTCTCCTAAGCTCGCGTTTTCAGCCCTTCAACCCCTGGTGATCGCAACAGGCCTTCCCCGCGTATTTTGGCGAGAACGACTTTGGTTGGCACGGCACGGGCCTCAGGCTTGAGCCCGGAAGCTCTAGGGCGAAGATCCTCTGGCGCTCTTTCTCACCCTTCTCACTCTTCTCTTCCACACCTTATTCATCTTTCTCATCCTTCACCTTCACACCACACCAATCCTTCACCTCCATCAATAACTTCACCTATGTACCTCAACATATATCTCAATTAATTCTTTTCTCAGCTTCTTTAACCTCTTAGTCTCACCAAGGCTATCACTTACTCCTAATCATGGTATCCTTCGACCAATCATATCACTCTTCTTCACCTATTCTTTCTATGCAAGCTCAGCATCCACCACAGCCTGCCTTTATGACAGAAAACAACTCCCTCGCCTTCAACTCACCTTTTGGTGATTATAGGAATCCAAATTCTTCATCCGCTTGGCCAACTACACCACTAAAGAGCGCGTTATCTTCAGCAGCTGGGCGCAAGCGCTCGCGCGACGAATCTGACGATGAATACTTTCCAATCCAGGCGCATACACCACAAGCACCCATTGAAGATGAGGAAGAGTGGGAGTACGGTGAAGGCATGACCTTGATCAAGCCCAATCGTGCCGGAAGAGCGATCGAAGCGAGTAGCCAAACGGGTACTTGGGCAGAAGAGAAAGCCGAACAAGAGAGAGCAAAGGCGCAAGCGATAGCACATTTACAATCAGTAGCTCTCTCACAGCCAAGTCCAGAAAGGCCAATGCTACGCGCAACCAAAAGCCAGCGCCTCGATTTAACAGCTACGCCATCTGTTGTAGAAGAGGCTATGCAGAATGGAAATCTCCCAGCCGTTTCGGCGCCCTCGCCAGAAAGAACAGCACTCGCCGAGCCTACAATCGATGATTTCACGCGACACTTAGGCATTGGCTGGTCATTGATTAGTGCCGACGAACATATCCAAGCCGCTGCGCGTGGGTGGACCAAATTCATCGAGAACCATTTCCCGATTACCAACGTTAAAATTGCACTTCAAAGCAACGGTCTTGAAAGCTACCTCGTAGAAGCAAATGAGGGATATTTCTTATTCGGCGACGATTTGAAGCAAGGGCGGTTGGTAAGTACGAATTTGGAGAAAGTGTGGGCTAACCTCAGGGGTCCTGTTCCAATGTTCGACGGCGAAGCGACCATGACAGCCGGCGATACACCCAAAGCACCTCAAGCAACAACACCAGCCGACACGACCATGATGACCGACACGAGTATGGGAGAAATCAACAGCGCCGTTAACGGAGGACAGCAAATCCTCGCGCCAGCTACCCATGAAGCCGTCGAAGTCGAGATGGATATGAGCTGAATGCGGTCCAAAACGGTATTTGTTTTCGTCAAACGGAGTTCGTTACAGGTTTGGCTGGGAGGAATCACTATACAGGTATTGCATTTGGTTTATGGAATTTATCTTGCGTTGGGTGAAGGCACTTTAACGCATTTATGTATATCAAACGAACAGGAGGTTGAGCGGTCCATGACTCCAAAGCATCAACAATATTGCTTTGGTTAGCGCTACTATTTAACAATAAAACTACTATCAGCGTTATCATGACTCCCTTATACTGTCAAACAAGCTTAATACTTAATGTGTCCGATATAAATCTTTATGCACATTCCACTGCGGCTACCGGCGGGACGTCGCCCAGCTCCTGATCCATTCGTGATGGATGGCCAGCAGCGGCCGCTTTCAGATGCAAGTTTGAACGGTGACAAGCCACTCTCCAATAATCAATCGCAACCATGATTAGACAGAATCCGGCGAGGGGTGCTTGCGCTACTTCTGGATTGTCTCTGGTTTCCATGCTGCAAAGCCGAGATGGATTGGTCGAGCGATTTCGGCACAGCAAACGTCTTGCAGCTCTGGATCGCCACTGCTGAGCGCACATGAGCCTGTCCCTGTGCGCGAACAGCTCAACGCGACCGCAAGCAGGTAAGAAGAGATCTTCGTCGTTGCGGTAGGCGTCTTTTTCTTGTTCTCTTATTTACATAGCTTGTACAAACTGCTTCACATCGCGCATATACCTCGTTTTCGTTTTATCGTTATTTTCGTCGTGACTTTTGCACCTGGCTTCGCGACAACAGGTATTGTGTGACTCCCGGAAGCCTCTCGCAACGCCGAGGATCTTTGCGCTGCGGCTGCGAAAGGCAACGAGTTTGTGCTGTGCGCACACGGATTCAAGAAAGCTGCAGAAGGACGATTGTATACGCACTCACCCGGCAGACAACTGCATTTCTACTTGCACGTCTGCGACAAGGCTTGCTTGCGCAAAGATGGGATGTTGATTTTGGTAAGAGCTCGCGTCTCCCCCGCGCGGATGTCAACAGAGCTAATTTCTCGAGTAGCATTCTGCGTATGACGAGAAATTTTACGAATAATGGTGTCGCAGATGGAACTAGAACCCCATAATACCGTTGTGAGGAGGGGTCCTTCGTCGGTTGCGAGTTCGTCAAGGAGACATGGGAGATCAAGTCGACATCACAGGAATGGAAGCTTCGTCTCGAATGAGTTCCCAGAATTTACGCATACTGGCGATGTGGAAATACTGGTGAAGGCGGGCTCGAGAACGAACCGGTATCTGCTCCATCGACTCATGCTGACCCAATGCTCTGGGTTTTTCGAAGCGAGTACAAGTCAACAATGGTCGCGAGCAACAGAGGAGCCGCCAAGAAGGGAATTGGCACGGATTGGAGAAGATTCTGGAAATGAGCTGGCGCGAAGAGAGGTCAAGAAAAGATGGATATACGAGTTGGATAGCGGAACTGGGAAGGATGATATACCTATGCTGGTACAGAAGGATAACACCACCGCCTCGATTTTTGGCTCAAATGATGGCCGGCCACCTATTCCAGCGACTCGAAGCAAGCCTCCGTCCTCCAACCCATCATTCTTTCGATCAGTAGCCAATCTCAGCCTCTCACATGCGCCAGTACAATCACCAATCTCACCCGAAGACCAAGATCTCCTCACGGATTACGATAATCTATTCCGCATTTTCTACAACTATCCTCCCGCACTCGACGCAATCGATATAGCTTCAGCCTACATCCAGTGCAAATCTCTCCTCACCCTCGCGGATCTCTACGACGCTCTCTCCGTAGTCGGGCCCCGAATCGACCACCACCTCCTTCAATTCCAATCCCGCCTCTGGAAACAAATCGCCAAATACCCTCCCTCGTACCTCAAACTCGGCTATCTCGCCCAAAGCAAAACCATCTACCAAGAAGCCCTCATCCACGTCGTCGGTGCCTGGCCGTCAGGTGAACGACATATCCGCCACCAACTTCCCGACGCTGTCCTCGAGGTGATTGAGAACAAAGTCGAAGACCTAGAAGACATGGTCAGTCGAATCGAGAGCAAATTATTCAGACTATGTCTCGTGACGAGTCGAGGCGAGAGAGTGAGCCCGCATAACTCCTACCTTGACTGGCTAGTCATAAGTCTCTTCAAACAATGGCTCATTGACGCAACCTCTCCTCCACCACCACCAGCACCGCGCACCAACCCTCCTCCTTCCAGATCCTCCCACACCCATACACGACACCCATCTACCCATTCCCCTACTATTTCCGCCACGCACTCCAACGCCCCATCTACCCCTCCTCTTTCCACTCTAGGCCACACATTCCGACGCCTAGGCTCCGCATCCCCAACATACCTTTCTCACGACGAATGCAAGCGGTTCCTGAAACTCAGTCCTGAGTTGTATTCAAGAGAGAATTTGAAGAGATTTGAAAGGAGAATGGACGAAGTGAAGGGTCTTGCACGGGAGATTGTGAGACCGTTGATGAGGTGCGGGTTGCAGGGGGGACCGGCGGAGGGGGTCACTTATTTGACTTGTACGCGGGTTGAGGAGAGGGATTTTGTGTGGTTGGAATAGAAGTGGACGTGATGGTTATGATGTTTTATGAAAATTTGGGAAGGATGGTTTTTTTTGGTTGGATACCCTGATAGTATACGAGTGTTGAATGGCGTTGGGTTTGGCTATTTTGTTGGATATCTAAGGCGTTTGGATGTGTGATCTAGTTGTTTTGTATGTAGATGGCTTTAAGATTAATAAGATGTATTCTTACTACAATTGCAATATTTAAGAATGCTCAATATTATCGACACGATTTAGCGAGACCGTGAGGATGTTGTGAGAATTAAGTTTATAACTCCATATTAAGCTTATACACAGCCCTAAACTCCCTTACATTCCATCCTTTCCAACTCCTTCCCAACCAACTCCAAATTTCCCAACTCACAAATCAACTAAATCCAAAACCTCAACTTCACTCACCCTCCACCTCTGCCTTCCCGCCCCAGCCCGTTTACCCCTCCCATTCCGCCTATTCTCCTCCAACTCCAACTCCTCCTCATCAACCTCCTTCCAACCCCCCGGAAGTGACTCCCTAAGTACAATGAATTTCTTCGCTTTGGGTTTTGGTTTCGAAGTCGATGGTTTGGTGGTTTGCGTTAAGGGCTCTGAAGGTGAGGGTGGTGGAAGCATTTGTGATATTGGTGGTAGTGAGGAGAGTGGTGAGGAAGGGAGGGAGAACGGGTCGTCTGGAGGTGAGATGGGGGAGGATGTGAGGATTATTATATCAGTTGTTGGGTTTGTTGGTTTTCTTGGTGTAGATATTCCGCCTCCATCAATCGCAGAAAGATGATTATCGCTGTTCTTCTCAACTCCCTTCCTCCTTCGCGCCCGCGTATTGATATTAGGACTCCCCATAACATCAGGCCCATCGAAATCAAGAAGCCGAGCTACACTTGGAAGTTCGGGAGAATGTTCTAGACTCTCTTTCCGCGTAGAAGGCGTCGAGATTCTTTTTCGTGGACTGGGTTTATGTATATCTTGTGGTGCTGGTAGCTCGTCATCGGAAATCGTAGGAGAATGAAGATGTTTTCGAGCGGTGCCCGTTCCTGCGTTTTCGAGTAGAGAGCTAGAGGGAGGAGTAGATAGTGGACTTGATGTTAAGTCGATGGAGAGGGAATGTCTGCGGAATAATGTTGGAGGAGGTGATTGGAGTTTATCTTGGGTGGTGAGAGCTTTGGTAATGGTGGCGTTGCTGGCTGCTGAGTGACACATGCCGCTAGATAGGGACCATGGATTTGCATTTGGTAGCGGCTTGTTTTTGCCTGATCGGGTTCTGGCCTTTGAAGGTGGTTTTGATTTGGTGGTAGTTGACGCGAATGCTGCATTTGTTCTACCCTTGGAACTGGACCTATGTAAAACAGATTGCGAGCCTGCAAAGTCGTCAAGTGAAGGTGCAAGAAACGTAGGAGGTAAGTTTACTACGTCAATGCTGGGTGCATCCTTCTCCATAAGAGAGTTGTTGTGTTTGGTGACTTTAACGAATCTATCCATAGCTCCTTTCTGGACAACCTCTCTCGTAACTTTAGGCGCTTTGGTTTTCTTTGCTGCTGCTCTTTTAGCGGCCGCTTTTTGCTTCAAAAACTCTCGTGGGTCCCTTTGCGAGCTTTCCCAGTCTTCAACAACTAATGGCACTCCAATCTTCGCCATCGTTTCTGGAATCCACAGCTTGTCTGGTACATTCGGATCGTACTGAGATCCTGCTCTCCTGTTTATCGGCGCACTTTCCTCATTGTCGTCCGACTGAAATGCTTCTTGGTCACCATCGCCAATAGGTGCCAATCCGTCTCTTCCATAGTCTTCAGTATCATCTGGTTCAGCGTCGAGGTCAAGCCCAACAATGTCAAGTGGATGGTAGACCACTCGAAGCTCTGGAATACCATCTGAACTTATGTGAGTTCTTTTCCCACAAATCGCTCGTACCAATTCCATTTCGTTCATGGCCGTCAGTATAACATCTCCGAAACCGGACGCTCTACGACTTGCTCGTACACGCAGCTTATGTACCAACAATACAGGTGCAATTGTCCGTATGAATTTCTTGGCTCCAACAATACTGGTCCAGTCGAATGCCTCTGCCACAAACAGTCGCAGGCCGGGAACATCAACCTCCTGATCCCATTCGATTTCTGTTTTGAGCTTGGTAATTTTGCTTGCCGAAGAAACGACTGGATGGGTATAGTAGCTCAAGACTTCTCTGTTGGGAAAGTCTTCGGGAATTTTGAGTGCTTTGTGTTTGATTCTGAAGAAATTATTCTCATTTGTCTGTATCTCGTGAGCCAAATTGTTCCTCCATAATTCAAGTCCAGCAGCATCTCCTCGTGTTAACCCGCAAAGCGATTTACCAAACCCGGCTCTAGCAGCTTCACATGCAACTTTGGGACCGCATCCAGGAATCCCTTCGGTGATGTAGTCACCGCCACTCATGAGAGCAACCAATATCATACCTTCACGGTCGAGTCCAGATTTCCCCTGCTTCGTCTGTTCGGCGTAATAAGCCGAAACGTGAGTGGGTGTCTTGTTTCCTCGTACATTTTCTGATGACCAATTTTTTAAGGTCAGGCCACATCCGAACATAATAGTGTCGACATCTTCACTGAGCACGGCATCAACGATTCCCTCTCGCTGTAAAAGAGCACACTCCGCTTCAGCTTCACCGGGAGCTGAATAGAATGGGAACCCAAAAAGTTTGAGCAGTTGTTTGGTCAGAAGGTTTGGGACCATTGCACCACCATGGCCAGTCTTCTTTCCACGTTTGAAAGGCGGCTTATGAGGGCCATCAAATATGAAGAGGGGCTGAACTTGCAATCCCAACAATCTGAGCAGCCGATAGTAAAGAGTTCTTATGGCTGGATTGCTGCCCCCTGAAGCAATATTAGTTTATATCCAAGAAATTGTTCGTTGTCATTGACCTACCTTGTCCAGCTTGGATCTGGAATTGCCAAATTGAGATGTCAATTGCCACCCTCAATGGACGACCATTCTTCTCATAAGCTTCTACTGCTAGCTTTGACAGAGCTACCCTCTCCCCTGGCCCAATTTCAGCATAGATGCTATGGTCTTGTCAGCTCATTCAACAATTCTTTTTGAATTTACGTACCCTTTAATGCCCATAATGTCAACAATGCAATTTCTTTAGCCGGTAGCAATGCATCATACACTCTTATCGATCACTAATTGAATAGCTATGCAAGAAGATCTGAAATATGCTAAGTGAATCGAGGCTAATTATATGCCTGTTATACACGTGGGTATCATGTCTTTGGAGGTTCGTTGAATAAAGCTGTTTTGGTTAGGCCTGTTTCGGCTGTCTCAAGTCGGCATGGAAACGCCAGAGAGAGCCGATAATCAACCGGGGAATCTTGACCATCAAACGCGACCGTGGATATAATTCACGGTCGTCACAACACCATATATATTTCATTCACTGGTGTAGGATTGGTAGGGCAGCGAGAGCTGCATCTATATATTCCAAATGTCGAACACACAGGGTCCTGCCCACCGAAATGTTGCAAGTATCAGATCCCCAGCGGGCAATGCAGGTATGCCAGCAAGTCCCCAAACACCAATTCGTGGTATAGCTTCTGCATTTGGATCGCCATCTGCATTACGCGCCGAAGAAGATCATGTCATAATAGAGTTGGGAAGTCGGTACTTTCGTGCAGGTTTCGCGGGCGATGCGCTCCCAAAAGCGGTGGTAGATTTTGGTCCAGAGGCGCAAAGGAGAGCTGGTGATTATAGGAGATGGGCTGTTGGTTATGAGAAGGAATGGCAGAAGAGGGTTCGCGGCAAGGAATGGGGAGAGGCACACGAATTATGGAGTCCTGATCTTCGCGAACTCAACCTGG